>NC_042625.1:45971698-46295269 GCF_901001135.1 Rhinatrema bivittatum
CCCCCCCCCCCCCCCATTATGTCCTGAGAATTGGGTGTGGAACGGACACCAAACAGAAAAGTTACTAGGGCGGCACACCCAAGCTTCTGTAGGGGAAATATTTAGATGAGATCTGATTCCCTGCCTGCCTATCCACGCCCCTAATCACCCCCCCCCCCAGCTATCAGTGACAGTGTACTGACATATCTGTCATCACACTGATCAATCTACTTAATAGATACAGTTCTGCTAAATGGAGTTTATGAGCAGGTCTTGGAAGGTATCCAGGTCTGTTTGAAGAGATGAGCCAGTGTGTAAGAGCTAACTGGGCTACAGTTCTGCAGCTACCTGAGACCCTCCTGGGGACTTCATGTCGCTTGCTGCATTTATTGCCCTGCAGTAATGTTCTCCTCGCCTCAGATGTGTCAGAGCTGAGGGGGATGTGCACCGGGTTTATTTCTCTTCATATCCCACCAGACTGCGGACACTGGGATTCAGACGGGGTAATCTTCATGAGGCCGATGCAATACCATGCGCAGCAGCTAGTGCGCGGTTTAACATGCGATTGGACGTGCATTTTGGACGTGCGTCCATAACCCCGATGCAATACAGGGATTAACAAGTCCAAAACACGCATCCAGATCACCGCGTAGCTGATAGCGCTCATCACATGTAAATTCACGTAGATGAGGCTATTAGCTAATCCCCCGCAATGCAAAACATTTCCCGAGCGGCCAATGCACCCATTGCAATGTGGCAAATTTTATGACGGCCTAGGGCTGGTGGAAAGCTCTGCCAACTCAAGGGCGCATTGAAAAAAAAGAAAAATCAGATTTAGTTTAAAAAAAAAAAAAAAAAAGGTTTTGAAAAAAATTTAAAAATTCTGGACGCCCAATAGACACACACAAATACATGGCCCAGGCTGGGTATCTTGTGCGTTTCTATGCCGGTAGCGCGAGAAAATGGACGCTCATACATTTTCCCAACCCGCTTGACAGCCACTTCTCCTGGGAGCCCGATGCCAAGGAGGCAGTAGGGATGTACAAATTTTCCCTAGCGCCTCCTTATTTGTGCGACCCCTAATTTAAATATTGCATCGCATGTCCCGGAGAGGTGGCTGGGTGCTCAACACTGAGGGCCCGTTTTCTGCGCACAAATATTGCATTAGCCCCTATAGTCTGCATCAATGCAGGGGTTGCAAAACACCGCAGAATGTTTCTCAGCTCAATTGACTGTGTAGTAGGAAATGCATGCTTTGGTTAATAAGCCATCTGTGTGCTGAGGAGGTAATAAATCTTTGCAAGCTGAAGATTATGATTTTGTGAGTCAATTATTTTATCAGATGTTTGCCCCTGGCAAATAATATTTTTTTCCCACAAATACTGCAGCCTTTATTTATTTATTTATTTATTAAATGTGCTTCATGCCTCATCAGATTAATGCTCCAGGCATGGCACCATATAACATTTCCTTTTCAGGAATCACAACTACATAAACCAATAATAAGCACACAAATAAAAACACATTGTGCAATACATACAAACGATCTACTAAATTGTTACTGGAATCAGAGACAGTAAAAGAGACCACAGAGATGCCAAAGATCTCAGATTCAAGAAACACAATGAGCATAATATACATGCATAAAATGAAACCTAATTAAATAATCTTACCAAATTCTGCAAACAAATCTGTAGAAGTCCAACACTTGTCCTGCTCTCTTCTCATGTAAGAAAAGACCTTTTATCCCTTTCTGAACGATTCCTCCACTCCAGAAGGACACTAAAGGTTCACATCCTCCAAGACTTCCTTCCCTGTAAGGATCTCAATGGTCGCACAGGAATGTACAGCTCTGGTCGTTTTTGGTTTTTTTTTAATTACAACGGTCCCTGTTCCTGAAAAGTTTTATTCACAAGGTTCAGGAGTTTATTACATGGGAGGCCAATGCAGGCTGGAAATCTATGATTCTCTTATAATTCAGGCATTCGGAGGCCCTGGTATAATAAAATGCGTTCGGCTGTGCACATACTTTTGTGCATAGAACTGTACTCCTGATGTAGCAAGGAGTTTTACACACAACCCTGAGTAAAAAGGTGCACACATAAGAGCTCCTCCATACAAAGCTCATTTTCATCAAGCCTTTAACTAATAGCTATTACTCCCCAATGCAGACAGATGCATAGGTTTAATTCGTGTTTTCCGAATGCTGGAAATGTAACTCCTGGTCAGAGGTGGAATAAGGTTTACATAGTAACACAGTAAGTGAGGGCAGGAGCTAGTGTTAGCCTATGGGACTGAAGGTGGAGTTCATGGTGTCAGGGATTTACACACATAAAACACGTAGGTGCAGTTCTGAAGAGCCAACTTAGGGGGTCATTTTCTATCGGTATCGCATGCGTGCGATAGCTTGATAGGGGTGGAGTCGAGACCGGAAGAGGAGGAGTCGGGGTGGATGTGGCGGTAACTTCGCTGGTGGCGATAAGATAAGACCCGTTATCGCCACCAGTAGCGCGCCCAATGGCGCCACCTTTCATGGTGGCGCCATTGGGTGCGAAAGCCGACAGCGATAACACCACGGTGGTGCGATCGCTGCCGGCTTTCGAAGGCCCGCCCCCCCCGCTACCACAGAATTCAGAAAGCCCTGCGATCTTAGAAAATCCAGCCCTTAGACTCCTAATTCCTTTGCTGTGCACAGCATTTTAGGAGCATAATTTTTGTGCCTGTAACTCATATTGAATCCCTTAACTCATTTGTATTCTTAACTTTTAGGGCCACAATTTTTATGTGCAGAACTCACATTTTGTGCATGCAATGTTTACTGTCTAGGAGCACAACTTTCATGCACAGAATTAATGTTTTGTGCACACAAGTTTTAGGGCCACACAAGTATTGTGTGCAGAAATCCTGCTGGCTGCACCCAACGCACATAAACCATGGTTTATGCTCCAAAAAAATCATATTTTATGCACATTAGCTCTGACATATGCATGGAAAACATTGTGCACATAAAATATGCTTTGTGTTCCTAAATCATGTTTTTTGCACATTAAGCGTGATTTACATGCACTGTTAATTTTTGGTACATATTTTTAACTTTATGTATTTGTTTTAACTCCCGATGCATTTGCATACTATTAGCTGATTGGGTAAATAAAATGTGCACTGAAGTTTAGTGCACTTTTTTTTATTACTCAAGCCTTATTACATCAGGGCCTGAATAAGCTGGGAACAATAGTGCTGTTTCCTTGGAATCTGTATTAACACCACATTACAGCAGTCTAGGTGAACTGTCATGCTCACCTTCCTTGCCATGTCTCGATGCAGAGAAGCCTCCTCGACGCACCACGCCACCGCCAGCAATGCCTTCCCGTGTGTCTCTGGACAGAATTTAAATTGTATTTTCCTCCAACTTTTATTTATTTTATTTTATTATATTATTTTTTCGTTTTGTCTTTTGCTCAAACAATATAAGCTATATAATGTTGTTATTCTTAGTTATGTTCTCTTATTTTAGTTCTATTTTATTTTATGATTTTATTTTAATACTATTGTAAACCGTTTTGGTCAATTGTTAAGATGGTATAGAAATATCTTAAATAAATAAATAAATAAATAAATAGAGGGACCACACGGGAACCCTCCCCACATGGCCCCTATTGATGACATCAGCCTGAGATCATATAAGAGGACAGTGCTGCTGTCACAACTTGCCTTCACTGCTTCTCAACGTTGTTCAATAAACCTTCACTGCTTCTCAAGAAGCAGTGAAGGTTTATTGAACAACGTTTTGGGAGTGGATAGTACCCTTATTTAAGGGTTTGAACACCATAAAGATATGGAGCATATGATTGCATTTGAATAGATTGGAAACTCCATGAAAAAAACTCCATGAAAAAAAGTGTTCCTATATTATAAATAGTTTTTTATTTTATTTATTATTTATTTTATTTGCAAATTTTTGTATACCGACATTCGTTAGGCAAACATCACATCGGTTTCCATGTAACATAAAACTGGCCAACATGGCTTTACAATGAAACTGATAATGGAACTGGGTGGAGGGAAGGTGGGGGAAAACACAGGGAATTACTGAACGAAAAGAATATAGGCTATAAACATGACGATATATAAGCAATAAAATTATATACAGGGATTATTTACAAGTAAATTATTTGCAGTGGATGAGTTTAGGGTTAGGGGTTAGGGGTTTGAGGTTTTGAGGCATTTGAGGCATTTGTGCACTTTAAGGTGAAAAATTGTAGAAGTTATATGGTGTCATTAGTGTGTTGGTTTTTAAGATATGAATGGTTGAGTGATTGATCTTTATCAATTTTAATTGTGTATATGTTTACATGTTTAATAATAAACAATATTGCACATTAATTGTACATGTTATATATTTCTCTATGTGTGTGTACATAATTGCATTTTGAAGTAGCCATGCGAGGCTGAGATCCAAGGGGCCTACCCAAAGACCTCTGCTGGGACAAAAGGGGGCTTTCAACTCCCTTTGCCTTATTTCCTACAGAGACTGTAAGCTTTCCCTAAATCACCGTCCGCCTCCTCCGATCCAGTCCCAGTACGGAGTTCACATTCCGCGTGTAAAGTAGCTACAACGTGTGGGCTTCCTAAATCATTTCAAATGTCTTATCTTCTGCACTAATTTTGTCCATAAAAACCATACAGGAGACACAGATAAAGAACTCACTCCAAGGGGGGGGGGGAGCCCTGACCAATGGCGCTTACAGAGTGACACATGAAAGACGAGGAGGGACCTTCGGGTTCCTTTTTCATTTCAATTTTCTTGGAAAGTTTAATGTTACAACAACAGCAAAATAAATCCGTGGAAAATGACTTTGTTCTAACAATCGTTGAAAAGGTAATATTTCCTCTGGTTTTTTGTTTTTTTTTTTTGTTATTACATTGAAATTCCCAGGAAAAATAAAATTAAAAACTAAAAATGAAGTTCCCTAAAGATGATAAAAGCGGGCCGAACTCCGGGTTACGTATCTCTAGCTAATTTTATCATTTCACAAGTTCCAGGGCCGGCATGAGGCACGCTGGGGCCCTCGGGGCAGGAGCTAAGGATGGCCTGACGCTCTGCCTCAGCTTCGTCACGGAGCGGCCTCGTGGCGCTTGGGCCCAGGCAATTGGCTTCTTGTCTCTCCCCCCCCCCCCTCCCAAACCAGCCCTGAAGGTATTACAAACGACCGCCATTTCTCTTTAAGAGATGCCCATCCCAGCAGTGGGGGCAGGGGGAAGGTGATCTGCCTGGCCCAGTCTGGGTCCTCTGCTTCCTAGCAGCCTCTTCTCTGCCGTGAGGTCTTTGACTTGGTGGGAGAGGAACAGGCTGCATTTTAAGGTGGTGCGAGCGGAATGCCCTTCTGCCCCCCCCCCTCCCCCAGGCCCCACCTGCAAAGTCAAAGCCAAGTGCCCTCATTCTAAAATATCTTAACTAATTAATACAAATTAATTCCTTTCCCCATTCTATAAGCACAGCATTAAAAAAAAAACCAAAAAAGACATCAGTGAGAGCATCTCCTCAGGCAAATAATTGTAAATCTGACTGGGAGCAAAATGCAGCAGAATGAGTTTGGGGTGCCAGGGCCTCTGGCTGGGGGGGCTGCGGGTTAGAGTTCAGGAGGCAGATCCAGGGCAGCCCAACAGGACCCCATGAGGGCGCCAGGATCTCTGGCTGCGGGTTAGAGTTCAGGAGGCAGATCCAGGGCAGTCCAACAGGACCCCATGAGGGCGCCAGGATCTCTGGCTGCGGGTTAGAGTTCAGCAGGCAGATCCAGGGCAGCCCAACAGGACCCCATGAGGGCGCCAGGATCTCTGGCTGCGGGTTAGAGTTCAGGAGGCAGATCCAGGGCAGCCCAACAGGACCCCATGAGGGCGCCAGGATCTCTGGCTGCGAGTTAGAGTTCAGGAGGCCGCAGTGCGGAACCGGATCCAGCACAGCTCACGAGGAGAGCTTTTCTGTGCAGAATCTGGTTTTCATTACACTGGAAGTAAAACAGAGCCAGGCTGTGGACAGGCTGTGCTGAACTGCTTAGGGGGGCAGAGTGTAGTGAGCAGGAAAACATCAATTGATAGGTGACTTGCTGGCCAGGACGCAGGCATTTCAACTTTTGCAGCTCAAAAATGGCCCAGCATCCTGGAACGCCTGTAGCACTAAAATGTAGTGCTATGGATCCTTAACAGGGGAGAAAAGAACTTTTGAATGAAATTTGTTGCTGAACTCTGTGAGCATCGGCAGGGCAGGAATAAGCGTCTTCCTGGTGTGCACCGATCCCCTGGGTCTGGCAGAGAAACGAGCTTTCCATTTCAAAGCTGAGACCCAGGGGATCGGTGCACACCAGGAAGACGCTTATTCCTGCCCTGCCGATGCTCACAGATTTCAGCAACGAATTTTGGTCAAGTTATTTTCTCCTGAGGTGGGTTACAGTGCTGTCATTTCTCTTAGCCTCGGGCACTTTTGTAAGGAGCACTGACTGAGTCATCCAGGCTGAAATGCAGCAGTACTGAGTCATTTCTTCCTATTCCTTCCTCCTTCAATCCTACACCTAAAGCGCAGGACCAAGTGCTTGTGGAAGGAGCTCCGGCTGATCCTGTGTAACAGAGGACCGAAAATAAGAAGCAATCAGAAGGGTTCTTCTGGCATGATCCAATCGCCAAAAGATCTCTGAAAGTGGTTCTCGAGCTTTCCCCATAGAGCTTCCTAAGGGCTCTCTGAGGCCAGTGCCCCTTACTCCCCCCTCCCCCTGCTTTGTTTGGTGAAATGTAATTTAATTATTTCAACAGTCCTAATGAATTCCCCTTGCCCACCCAAAGGAACGCACCAGGTACACAAATGTAGCAAATCTTTCTGCTTCCGCGCGCTCCTTTGGCAGCAGCAGGGCCGCTGCTTCTGTTAGGAAACCTCAGTGGTCACCTACAGGCCGATGTAATAAGACCCGCAATGAAATTGGCGCTGGTTGTCAGCGCGTATTTGTTTGGGTTTTTTGTTTTTTTTTGTAGCGTGCGTGGCAAAAGCAGGCGGCTCCGCGGGATCTAGTAAGGGGACGGCATATAAATGAGACAGCACAGAAAATCCGTGTAAAACAAATCTCCACGCAGATGTATGTATGCTAACACACGCGCTGAAGGCCCTACAATAAGCCCGCATTAATGTGGTAACCTGTGATGGATTCTCGGTTGAAAGCCAAGACAGTAGAGAGTTAGTGGGACTGAGGGTGGCCAGAGCAATGTCTAACCCCTTCATGATCCATCAACGACCGCGTGGCAGCTATAATGGCGGATGCTGGTGAGCGGGGGAAATGCAGCAGAGATTTTGGAAGGGGCTGCCAAAGCATTCAGCATTTCTGACATGTGCCTGTTCCCTCTCTGACCTCTCTTCTGGCTTCTGCTGCTTAATTGTTTGACCTCCAGACAGGCGCTTAAACTTAACTCCTGCACTAACACCAGCGCGGCTTTCTGCATTGCCTATGAATAGTTCATTGCCTCCTTTGCATGGCATTAGCATGGAGTCACATTAAGCCAGCCACGGCTTTCTGAGCGCCACATCTTGGTGGGAGGCGTCAAACTCATAGGAGGAGGCCCAGGGCTGCCAGCAAAAACCCATGCCGTTGGCAGCTGGAGAGCGCAGGTGAAGCTCAGGGGGGAGGGGCGGGGTGCAAGATGCTGGTTGCCTGTCAGCGGGTGGGTGGGGAGGAGGAGACAAATGCTCCACTCATTCCTGGCTTCTTTCTCCATCAAGTGGGTCAGGAAGAGAAGAAAGACAGCCCTGCTTATATCCCACGCTCCTCACTGCTGGTGGAGTGAACAGGGAGGAGGAGGCAGGTGGCCCTGCTCCATCCCGACTTCTCTTTGTTTTGATGGCCACAGGGGCGGGGACTCGGAGGAGGCCTGCCTTCTGCCTGCTGGCACCCAGGCAGTGCGGGCTTTCATGCGCCCTCCCCCACCACCAGCTCCTCCTGACATGTCCCCGCCTCACGGGCCGAGAGCCACCTCCCCAGCTGCACTCCCAGCACCTGCAATTGAAGCAAGACTTTTCCACCTGCCCCTGTAGGGATAATAATCCCACTTCCACCTCATTATATCTCTCGTCTCCATCATCTCCAATGACATCATCACCTTTATTACCACTGGAACCAGTCCATTAAAACAACACATTTCATGTCTGTCCTCCCGCTGCCCTCCTAATGACTCAACAACTCTGAAAGGATCCAGGTGCTTAAACCTGGCACGGAGAGGGTGCCCAAGAGAGATGGCATAGGGGAGTGCAGGGTGTGTTCTGCTGGGCACCGGGCCAATGGAAAATTAATCTGCTGTAGAGATCCCCGTTCATGTGCTGGGCAAGAATGTGGATAAAGGTGCCTGGCAGTGCCTCCTTCCCTCCCTCCCTCCCTGGTTACCCCAGCAATCAGTCCTCAGACAGACAATGGTCAGGCCCTGGAAAAGCAGCAGCTTTTAGCTGCTTTGCTTCATCCTCAGCTTAACTGGCAACTGAAGAACAGAAAGTTGCAGGGGTGGCAGTGGTGTCGGTGGTGGGGAGGAAGATGATCACCAATTCAGATATTCTGATGCCCAGACCAAGAGGCCCATTGCCAGCCTTGCCTCAAACCGCACGCACACACACATTTCCCAGCAGAGGGCTATGAATTGGGGCGCAGTCAGAACCCCACTTTGAGCCGACCACGCCCACAAATAAGAAAGCCTGGGAAACTCCATTAGGGATCCTTAGTTCAAACTGCATAAGACAGGGCCTACACCTGGGGACTAGGACTAGTGCCACAGTAACATTCCCAGCCCCGGGCAAACCCCAACCAGCCTCAAGGAAACTAGGAACATAAGAACATAAGCAATTGCCATGCTGGGTCAGACCAAGGGTCCATCAACTGTTTCCAACAGAGGCCAAACCAAGTCACAAACACCTGGCAGGATCCCAAGCATTAAATAGATCCCATGCTACTGTTGCCAGTAATAGCAGAGGCCATTCCCTAAGTCAGCTTGATTAATAGCAGTTAATGGACTTCTCCTCCAAGAACCCATCCAAACCTTTTTTAAACCCAGCTACACTAACTGCACTGACCACATCCTCTGGCAGCAAATTCCAGAGCTTAACTGTGCGTTGAATGAAACTAGAGACTGAACATCTTCTTCAGCAACTTACATGAAAGGGTGGGGTCCATGAACAAGCCAAATATTAACAAGGCTGTTTTCAGCTGAAAACTACAGAAGCTCCTGTTTTCATAGATTGAATGCAGTTTCCGATGTTCCCTGATAAACATCAAAATCACAGAACATATAGAAAGATATGGTTTAATGGAACAAAGTCAGCATGGCCTCACAAATCTGCTTCACTTTTTTGAAGGAGTTAATAAACATGTGGATAAAGGTGAACCGGTAGATGTAGTGTACTTGGATTTTCAGAAGGCGTTTGACAAAGTTCCTCATGAGAGGCTTCTAGGAAAAGAAAAAGGTCATGGGATAGGTGGTGAGGTCCTTTCGTGGATTACAAACTGGCTAAAAGACAGGAAACAGAGAGTAGGATTAAATGGACAATTTTCTCAGTGGAGAAGGGTAAATAGTGGGATCTGTATTGGGACCCTTACTTTTCAATATATTTATAAATGATCTGGAAATAAATACGACGAGTGAGGTAATCAAATTTGCAGATGATACAAAATTATTCAGAGTAGTTAAATCACAAGCAGATTGTGATAAATTGCAGAAAGACCTTGTGAGACTGGAAAATTGGGCATCGAAATGGCAGATGAAATTTAATGTGGATAAGTGCAAGGTGATGCATATAGGGAAACATAACCCATGCTATAGTTACACAATGATGGGTTCCATATTAGGTGCTACCACCCAAGAAAGAGATCTAGGCGTCATAGTGGATAACACATTGAAATTGTCGGTTCAGTGTGCTGCGGCAGTCAAAAATGCAAACAGAATGTTGGGAATTATTAGAAAGGGAATGGTGAATAAAACGGAAAATGTCATAATGCCTCTATATCACTCCATGGTGAGACCGCACCTTGAATACTGTGTACAATTCTGGTCACCGCTTCTCAAAAAAGATATAGTTGCAATGGAGAAGGTACAGAGAAGGGCGACCAAAATGATAAAGGGGATGGAACGACTCGCCTATGAGGAAAGACTAAAGAGGTTAGGGCTGTTCAGCTTGGAGAAGAGATGGCTGAGACGGGATATGATAGAGGTCTTTAAAATCATGAAAGGTCTAGAACAGATAATGTGAATCGGATAATTAGAAGGACTAGGGGGCATTTCATGAAGTTAGCAAGTAACACATTTAAGACTAATCAGAGAAAATTCTTTTTCACTCAACGCACAATAAAGCTCTGGAATTTGTTGCTAGAGGATGTGGTTAGTGCAGTTAGTGTAGCTGGGTTCAAAAAAGGTTTGGATAAGTTCTTGGAGGAGAAGCCCATTAATGGCTATTAATCAATTTTACTTAGGGAATAGCCACTGCTATTAATTGCATCAGTAGCATGGGATCTTCTTAGTGTTTGGGTAATTGCCAGGTTCTTGTGGCCTGGTTTTGGCCTCTGTTGGAACAGGATGCTGGGCTTGATGGACCCTTGGTCTGACCCAGCATGGCAATTTCTTATGTTCTTATGCTCTTAATGCAAAGATTCAGATGGAAGTAAAAACAGCAAATACGGTAAAACAGGGGGAGAATTCTTTTTCAGATATGTTAGTGGCATTGTGAGACTCAGAGGTGAAAGGAAGGAATATCTAGAGGCTGAGGAAAAAGTGGAATTCCTTCAATTTTTCTGTTCAGCGTTCACTGAAGAAGGGCCAGAATTAGATCACAGAAAGAGGGCACAAATGAGATTGGAAGTGAGGTAAACCTCAAATAATTTTCAGAAAATTCTGTTCGTGAGGAAGTAGTTAAACTAAAAGTACATAAAGTGATGGGGCTGGACAGGATACATCCAAGGGTATTAAGGGAATTTACAGAAGTCCTGACAACTCTGCTGTCTGACCTTTTCAATGCTTCCTTAGAGCCGGGAGTAGTTCCAGAGAACTGGAGACAGGCAGATGTGGCTCCTATTCATAAAAGTGAAAGTAAGCAGGAAACTGGGAACTACAGACCAGTTAATCGGATCTCTCTGTTGAGTAAATGAATAGACTCGCTGCTAAAACAGAGGCTAAATGCACTTTCTGGAATACAATAATTGCAAGATCCGAGGCAGCAAGATTTTACCAGGGGTAGTTCCTGTCAGATGAATTTGATCCATTTCTTTTGACTTGGTGATCAGAATGTTGGCTCAGGGGAGAGGGCTAGATTTAGTGAACTTAGATTTCAGTAAGGCCTTTGTCACGGTTCTGCATAGACAACTTATAAATACACTAAGCGCCCTTAAGTGACCGTTTGGGTTAGAAACTGATTCCGTGGAAGGTGACAAAAGGTAGTGGTAAGTGGAGCTCACTCCGAGGAGAGGGGCATTACTAGCGGAGTGTTGCTGGGATCTGTCCTTGAATTTGGTTCTTGTCAACATTTTCATAGGTGATATTGTGGAACGTTTATCAGGAAACTTTTGTCTTCTTGTGGATGAGAGCAAAATCTGCAACAGGGTGGACACCCAGGAAGGTATGAAAAACATGAGGGGGAACTAGTGAAGCTTGTGAAATGGTCTAGAGACTGGTAGCTAAGAGAAGAACATGTCATACTGAGTCAAATCAAATAGCCATCAAGCTCAGTATACTGTTTTCAATAGTGGCCAATCCAGGTCACAAGTACCTGACAGGCTCCCAGGGGAGTGGTACGGTGTAAGAGGTGAAAATCTTCTATGCAAGAAGCAAGAGTGGGACCTGGGAATGGTCATAGCTGTTGATCTCAAGGTGACCAAGCACATGGATAAAGCAGCAGGGAAAGCCAGAAAGATGCTTGGCTGCACAGGGAGAGGAACAGTAGGCAGAAAAAGGGAGATGATATTGCCCCTGTGTACAGGGCCGGAGAATGAACTTTCAAAAGGATATAAACAGGATGGAGTTGGTCCAGAGGGTGGCTACTAACATAGTCTGTGGTCTTTATTCTGAAGCATATATGGACAGACTTAGAGTTCTAAACATGTACACCTTAGAGAGAAAAGGTGAGATAGGGGAGACATGATTGAGACATTTAAATATCCCCCGTGCACAGGAGGTGAGCTTCTTTCAAACAGTGGCATAGCCAGTACTGAGTTTGTTTTTTTTTGGGGGGGGGGGCAAGGTTAACATGGATAGGCAGTAGGCATACAGGTCTAGACCCTACTAGTTGTAGTCTTATTGATAAATAATGCCTTAGAATGCACCTGACAATAGATTTCTAAGTACTCTGCAACAGCCATCATTCATTATGAGTGACGCTTTAAAATATTTTAATTCTATTATTTCAAGCACGTACCAATATGAAAAATGCCTTATTAATCTGTATTTATTTTATATTTGCAGTTTATAAATACACAATATCATGTAAAAATTAAGCAAACACTTAACAAAAACATAAGAATATGCCGTACTGGGTCAGACCAAGGGTCCATCAAGCCCAGCATCCTGTCTCCAACAGTGGCCAATCCAGGCCATAAGAACCTGGCAAGTACCCAAAAACTGTCTATTCCATGTTACCATTGCTAATGGCAGTGGCTATTCTCTAAGTGAACTTAATAGCAGGTAATGGACTTCTCCAAGAACTTATCCAATCCTTTTTTAAACACCGCTATACTAACTGCACTAACCACATCCTCTGGCAACAAATTCCAGAGTTTAATTGTGCGTTGAGTAAAAAAGAACTTCCTCCGATTAATTTTAAATGTGCCACATGCTAACTTCATGGAATGCCCCCTAGTCTTTCTACTATCTGAAAGAGTAAATAGCCGATTCACATCTACCCGTTCTAGACCTCTCATGATTTTAAACACCTCTATCATATCTCCCCTCAGCCGTCTCTTCTCCAAACTGAAAAGTCCTAACTTCTTTAGCCTTTCCTCATAGGGGAGCTGTTCCATTCCCCTTATCATTTCGGTAGCCCTTCTCTGTACCTTCTCCATCACAATTATATCTTTTTATACATTGATATTAATTTTAATAAAATTAATATCAATGTATTACTTTATGAATACTCTTTCCAAAAACACATAGTATATCATAACTACTATAAAACAACAATAATTATAAGAACTTAAGATTTGCAATGGACGCACAACAGAACTCGAACAGTTCATATTACGACCCAACATGCAAAACAAATATTTAAATTCTGATGACACCTCAGTAACAGTAAAATAAACTTTCTCCACTTCCAAACACTGTGAAGTAACACAAACTCTTACAAAAATGTAATAAAAAGCCACCTAGAACCTTGCCATACCATACCATACCAGCAGTAGCTCTCAGGATTCAAACAGCAGCAACTTTATCTATGAAAAGGCAGCAAAACAAACATTGCACCAGGCCCTAGAATACTAGTACACCACCTACTGGGCAAACAACAAGCTGAACTGCTATAAATCCCTACAAAAAAACCCACCTCTGTCACACATGCAGAGCACAGACCGATCCTTACATAATACAGAATAAGGGACTACAAATTAGAAACAGAAACATGCAGATAAGATTGAAATGGAAAGCCCAATAAACCAGTCACTATGAACACTAGAATACTGAAGAAAAAGCAAAATACAAATATAGAAGAAATGCAGATTCCCAAAGATGGCAGATTCCAATCAATGGAAGTCAAAATGTATGTATTTGTTTACCTTTGTTGTCGGATCTTATTTTTCTAATCGGTTGGTCCTAGTCTCTTTTTTCCCCTTGTCTGTCTTTTCCTAATTCCTTTTTCAGGGGCTCTTTTATTATTTCTATTTCTTCTCTCTCCTCCTGCCCTTTCCTTCCTCCCTGATACACACACACACACCGACTCTGTCTCACACACACATACTTTCTCTCACACAAGCTCTGATTCTCGCATGCTCTGTCTCTCACAAACAGGCTCCCACTCTCACACACTCTCTTTTACCCAGGCTTCCACTCACACACACAGGTTCCCACTCTCACACAAAGGTTTCTACTCTCACACACACAAGCTCTAACTCTTACATGCTCTCTCCCACATGCAGGCTTCCACTCCCACATGCTATCTCTCTCACACCAACTGTCTCTCACACCCACATGCTTTCTTTCATACATACACACACAGGCTCTCCACGCCCATGCTCTCTCTTATACATACACACATAGGCTTCTCACACACAGGCTTCTCAGCCCTCCCATGCTATCTCTCTCTCTCACACACACACACAGATACACACACAGGCTTCTCATACCGATGAGCTCGCTCCATACGTACACACACAGGCTTCTCACTCCCATGCTCTCTCTCTCATACATACACAGACAGGCTTCTCACGCCCATGCTCTCTCTTACACAACACACACACACAGGCTTCTCACTCCCATGCTATCTTTCATACACACACACACACAAATTCCCCCCACATACATACTCTGATGTTCTCTCTCATACAAATACACACCGGTTTCACACTCCCATGCTTTTTTACATGCACGCACATGCTTCTCACTCATATATACATATAGAGGCTTCTCACTCCCATTGCTCTCTTTCATACAAACACACCCAGACTTCTCACTCCCATGCTCTCTCTCATATATACACAGACAGGCTTCTCACTCCCATACTCTCATTCATACACACACAGACACAGGCTTCTCACTCCCATTCTGTCTCTCTCTCTCATACATACACACACACACACGCTCTATCAGGGCCTCTCCCTCTCTTCTGGGCCTCCTTACTGCAAGGCTTCTTCTCGGGCAGGGCGTGTTGAGTTCCGCGACAGCACTAAGACGGTTGGGCCTCTCTTCTTGGCCCATGTGGGATAAGCTCCGTGACAGTCCAGCTTCGCTCAGGCCTCTCTTCTCGGGCCACGTGGGATAATCTCTGCGACGGCCCTGAGACAGTTGGGCCTCTTTCTCAGGCCGTGCAGGATGAGCTCCATGTCGACCCTGTGAAGGTCGTGCCTCTCTTCTCAGGCTGCGTGGGATGAGTTCCAATACAGCCCTGAGTCTGTCAGGCCTTCTCTCTGGAGCCGCACAGGATGGATGAGCTTCACGATGGCCCTGTATTGAGCCTCTCTTCTCAAGCGTGGTGGCTACATCACTGCTTTCAAAAGAGGGTCTAGAACAAGGGGGTCATGGGATGAAGGTGAAATGGGGTAGATTCAAGAGTAATCTCAGGAAAAAATTCTTTATAGAGAGGGTGGTGGATGTGTGGAACAGCCTTCCTGTAGAAGTGGTGGAGACAATAACAGTATCTGAATTCAAGAAAGCAAGAGATAAATACAGGGGTCTCTGAAGGAATGGTAGGGATCATAGAGAGAACAGTTGGTGTGAATGGGCAGAATGGATTGGCCACATGGTCTTTTTCTACCATCCTGTTTCTATGGTGCCTTCAATGTTTTGCACCGAAGGCCGTTACCTATCTTGCCTATGCATAAATCCAGGCCTGATAATTGCTAACACTAGTGTTCTCCTAAAGTGCAGAGTTCTGGTAGTGGAGAAACCTGAATTCCTTTATCAGACTAACCCTTGAATTATCTGCACATGAACTCTAGAGGCCACACAGGGCCCTGCTTCAGGTATCACATTTTAGCACATTTACTCCAAGAGCTGGACAATGCGTCATTAGGGATACATACAGCAACTAAAAGCAAAGAAGCTTTGCTGAACCAAATTGGGTTGTTTTTATTTTTTCTGAAGAAATTTGGTGGATGCCAGATTGTTTGACCTCAACTGGAATTTGACAATGAAAATGGGATTAGTGCCCCAATAGTGGCCTGAGAGCTCTACTGTCCACAGACTGCACAGCTCCTGGCTCTAGAAGGTGATGTGTGTCTCTCTCAGCAGCGTCGTGCCCTCCCGACACCATTTATTTATTTATTTATTTAAAATTTTTATATACCGGCATTCATGATACAATCACATCATGCCGGTTTACATAGAACAGGGGTGTACAAAGAACAAATGAGTAACCTATTAGTGAGGAGGAAGCAGTTACAAATAACAAGGTACTAGAACTGGGAGTAGAGAAGAAAGGGAGAGGATAACATTAGATAAAGATATTTACATTAAATTAACATTTTTACAATGGGAGGTAGTTCAACAGGCTGCAAGGGTTAATCAGTGTCCGGGAATGCTTTTTTGAACAGCCAGGTCTTAAGTCTTTTCCTGAAGATTGGGAGGCTGGGTTCTTGTCTGAGGTCTGGTGGGATTGGAGTTCCATAAACCATATTGGCTCAGAAGCACGTAGGTCTGCGGTCCAGCTACTAGCTAGACCTGACCCAGCTGGACTTCAAGGTCATGGTGATACGATTGCAGGCCAGAGACAAACTCGCATTACTTGTCACATACACGGTTTGTGGGGTTTTTTTACCATTACTATCAAGTTCAAGTAACTGTGAGTATTATTAAAGATCTAGTTATTTTATCCTACCAAATACCCTGCATGGTTTCAGCCCCTTCACACCAGAATCCCCTCTGGATCTGTTTTATTTGCTGAAGGCTGTAGACTGTGGCTCCTGTATCCCAGCAGAACTGGCCATAGTGGCCACCTTGAGTGTGCCACACTGTCGTAGTCCTGCCTCAGCAGAAGATTTCAAGACGTGTAAAAGGTCAACCGATTTAACCTGTAACTGTCTTCCTCAGCAAAAAATACATTGACCAATTAGTGCACCGCTCACTTGAAGGTAATCAGGCCAAACAAGGTTTCAGGAAGCTCCAACTGGAGGTTTTTTTAACTTTGCAGAAAAATAGATTAGAGAAAGCAGATTCCAAAAAGCTTCAGAAAACTGAATACCCAAACTGTTATGTAACAGAAATGACTATCTAACTGAATCTCATACTCTGAGCCTTTTAACCTAAAACAAAACAAAAAAAGATTTAAACAAGCAGGGAGATGCCAAGTCAATGCACTTTTGCCCTGTACAATTCCTCCAGCCAGGGCCCTGGCAGAAGCTGAATCAGCATTAGCCATCTCTTATGAAAATGCAGCTCCTTGAAGACTGCCAGCAGTTTAATCAGCTAAGTGTGAATAATAATTAAGTCACTGAAGTATGCAGCTCAATCCAGATTTTCCACAGAGCTGCTAGATCTGACAAGAAAGCATCCTATTCCCTGACACAGTCCGCGTATGCAGCAGCAAGTTATGTAAGGAATTAGGCAGCATGATTTAGTAGCCAAGAGAAGGGACAGAAAAACACTAGCATAAAGAAGTACCTGGAGGTGGCCCAGTGGAGGACCAGGAGCAACCTTTAAAGTGCCCATGAGAGGAGGAAACAAGAACAAGACAAACTCCAAGTCCCAGCAACATCTGCCTTGGCAAAGGCTAGTGGCAGACAGGGCAGGAGGGCAAGGACATGGGGGCACCTGAGGATCTGTCTCCCCTCTCTGGGGCATGGACAAATGGATGGGCCAGGAGTAGCCAAGGATCTTTGTTCTCTACCCTTGCCCCTGGAGAACAAGACATAGATAGATGGAGGGAGAGCGAGCAGCCAAAGATCCTTGGCCACTTTCCCTTCCCCGAGATGTGAAAAAAAAATGGACAAATTGTGAGAAGCTGAAGGGACTTGGGTTTGATCCTAACTGAGGTTTCTGCTCTCCCGGTCAGCTGTGGAGGTAGCACTCAGCACTCATAGTGGGGGGAGTGGGGACTGGGGGGAAGAGGAGGGAGTCATAAGGCAGCAGTGACGCTCAGTGTCCGGATTTAGCACCCGTGATTGCAGGGTTCCAGAAGGAGCTCTGGTGCATGGCCCAGGAACCTCACAGTAATGAGGTGGGGGGAGGGGAAGAGATAAAATAATAGTCACAAATTAAGGCTCATGGGGCCTAATCCCAACACTGGTGTTCATGGAACTGGAAGCCCACAAGAGCACAAGAAAAGTAACAGGTCCAAATCCCCCCCCCCCAGGTGTAAGGATAGTGAGGATATAAGGGCATTGCTCCTCCCAGGTGCAGGGAAATAAGAACATAAGAAATTGCCATACTAGGTCAGACCAAGGGTCCATCAAGCCCAGCATCCTGTTTCCAACAGTGGCCAATCCAGGCCATAAGAACCTGGCAAGTACCCAAAAACTAAGTCTATTCCATGCTACTGATGCCAGTGGCTATTCCCTAAGTAATCTTGATTAATAGCAGTTAATGGACTTCTCCTCCAAGAACTTATCCAATCCTTTTTTAAACCCAGCTACACTAACTGCACTAACCACATCCTCGGGCAACAAATTCCAGAGTTTAATTGTGCGTTGAGTGAAGAAGAACTTTCTCAGATTAGTTTTAAATGTGCCTCATGCTAACTTCATGGAGTGCCCCCTAGTCCTTCTATTATCTGAAAGAGTAAATAACCGAGTCACATCTACCCGTTCTAGACCTCTCATGATCTTAAACACCTCTATCATATCCCGTCTCAGCCGTCTCTTCTCCAAGCTGAACAGCCCTAACCTCTTCAGCCTTTCCTCATAGGGGAGCTGTTCCATCCCCTTTATCATTTTGGTAGCCCTTCTCTGCACTTTCTCCATTGCAACTATATCTTTTTTGAGATGCGGCGACCAGAATTGTACACAGTATTCAAGGTGCGGTCTCACCATGGAGCAATAGAGTGGCATTAAGACATTTTCGTTTTATTCACCATTCCCTTCCTAATAATTCCTGACATTCTGTTTGCTTTTTTGACTGCCAGAGCACACTGAGCCGACAATTTCAATGTATTATCCACTATGATGCCTTCTTCTTTTTCCTGGGTGGTAATATGGCATCTAATATCATGTAACTACAGCAAGTGTTATTTTTCCCTGTATGCATCACCTTGCACTTATCCACATTAAATTTCATCTGCCATTTGGATGCCCAATCTTCCAGTCTCGCAAGGTCCTTCTGCAATTTATCACAATTCGCTTGTGATTTAACTACTCTGAATAATTTTGTATCATCTGCAATTTTGATCACCTCACTTGTACTCCTTTCCAGATCATTTATAAATATATTGAAAAGCACTGGTCCAAGTACAGATCCCTGAGGCACTCCACTATTTACCCTTTTCCACTGAGAAAATTGACCATTTAATCCTACTTTCTGTTTCCTGTCTTTTAACCAGTTTGTAATCCATTAAATTACTTTCATTGCACCCTACCCCCCCCCCAACCCGGTGCAGGGATAGTGCGGGTATAAAGGTATTGTCCTCCCCAGGTGTAAAGATAGTGAGGGTATAAGGGTATTTCCCCCCTCCAGGTGCAGGAACAGTGAGGGTATAAACGTATTGCCCCCCTCCAGTTGCAGGGATAGTTCGGGTATAAGAGTATTGCCCCTCCCCCTCCAGGTGCAGGGATAGTGCGGGTATAAGGGTATTGCCCCCCTCCAGGTCCAGGGATAGTGAGGGTATAAGGGTATTGCCCTCCTCCATGTGCAGGAATAGTGAGGGTATAAGGGTATTGCCCCCCTCCAGGTCCAGGGATAGTGAGGGTATAAGGGTATTGCCCTCCCCAGGTGTAAATATAGTTAGAGTATAAGGGTATTGCCCCCCTCCAGGTGCAGGGATAGTGAGGGTATAAGAGTATTGCCCCCCTCCAAGTGCAGGGATAGTGAGGGTATAAAAGTATTGCCCCCCTCCAAGTGCAGGGATAGTGAGGGTATAAGAGTATTGCCCCCCTCCAAGTGCAGGGATAGTGCGGGTATAAGGGTATTGCCCCCCTCCAGGTGCAGGGATAGTGAGGGTATAAGGGTATTGCCCCCCTCCAGGTGCAGGGATAGTGCGGGTATAAGGGTATTGCCCCCCTCCAGGTGCAGGGATAGTGCGGGTATAAGGGTATTGCCCTCCCCAGGTGTAAAGATAGTGAGAGTATAAGGGTATTGCCCCCCTCCAGGTGCAGGGATAGTGAGGGTATAAAAGTATTGCCCCCCTCCAAGTGCAGGGATAGTGAGGGTATAAGGGTATTGCCCCCCTCCAGGTGCAGGGATAGTGAGGGTATAAGGGTATTGCCCCCCTCCAGGTGCAGGGATAGTGCGGGTATAAGGGTATTGCCCCTCTCCAGGTGCAGGGATAGTGAGGGTATAAAAGTATTGCCCCCCCTCCAAGTGCAGGGATAGTGAGGGTATAAGGGTATTGCCCCCCTCCAGGTGCAGGGATAGTGAGGGTATAAGGGTATTGCCCCCCTCCAGGTGCAGGGATAGTGCGGGTATAAGGGTATTGCCCCTCTCCAGGTGCAGGGATAGTGAGGGTATAAAAGTATTGCCCCCCTCCAGGTGCAGGGATAGTGAGGGTATAAGGGTATTGCCCCCCTCCAGGTGCAGGGATAGTGAGGGTATAAGGGTATTGCCCCCCTCCAGGTGCAGGGATAGTGAGGGTATAAAGGTATTGCCCCCTCCAGGTGCAGGGATAGTGTGGGTATAAGGGTATTGCCCCCCCTCCAGGTGCAGGGATAGTGAGGGTATAAGGGTATTGCCCCCCCTCCAGGTGCAGGGATAGTGCGGGTATAAGGGTATTGCCCCCCTCCAAGTGCAGGGATAGTGAGGGTATAAGGGTATTGCCCCCCTCCAGGTGCAGGGATAGTGAGGGTATAAGGGTATTGCCCCCCTCCAGGTGCAGGGATAGTGCGGGTATAAAAGTATTGCCCCCCTCCAAGTGCAGGGATAATGAGGGTATAAGGGTATTGCCCCCCTCCAGGTGCAGGGATAGTGCGGGTATAAGGGTATTGCCCCCCTCCAGGTGCAGGGATAGTGAGGGTATAAAGGTATTGCCCCCCTCCAGGTGCAGGGATAGTGCGGGTATAAGGGTATTGCCCCCCTCCAGGTGCAGGGATAGTGAGGGTATAAGGGTATTGCCCCCCTCCAGGTGCAGGGATAGTGCGGGTATAAGGGTATTGCCCCCCTCCAAGTGCAGGGATAGTGAGGGTATAAGGGTATTGCCCCCCTCCAGGTGCAGGGATAGTGAGGGTATAAGGGTATTGCCCCCCTCCAGGTGCAGGGATAGTGCGGGTATAAGGGTATTGCCCCTCTCCAGGTGCAGGGATAGTGAGGGTATAAAAGTATTGCCCCCCTCCAGGTGCAGGGATAGTGAGGGTATAAGGGTATTGCCCCCCTCCAGGTGCAGGGATAGTGAGGGTATAAAGGTATTGCCCCCTCCAGGTGCAGGGATAGTGCGGGTATAAGGGTATTGCCCCCCTCCAGGTGCAGGGATAGTGAGGGTATAAGGGTATTGCCCCCCTCCAGGTGCAGGGATAGTGCGGGTATAAGGGTATTGCCCCCCTCCAAGTGCAGGGATAGTGAGGGTATAAGGGTATTGCCCCCCTCCAGGTGCAGGGATAGTGAGGGTATAAGGGTATTGCCCCCCTCCAGGTGCAGGGATAGTGCAGGTATAAAAGTATTGCCCCCCTCCAAGTGCAGGGATAATGAGGGTATAAGGGTATTGCCCCCCTCCAGGTGCAGGGATAGTGCGGGTATAAGGGTATTGCCCCCCTCCAGGTGCAGGGATAGTGAGGGTATAAAGGTATTGCCCCCCTCCAGGTGCAGGGATAGTGCGGGTATAAGGGTATTGCCCCCCTCCAGGTGCAGGGATAGTGAGGGTATAAGGGTATTGCCCCCCTCCAGGTGCAGGGATAGTGCGGGTATAAGGGTATTGCCCCCCTCCAAGTGCAGGGATAGTGAGGGTATAAGGGTATTGCCCCCCTCCAGGTGCAGGGATAGTGAGGGTATAAGGGTATTGCCCCCCTCCAGGTGCAGGGATAGTGCGGGTATAAAAGTATTGCCCCCCTCCAAGTGCAGGGATAATGAGGGTATAAGGGTATTGCCCCCCTCCAGGTGCAGGGATAGTGCGAGTATAAGGGTATTGCCCCCCTCCAGGTGCAGGGATAGTGCGGGTATAAGGGTATTGCCCCCCTCCAGGTGCAGGGATAGTGAGGGTATAAAGGTATTGCCCCCCTCCAGGTGCAGGGATAGTGCGGGTATAAGGGTATTGCCCCCCTCCAGGTGCAGGGATAGTGCGGGTATAAGGGTATTGCCCCCCTCCAGGTGCAGGGATAGTGAGGGTATAAGGGTATTGCCCCCCTCCAGGTGCAGGGATAGTGCGGGTATAAGGGTATTGCCCCCTTCCAGGTGCAGGGATAGTGAGGGTATAAAGGTATTGCCCCCCTCCAGGTGCAGGGATAGTGCGGGTATAAGGGTATTGCCCCCCTCCAGGTGCAGGGATAGTGCGGGTATAAGGGTATTGCCCCCCTCCAGGTGCAGGGATAGTGAGGGTATAAGGGTATTGCCCCCCTCCAGGTGCAGGGATAGTGCGGGTATAAGGGTATTGCCCCCCTCCAGGTGCAAGGATAGTGAGGGTATAAGGGTATTATCCCCTTCAGGTGAGGGTATGAGTACCCCCCCCCCCCCCCCCCCCAGATGCAGGGCTAGTGAGAGGATAAGGGCATTGCCCCTGGGTAGGACTGCACGCCTGTTTCATTTTGTTACCGGGTAATCAGTGGACAAACGATGCAGCCCGAGACTGAAGCTGGCCAGGAGGCCACTCGCCTGCCTCTGAGGTTCCTGGCCGGCTCTTGTCCCCCAGCCCTGGGGCCTGCCCTCTCCAACTTTGGGCAAGAAAAAGTCGGAAAGCTTGCAAAGTTTAAAGCTGAGCCACCCTGTACTCGGCTACCTGGGAAAGGGCCAGGAGCAGACCCCGGCAGGATAGAGGGAGAGCCCAGGACCCCCTCCCGAGACAGGGGCAGGCAGACAGACGGACGGACAGCCCCTAAACCCGGACACGGACAGACGGCGAACCCATGACCCGGCGCACGGTCAGACGGAGAGCCCAGGACCCCTCTCGGGACAGGGGCAGACAGACAGACATATGGACGGACAGACGTAGAGCCCATGACCCTCTCCTCTATCCTCCCCCACTCCCGGGGCACGGTCAGACGGAGAGCCCAGGACCCCTCTCGGGACAGGGGCAGACAGACAGACAGACGGACGGTCAGACGGCGAACCCATGACCCGGCGCACGGTCAGACGGAGAGCCCAGGACCCCTCTCGGGACAGGGGCAGACAGACAGACAGACGGACGGACAGACGTAGAGCCCATGACCCTCTCCTCTATCCTCCCCCACTCCCGGGGCACGGTCAGACGGAGAGCCCAGGACCCCTCTCGGGACAGGGGCAGACAGACAGACAGACGGACGGTCAGACGGCGAACCCATGACCCGGGGCACGGTCAGACGGAGAACCCAGGACCCCTCTCGGGACAGGGGCAGACAGACAGACAGACGGACGGACAGACGTAGAGCCCATGACCCTCTCTTCTATCCTCCCCCACTCCTGGGGCACGGTCAGACGGAGAGCCCAGGACCCCTCTCGGGACAGGGGCAGGCAGACAGACAGACGGACGGACAGACGTAGAGCCCATGACCCTCTCTTCTATCCTCCCCCACTCCTGGGGCACGGTCAGACGGAGAGGCCAGGACCCCTCTCGGGACAGGGGCAGGCAGACAGACAGACGGACAGCCCCTAAACCCGGGCACTGACAGACAGAGCGCCCAGGATCCTCTCCTCTATCCTCCCCCACCCCCGGGGCATGGAAAGGTTAGGACCGTCCCTCCCGGGGGGGTTCAGAGGCTGAGCCGGGGCTCGCCGCCCGCCTGCCCGGGGCACGTTACCTTGCCTTCTCCCGGCTCGCAGGTCCACAGGCACAGGGCTGTCAGGAAGATCCAGCGCTGGGGATCGGTGGGCGAAAGGCTCCCCATGCTCGCTGCTCCCGACCCGGATCCACTGAATGGATGTGAGGTACACGAGCACTGACCGTGCAGTTGCTCTTCCCCTGCCTGGACCCCTCTCACCCTCCCTTCCTCCCTGTGTGTGTCCCTCCTACTCTCCCTCTGTGTCTGCCTTTGTGTGTCCCTCCCTCCTACTCTCTCCCCTGTGTATGACTCTCCCTCTGTGTGTGCCTCTGTGTCCCTCCCTTCCACTCTCTCCTCTGTGTGAGACTCTCCCTCTGTGTGTGTTCCTCCTACTCTCTCCTATGTGTGTAATTTATATGTAATTCTCCCTCTGTGTGTACCTTTGTGTGTCCCTCCCTCCCACGCTCTCCTCTGAATATGACTGTCCCTCTGTGTGTGTGCCTTAGTGTGTCCCTCCCTCCTACCCTTTTCCTCTTTGTGTGTCCCTCCTCCTCTACTCTCTCCTCTGTTTATGACTGTCCCTCTGTGTGTGCCTTTGTGTGTCCCTCCCTCCTACTCTCTCCTCTGTTTATGACTGTCCCTCTGTGTGTGCCTTAGTGTGTCCCTACCTTCTACTCTCTCTTCTGTATTTGACTGCCCCTCTGTGTGTGCCTTAGTGTGTCCCTACCTCCTACCCTCTCCCTCTGTGTGTGTCTCTCCCTCCCTCTCTCTCCTCTGTATATGACTGTCCCTCTGTGTGTGCCTTAGTGTGTCCCTACCTCCTACTCTCTTCCTCTGTGTGTGCCTTTGTGTGTCCCTCCCTCCTACTCTCTCCTCTGTTTATGACTGCCCCTCTGTGGGTGCCTTAGTGTATCCTTACCTCCTACCCTCTCCCTCTGTGTGTGTCTTTGTGTGTCCCTCCCTCCTACTCTCTCCTCTGTATATGACTGCCCCTCTGTGTGTGTCTTTGTGTGTCCCTCCCTCCCTCTCTCTCCTCTGTATATAACTGTCCTTCTGTGTGTGCTTTGTGTGTCCCTCCCTCCTACTCTCTCCTCTGTTTATGACTGTCCCTCTGTGTGTGCCTTAGTGTGTCCCTACCTCCTACTCTCTTCCTCTGTATGTGCCTTTGTGTGTCCCTCCCTCCTACTCTCTCCTCTGTTTATGACTGCCCCTCTGTGGGTGCCTTAGTGTATCCTTACCTCCTACCCTCTCCCTCTGTGTGTGTCTTTGTGTGTCCCTCCCTCCTACTCTCTCCTCTGTATATGACTGCCTCTCTTTGTGTGCCTTTGTGTGTCCCTCCCTCCTACTCTCTCCTCTGTATATGACTGCCCCTCTGTGTGTGTCTTTGTGTGTCCCTCCCTCCCTCTCTCTCCTCTGTATATAACTGTCCCTCTGTGTGTGCTTTGTGTGTCCCTCCCTCCTACTCTCTCCTCTGTTTATGACTGTCCCTTTGTGTGTGCCTCAGTGTGTCCCTATCTCCTACTCTCTTCCTCTGTGTGTGCCTTTGTGTGTCCCTCCCTCCTACTCTTTCTGTGCATTACTCTCCTTCTGTGTGTGTGTTCCTCCTAATCTATCCTATGTGTGTAACTCTCCTTTTTTGTGTTCCTCCCTTCTACTCTCTCCAGTGTGTAACTCTACCTCTCTGTGCGTGTATGTTCCCCCTACCCTATACTGTACGTGCAACTCTCCCTCTGTGTGTGTGTGTGTGTGTGTGTGTGTTCCTGTTACCCTGTCCCTTCTGTATAACTCTCCCTTGGTGTATGACTTTGCGTCCCTCCCTCCTCTGTCTCCTGTGTGCTCTACCTCTGTGTGTGTGCCCCGTTTTACTCTCTTCTATGTGGGTAACTCTCTCTGTGTGCCTTTGTGTGTCCCTCATTCCTACTCTTTTCCCTGTGTGTAACTCTCCCTCTGTATGTGCCTTTGTGTGTCCCTCCTACACTGTCTCCTATGTGTAACTTATCATGTACTCTCTTCTCTTTGTAATCCTCCATCTGTATATATCCATTTCCTATCTTTACCTGTCCCTGTATCCAGCTCCAGCTACTTTCCTCACTATCAGACCGGCGGAACGCACTGTTAGCCCGCGTTTGGCCACGCGTTTTCGACGCGCTATTTTTACCCCTTATTCAGTAAGGGGTAATAGCGCGTCGAAAACACGTGACCAACCCCCCCCCGAAACTAATAGCGCCCGCAACATGCAAATGCATGTTGATGGGCCTATTAGTTATTCCCGCGCGATTCAGAAAGTAAAATGTGCAGCCAAGCCACACATTTTAATTTCGGCGGGCACCAGGGAAGTGTACAGAGAAGCAGAAAAATCTGCTTTTCTGTACACCCTCCGACTTAATATCATAACGATATTAAGTCGGAGGCTACAAAAATTTAAAAAAAATTAAAATTAAAAAAAACAAAATTAAAAATCTTCCCGCGGCCTGCGGGTTGGAAGACGGACGCTCAATTATGTCGGCGTTCGTTTTCTGAACCCATGGCTGTCAGCGGGTTTGAGAACCGACGCCGGTAAAATTGAGCGTCGGCTATCAAACCCGCTGAAGGCTGCCGCTCCTGTCAAAAAGTGCCTCTTTTTACCGCAGTCCCTCATTTGCATGCGGGCTGATACTAAATTGCGCGCACAGGGGAGTGGCCTGTGTGCGCGTCGGGAGAGCGGGCGCTCGCCGACTCTCCCGCACTTTTTTCTGTATCTGCCCGTATCTGAGTTATTTTGTTTTCCTTCACCCGGGTATGATTAGCGATTTATTATATCACCTCCTTTTCTTGCTCATTCCCTGTGTTTTTCTCTCTTCACTTCACTTCCCTGTCTCTGTCTCTCCTTTTCTCCGGCTGGGTCCTTTATGCTCTCCATAGAGTCACCTGCAGCATTTGGACAGGTGCAAGGGTAAAGCACTGACCTTTCCTGCCATCCCTATCCCTCGTTCCCCTAAAGAAAAAAAAACAGACCACAAGGAAGATCCTTTTTGGCAAATGAAAGTGAGTTTTATAATTAAACATTATTTACTGCATTTTCTTCTCAATTACTAACATTTTGTTTTTTCTTTCCAAAAATAGTTCATTCTCATTTCGAGTTTCTACTAAGTAGGAGAAAGCTGTTTTTCTGCTTGTGTGATCTGCTCCGCCTGGATGTATTTTGCTTTTCAATATGGGGGTCTAGAATGGGAGCTGCGGTAAATATCGCGCGCTGCCGTGTGTATCCGCTTTGTTCAGCCACCAGCTCTTCCCCGTTGGTGTCTTGCCCTTCTCCTCAGCTGTGCCCTGTTTGCATGCTTCATGCTCCGGGGGGGGGGGGGGGGGGGGATGTTCTGTGAGACACCTCTGCAGCCCAGGCTCTTTCCTGTTCAGTGTGCTGTGTTAGTCCACGTAGATAATAAATAGAAAAAAAAAAAAAAAGGTACTTTGCAAACGCAGAGGTTCAGATGCCAAACATCTGCCATGTTCAGAGTAAGCGATGGCCTGGGGCGTGCCCCAGCAGTGTGTGCAAACGGAGAGCAAGAGGGGCCAGGAGCAGGGGCACAAGCAAAGCTCACGTGCCCCTCCAAGAAAACCCGGCAGAAGTGGAGATGAAGAAAAGTTCCGCTTAATTACCTGCACGCGTACAGAACTTGCTCAGAAGCAGCACAACCTATATTATGCATACAAAATCTTCATTGCCCCTGAATAGTGGTGGCAAGGCAAAGAATGAGTGTAGGCTTAGAAGTCTGCTTTCTGAGGCGATGGCTTTGACCTTCCAGATAAGAGGGTGCTGGAAACGAAGGACCTGCCGCTAGGCTTCCCTCCTGCGCAGCCGGGTGAAGGCAGGGCTCTGCCGAGGATCCAGCTTGTGCAAACAAGCCCTTCAGACTCTTTCTTGGGCCCAAGCGGAAAGAACATTCCCTTGCATCTGAAGGGACTGGTGCAGTGCGCATTTCTTCCAAACACACAAAGTGGAAGAATTTTGTTTTCCTAAGGAGCTTAACTCCAGAGTTGCCCATCGCCAGTCCTCAAGGGCTGCATCCAGCTCTGGTTTCAACATAAAGAAAATGCATAAAGATCAACTCAAAGTACAGAATTTAAATTACTCTTGTAGATCAGTTGTTCTCAACCCTATCCTCGGAATTAGCCAGGTTGTCAGGATATCCACAATGAATATGCATGAGATAGATTTGCATGCACTCCTGAAAACCCGACTGGCTAAGTGGGCCCCGAGGACTGGGTTAAGAACTCCTGCTATAGATAGCCTGAAGTCCAGATGTTTGAAACCCCTGCCTTTAATCGGTGCTTCTCAACCCAGTCCTCCGGGCACACCTAACCGGTCAGGTTTTCAAGATATCCACAATGAATATGCATGAGATCGATTTGCATACCATGGAAGGTGTGAAACATAAAAATGACGGCAGAAGAAGACCAAACGGTCCATCCAGTCTGCCCAGCAAGCTTTCACTTTTTTTTTTAATTTCCCCCCATACTTATCTGTTACTCTTGTACCTTGTAAGTGACTTTTTGGTTCTATTTCCCTTCCACCTCCGCCATTGATCTATTTCCCTTCCACCCCCATCATCGATCTATTTCCCTTCCACCTCCGCCATCGATCTATTTCCCTTCCACCCCCACCATCGATCTATTTCCCTTCCACCCCCGCCATTGATCTATTTCCCTTCCACCCCTGCCATCGATCTATTTCCCTTCCACCCCCGCCATTGATCTATTTCCCTTCCACCCCCACCATCGATCTATTTCCCTTCCACCCCCGCCATCGATCTATTTCCCTTCCACCCCCACCATCGATCTATTTTCCTTCCACCCCCACCATCGATCTATTTCCCTTCCACCCCTGCCATCGATCTATTTCCCTTCCACCCCCGCCATCGATCTATTTCCCTTCCACCCCCACCATTGATCTATTTCCCTTCCACCCCTGCCATCGATCTAGGACTGGGTTGAGAACCTCTGTTGTAGATAGCCTGAAGCTCAGCTATTTGACTCCCCTTCCTAAAATCGAAATTCCCTTTTCTTATTAATGTTACAGTATTTATATATCAGAGTGAGGGCAGGCCAGAAGGACCAGGTGAATCTGTTCAGCTATTGCCATCCTCTTACGAAGCTTTCTGACAATTTATGTGTAAAAGTCTGAAACAGGTGTTGAAAAGCCTGGATCAGCTCAACTTCTGACTCGAAGTCAGCTGGTCTCTAACCTGGCAATCTCAAAACACCGGATAACAGAAATATATGACCTTAAAACTAGAGCTGCCTCGAACAAATGAATGTAGCAGCTCATCATTGTGGGCGTCCTGATAATCCAGCCAGTTGTGGCCTCCGGGACCCTGCGTTTCACTGTTCTTAATGAGGCTGGGGGGGGGGGGGGGGGGGGGCTGTAAAACTGAAATGGCAACTGTGCAGACAGGCCGTATCACCATCCCGAAATGGGACTCAGCATTGGTAAATCGGCGTGTGGCGACTGTTTAATGAGCAGATTCCCTGCACACTGCAAGGGATTGGTATTCTCTGCCGTCCTTCACTGTGTCACGTTGCCACCGACAGGGTGAATGAGAGGGCCTGAGCTACATGTGAGGGCGCGCACTTTCAGCTATGGCCGCATCCCTGTTTTAAAAGAAACTTCATCCTGAGGTCACGCTTCGCCTGCATTCTAGGTGTGCCATGGTGGTATTGGCATAAAATAGTGGCCTCGAGCAGCACTATGGTTTACTTATGCCCATCATTTTGGGAGTAATAGCATAGGAAGCCCTGCAATATGCCTTTGCTAGGGGGGGGGGGGGATCTCAAGAGCCCTTAGCTGCATGAGCAATCCTACTTTACGGGAGCAGAGTAGGCCAGAGCTGCTTTCTAAGCGCCCGGCAGCTCCTCACAGGGCTGGCGACATATTTCTCCTTGGAAATGAGGCAGAAATCAGAACAGAAGAGGAGACTTTCTTCTAAACCCTCTGCCAGCTTGCAAAGTTTTCTTTGAAGCTGCCGTGCGATATGTGGAAGGGATGTGTTCCATTCCCTGCCCAGCAGTGAAAGGGTTAAAACAAAGAGCGGGTTTCATCATATTAGTTTTCACTGCACACTTTTCAGCTTGCTTTCGGCACACACCTGCTCTTTATTAATTTGGCACGAAACATGGCTGGTTGATTTAACAGGAAAAAAAAAAACCCTAACATATATTGTGCGCCAGGATACCTCTCAAATGACAAAAAAATTCCTAAACTCCTAAAGCCGTTTACAAGTTAGGCTTCCTTTGCGTTTTAACCACAGAAATGCAGCAGAGTGAAAGCCTCTCTGGGCTACAAAACAGGTGAGTAGAGAAACTGCTCCACACATCTACGATCGGGAATGTGGAAAGATTAAAGGAAGGCCTCTCCGTAGGTTAACCCAGCAAACTTTTATTTAGAGAAATTCACCATAGCTTGGTGCTAATGGAAAGTGAACTCACTAAGGCGTTTATAATGAGACTTTCTCCTGCCTGGTGCGTTTGCCCTTGAAGGAATGAAAATACAAGCCACCCCATGGCGCTATAACCAAAGCCATTGATAGTCACCTGCTTCTCAGCCTGATGTGTCAATGATGTGTATTTCGGTGGTCATAGTCAGGGTCATGAAAAGGGTGAGCAAGCGGGGTGAACACCCGCGGGGTGAACACACCCTTTCATGATGAAGCAGGATTTCCCCGCTTCATCAGCGGGGAAATCCTGATAGGAAAGATGGGAGAGGTTGTTAAAGTCCCTGGGGGCGAGAAGGTGACAGTCTTCCTGGAGGAGAAGTTAATAAACTGTTATTAGCCAAGCAGCCCTAAGAAATAGCCACTAATTATCACTGCACAACAGCAATATGGGATCTGTTTAGTGTTCGGGTTCTTGCCAGGTACTTGTGACCTGGACTGGCCACTGTTGGAAATAGGATATTGGGCTTGATGGAACATCGGTCTGACCCAGTATGGCAAGTTCTTATGTTTTTAATGAGGGAGCCTCCCTGGAAATGAGGGCTAGTTGAATGGTATACACAGCGGCGGATTCCCGAGGAAGACCAGCCCGGGGATTTGCCGTCCAGGCCGGCCCAGGACGCATCACGTGGTCTGCCGAGCGCGGCTCCGTCACGGCCGCCCATGGCAGACCACGTGACTGGAGCGACCGGCCCACCGGGGGATGCCCGATCCCCCGATAGGCCAATCCTCTCCTGGGCATACAGTCGCATATATTGCATCCCACATAGCCAGACTGGCAGAGGAGAGGTAAAGCTGCTTCCTACTGCCCCTATCACCACTGGCCTGAATGATATTTAGATCATCTGAATGACCTGCGGCCTTCATACCCATTCAGAGTACAAACAAAAACCCTCCTACAGCCAAGCTCTCATCCCCTCCCTAATACTGTATCGGAAAACTCTGCCCCTTGCTCCCCAGAGCCCTGGTTGCGTTTTAAGTGTTTGTTCATCTGGCTCTGCTGTACTACAAAAGAAAGTTTCTTCACCTGTGTCAGAAGTTAGACTTCAGAGTTTCAAAGGTCTTCTAGGTTATTCTAGAAATCTATGTACAAAGGCACCTTCAGCCTGCCTGTATGGAACATAATCGCGTATCACTTTCCCTGCCCCTCAGAGGGAAAGGAGCATTGTGAGAGGCATGAAGGACTTCTGAGTCACACATGCAGCAACCTTCACACCCAAGAAGGATCAGTTGCCGCTGTGTTACAGAATACCTCCATTGCTATTTTCATATTTGGCTCTGTCAAGACCTTGAATCCCTGTTTCTGTCTCTGAGCAATTGTGGAGTGTTGGGGGAGCTTTCCTTTTCAAATAACTTCTGAGTTTGTGAGCTTAAGTAGTTCACCTGGTCCTCTGATTAGGGCAAGGATGGACAAACTATGGCCCGTGGGCCAGAACTGGCCTGCCTCCCCCCTAGCGACTCTCTATTATGCCTGGCCCACCGCTGCGCTGCTGTTATAACTCCTGCAGCCTGCTCGGATGTCATCAGTGACTGCCTGATGTTGCATGCGTCGTCACGGGCCAGTGGTGATGTTGTCAGCTGGGTTGCTGGAAGGTGGCAGCAGAGTGTTGGCGGGCCAGAGACAGAAATACAGGTACATAGATGTGAATTGGCAGCTGAAAAGCGGAAGAGCCTACCAACAGAGACCCATCGAGAGGGAGAGAGCTCCAAGGGGGATCCACCCCAGCTTTTGGTATAGATGAGAGCTAGTAATATGGTCCATCCCTGGATTAGGGAGACAAGGACAAGATGCGCCAGTCCTAGTTTTGTCTCCCTACATCTATGAATTTCTAATCACGTTTTACTTACTGTACATATAAATATTCTGTATATTTATTGAAAACATTTGACAAGCCGGAACATCAACGGCCAAAGGTAGTTCCAACATTATGCTTTTATTTTGAGAATTCGGAACAACAGCTCCTGGCATTCAGTTGAGGAAGAAGAAAAAAACTGGACTGGCTCTCCCTGCCTCTGATGACTCAGAGCCATGTGATAGCCCTGACTTGATTTAGGTGCCTTTGCTTCAGGCACACAGGGGCCGATGCAATAAAAGTGCGCCGAAAGCAGGCACTCAGTGTTGCGCGCTCGCTTTCCTAATGTGCACCCAGGCACCTCTCCTGGGGGCGCCATGCAATATTTAAATTAGGGGTCACACTGCCAAGGAGGCGCTAGAGTCGACTGCGCGCCCCTAGCGCCTCCTTGGCAGTGGGCACCCAGGAGAGGTCAGCTGTCCGCGGGTTAGGAAAACGGGCACTCAATTTTACGAGCGTCTGTTTTCCTAACCGGCGCATAGTCACGGGTTAGGAAAATGGATGCTTATTAACTGAGCGTTCGTTTCCCTAACTTGACCACTGGCACTCTTTTTAAAAAATATTTTTTAACTTTTTAAACTTTTGGTTCCTCCGACTTAATATTGCCACGATATGAATTCAGAGGATGTACAGAAAAGCAGTATTTTCTGCTTTTCTGTACAACTGTTTGGGGTGCTCTGAGCAGGTCTCTCAGCCCCTTTGCTGCATGGCCCACACTTTATGGTGGCGCTAGCGTGAGCAACTGACAATATAACACATATTGAATACGTGGGGAGTGTCAACAGTTGTTGAAGAATTAAAGAACTGTATTAAAAGGAAATATTGACATTGGATATGTGTAGAAATATTGTATGAGGGTTGACTGACTTGTAATTCTTGTACTGAATCTTCCTGTATGTAAAATATGTTTTTGGGAAAAGTGCAATATGGTGGGTATTTTAAGTAAATGTATGGTTGGTGTGAGTGAATGGTTAGTATATTTTATGGGATAGTGTGATATATGTATTTATGGAAAATATTTTGGGAGTTTTGGGTATCCACACAATGTTAAAAAATGTTAAAAAATAGAAGAAAAAATTAAAATTAAGAAAGAAAATATATTATCTTTATTATACATGTTTTGGATGGGATGATGTTTAATTAACATGCTGATATTACAGTTATATGGAATATGGTAATTTATGATAAGATGTATCTGTAATAAATCATATAATTTTAAAGAAAAATTGTGATTGATCAAATAACTATAATTAATGAACATATTATGTTTTATATAATATCAATTTATGTCCTTATTTTGTTGTTGGGTGTTATTAAGTTAAGGACTGATATATTACCCTTGTTGTAGTTACCGTATGGCGTTAGCATGAGGTCATGATGGGGGTGGGAGGAGACAAAGACAAGGCAAGACGCAATGAATGCCCGGAGCACTAAGAAAGCTGAGCAACCTATTTATTTATTTATTAGATTTATATACCGCTAATCTGTTTGACAATCACAACGGCTGCTTATAACCCTGAACTATTGTTTTCAGGAGATTATATGCACTTGTCTTTTCACATTTTTGCTGTAGTAGAGGGATTTTGGACATCAAAGTCCACTTGTCGCAGACGCACACAACCGCACGCAGACATCAAGTTAGGTTTGAATTTATGGTGCTTCCTCCTCCCCGTTCTCCTGTGTGCTTCTGAGGCTGCTGGCGGTCTAAAAACCACAAGGCATTGTTTTATTTCCTGAGGGACATTTGGCAGCCTGATGCTGGGCTAAGACCGCAGGCCGCCAAATCTGACTGAGACTGCCTTCTGCTCCTGGTAGCGCCCAGCAGAGCACCCGGCGGTGCTGGTGTGGCCCACCAGGAATGAGGGGATCCTGTTTCCTAAACACTTGCTTTTTTTTTTTTATTTTACTGAAATAAAAAAAAAATAGCTGAAAGAGTAACCAGTGAGTATCCTGCACAGTATTTTGTTTCACAGAATTAGTGTAATATTGCAGAAGCTGAGTGACTCAGGGCCTGATTCCCTGCGGTTTTTCTCCTGTTCTGTGTCTATGGGGAATCCGGCCCTAGGAGAGAACACGTACAATGTGTATAATGTGTCCTTTGTTTTTTTTTCCTCATCCAGTTCCTTTCTAAGAGGTTATCTGAGTGCAAAGAGCCCCAGTCCCTGCTAGAGTTAGCAGCTGCTGCGTGTGCTCTTTGACTGTTCTGCTGTTCAGATCCTCAGATCTCAGTCAGGCTCTTCCTCCCCCCTTCTTGCCTGGACTGCATTCAGGCCTTGCACTCTCTGTGCCTGCCTTCATACATTCTTACTATACATCAAAATAATCTGAAAGTCACAGTGCATCCCCTCTCTGCCAAAATATCAGGTTACCCAGTTCCAGTGGTGGTGGTGGAGGAAGAGGGGATATGCCATAGTTCATGCCCGGCTTTTGAAGTTACACCTCATTGCATTGTGGGATTTGTAGTTCCTGCTTCATCCGTGTAAACTCAGCCCTTACAGGTACCAAAAAGCATTAGGAAGGGATGTCAAAAAATGCAGTACTGGCCTGCAGCACACTTAGGTTCCTTTGCAGCTCTGGAATAGGGAACTTGTATGACAAGAAACTGGAGCTGACTGAAGCAGTCTTTCATTGTGCTGAGCTGGGCCCTATGAGCACCTGGGTTTGCTGGAGTCCTATAAATAAGCAGCCATATGAATCTAAGGAAAGGCTAAAAAAAAAAAAAAGCATAAGAATGCCTAATCTAGAGCAGAAAGACAACCTCTTTCAAAGCAAACCTTGTAAGAGGTTAAAGCGTTTATGAAGAGGGTTTTATTTTCGGCATTTAATCCAAAACAAATGTGCTTCCCCTTTTATTTCCTTGAGTGAGGTCTGCACTGGATGCCTGGGGCTGATTCCAGCATACCAGGCCAGTTAGTAATTTAACCATTTCTGCTTCCTATGTGGTCACAGCAACCTCTCCTTTAAAGAGGGAGCATGTGGTAGACTGGAAGGCGCCAGGGTTTGAGGCATGGACTAGTGAGGAAACAAAAATAAAAAATGGGGCAGTATGAGCAGAATAATAATAAAATGTAAAATGTAAAATGTGTGTAAGTGTCCATGAAGACAGATAAAGACCTATTGGCCCATCCAATTTGCACAGTTGAGCTTGTCCTCTGGTTTTCTACCACCCTGGATAAACAAGTATACAAACTCCCTATATGCAAACCAACACCCACCTACTTCCAGTATGTGTGTGTGTGTATAGTATGTAGAGAGAGAATGTGTATGTGTATGTATTGAATATGGAGAGAGAGTGTGTGTGTATAGTATGTAAAGTGTGTGTGTGTGTGTATAAATGTATAGAATGTAGAGAGAGAGAGTGTGTGTGTGTGTGTGTGTGTGTGCATAGTAAGTAGAAAGTGTGTGTGTGTTTGTGTGTGTGTGTGTGTATATTATGTAGCAAGAGAAAGTGGTGTACTATAAAGGCATCATGGAATAACTCTGTTTGAAATACTGATGTTATTTTATCAGTGACTCACTGATAGTATTGCTATTCATTTTATATAGCACTGATTGTGTACAGCCCTCCATAAGCAATGTTTCTTCTAATTTTTAACAGGTTACATGTGCAGAAATTTTCTTTTGTCCAACTTTTTATAAGCTGAGTTCATATTTGTGCACTATAAGCACAATAATATCAGAATTTCTTAAGTGCGCTGTTTTGCCATGTGTGCAGGGTTCAAGACCTGTGTGCATGAGCATAGCTTAGAAGTAACAATGTATACAAGGTAAACATTGCTTCATCAGTACAAGGATACCATGGCTAATTAACATAAGTCAACCAGATATAAGGAGTCTCTGGTCTGCAGGCTAGCCCCCAAGGACTGCAGCTCTCACCTTTACCCTAGTTCAGTAGACGAAGCCGCCATTCAATACGGCTGAGTTGCTGCCAACACTTCATGCTCAGGTGTGACCTTAGGCATGCGCCTCCTGCCTGAATTAAAGGGACCGTGGCAGGAAAGGCCCCATGGCCCTAGTCAACCTCATTAGTCTTGGCCATAAAAGACCCTTGCTCCCTGTAACCTGCGCCTTGGCAAAAGGTCAACTACTGGATAGTAGAACAAGTTGTCTCAGTGTTCCTGGTCTTCGTTCCTGTGTTCATGGTCTTTGTCTTTGTCCGTGGTCAGCCTTCAGTTCTTCGTTTGGCCTTTGTCTTGTGGCCTTCGTTCTTCAGTTCATCACCTGCCCACCTGTGCTGTTCCTTGCTTTCCTACCTGGCTATCCATCCTGCTTTCCCTCAGATGGTTCTAACTTCTAGTTGCTTGACACTCTACCATGCCTGAAAGACACCTGCCTCTTGCCACTGCCGGACCAAAGACCTTGCTTTAACTCTGCCTGCTACTGACCTCAGCTCAACTAACGACCATGTCTGAACTCTGCCTGCCACTGACCAGTGCCTGACTCCTGACCACGTCTGAACGCAGCCTGCTCTCGAGCCTCAGCTGTGACCTGACCATCTCCATGGACTTTCAGTTCGTCTGCAGAGGCCTCCGTCTAAGACCTGTCAGCCCCTGCACCCGAGGGCTCAACCTAAGGGGAACAAGGACTAGTATAGGAGAAGCTCCAGTTGGGCCTCTGCCACAGCCAGCTCTGCCAGCTGATGAGAGGTACTTGCAAGGCTTCTCCCTGCAGGTTGTGCCAACCCCACCTCGATCCAAGGGTTCACGCCAGCAACGGTCCCCATGTCAGGGTTTCCATATTCCTAGAAGTAAAATAAAGGGATACGTTAGAAGATAGCACAGTGAGCACTACAGCATTGGGATGGGTAAACTCAGAAACCTGCCTGTACTAAGGGGATGAGCTGAGCAGCACTAAAGGGAGCACAAGCTGGTAGGGCAGCGCCACTGAGCCAGAGCGGCACAAACAAGGAGAAGGAGGATTTTTCTGGCTATTCCTCAGGCTGACAGAGGGCACAGCCAAAAGCAGGATCCTATAGGGATGTGAAATGTAGAGAGCAAAATCAGGATCATGCAAGGAAATCTGGGTCATATGGTAACCCTGCCTCGGCTCTTACAATCCCACAGATTAAGTGAATGCAGCCATGAACAAGCCTACAACATGGGGTTGGGGTTTAGACTATAGATGAGGTTTTCTCTACTTTGTATTTTTATAATGATATTGTATTGCATTTTAATGGTATTTTAAGTGCCGTAAACTACATTGAGCTGTGTATTTGCATAAGGTGATCTATAAAAGCAAATATGAAATGAAAACCAGTGACTTTCAGGCCGATAGTTTATGCAGCTTTGGTGTCTTCCTGGGCAGGTTTTATATTTTAATCTGTGGAACATATTTGACTGTGATTTAACAGGGCTTTTGGCCTTACCTTGGATCACCACAAACAGGTATTATGATTTATCAGAGAACATTGTGTTATCATGCAGTCGGGAATCCCTTAGTGCTGGGGCACCAATCAATGGCAAGGCAAAGCAGAGTTTCTGTGGCTCTGTTACTGACACTTAGGCAGAGAGCTGGAGCGATGTCATGAGCCCATTGTTCTTAAACTTGACTCTTTTTTTTTCCACTGATATTTTAAAAGATTACATAAACAGGAAGAGAGGACACAGAGCCGTATCAGATTTCAATTCAGTTCAGAAGTACATTTTCCTTTTTCTTTTTTTTTTATCAGCCTTGATCTTTGCTCCTGACTGACAGCCACTCACTTAAACTTGAGCCAACCCTGAAGCGTTATGCGACGGTGTACCCAGGGGTGGATTGGCCTATCGGGGCTTCGGGCATGCCCCGGTGGGCCGGTCACCCAATCACGTGATAGGTGCGACCAACAGCAGCCATCCGCTTAAGTGCTGCTTTTGTATTTTCCCAGCGGCACCAGCCTCGGTTTCATGGGCCTATTCGCCGCACTTCTCCCATGCCCCATCATCACCGAGGCCCCGCCGCCTCCATTCGCGCCTGCCCCGCTTGCGTTTTTGCCGGCAGCCAGCACACTTCCTGCCGCTGCCTGACCGCGGGCTGAATGCCTGCCGCCCAGCTCCCACAGCTTTCCTCTGCGGCAGGCTCCTTTCATTCTCAAGCCGCAGCAAAACTGCATCTAAAAACAAACAGCTTCAGGGCTCACGTGGCTTAACAGACCTCGGGCCTTCCCACACCAAATGGCCACCCCCTCCCTCTAAAGCAGCGCTTCTCAACCGGTGTGTCGCGTGCTACCGGTCTCCCGCTGCTCTTCCCTCACCGAGCGAGAGGGACAATCTTCCACTGCTGCCGTTGCCGCCCGGGCTATCAGCACGTTCAAGCCTGGATGGGAACGGTGGCAGTGTTAGTGGAGGCTGGCAACTGTGGCTGGGCCTTTTCTTCTTCCCGCACCTGACCCCCTACCTCAGAACAGGAAGTGATGTGCAGTGGGGTGCGCGGGAAGAAGAAAGAGCCATGCCGCACCAAAAAGAAGCGTCGGGCAGCGTTGGCCCTGGTCAATAGTGTGAGCCCGAAGCAAAATCAGAAGCAGCCAGAAATCGGCACAGGAGACAGCAGAATTAGCCTCCCGTGGCCGATGGGATTCTTCTTTCTTGGCATGCGGGGACTAGAGGAGGAGGCTGCTGCAGCTACTATTTGTGTTCGGGGGGGGGGGGGGGGGGGCAGGAAGTGAGAGAGAAAGAGCAGCCAGCCTGTCTAAGTGAGAGAATGTATATGGGATTGAGAGCCTGTGTGTAAATGAGAGTATTTGATTGAGATCATCTATGTAAAGTGTGTGAGAGAGAACATGTGTGTGTGATTGAGAAAGGTGATGTGTGTGTGTGTGTGTGTGTGTGCATGAAAGAGAGAGACTGTTCGGGAAGGTGACTGGTGTGTGTGTGTGTGTGTGTGTGTGTGTGTAAGAGAAAGATTGGTCAGGAGATGATTGGTGTGTGAGAGACAGAAACTGGTATGTGAGTGTGACTGGTATGTGTTTGTGAGAGAGAGAAAGTGATTATGGGAATGAGAAGCCTGTGCATGTGGCGAGAGCTAGCATAGGAGTAAGAAACCTGGGTGTGTGTGAGACACAGCATGGGAGTGAGAAGCCTGTATATGTAAGATAGAATATGGAAGTGGGAAGCCTGTGTGTGTGTGTGTGTGTGTGTGCATGAGAGAGAAACTGATCGGGAAGGTGACTGGTGTGCATGTAAGAGAAAGACTGGTCGGGAGATGATTGGTGTGTGAAAGACAGAAACTGGTCATGGGGGTGTAACTGGTATGTGTGTGTGTGAGAGACAAAGAGACTAGTCGTGGGCACTAAGGAAGAGGACCATGAGTACAGAGCTTCAGCCACTACTGCTTCCGGTGTGTGCTACTGGCCTGCATGGAAGGAGTAGGAGAGTTGCTGGAGGGGGTTAGTAAAGGTGGCTTTTTATTTTTCTTGATTGACTGCCATTTTAATTACTGAATATTATGTTATGTATCTGCTGTTTTGAAATATTTTATTGGTGTTTGGAGAATTTTAAATAATTTTTATGAGTTTTTAATTGTTGGATATTATTCTGTTCATAGTTGTAGTGAAACGTTTATTCTGCTTATTAGTTTAGTTATACAGTTATTTCTGCGTTGGGATCTATAGCTGCTTGGCTAGTTCTGTTTTCCTAATAGGAGGTGTATTGGTGTTTAGGGCCTGATTTAATATTTGAAGTGTTGCCTTTTCATAGGTAGGGTTGTTACTGTTTGAGTGTGTTCCATAATACAAGTGTAACTGTGTGCGGATTAGTTTATGTGCATTACTGCAGATCCTAGTAGTATGTTAGGTCGGTTCTGTGTATGTGATCAAGGTGAGGTATTTTACTGTATCAGTCTTATTTGTTGTATTTTCTCAAGAGGACATGCATTAGTGATAAACTGCTGTCTTTTCATAAGTAGAGCTATTGAGCCTGGTAGTTTGTGTTGCTGTTACTGAGATGACACTAGAACCAGAATATATTTTTTGTAAGGTGAGTTGTACAGGGAATGTCATAATTCTGCTTTACATCCATAATTGTGGGTCAGGGGGCTTCATGTGGATGCAAACTGTACTTTTACATTTAGCCCTATGATGGTCATGTGTTCAGTGTGTCACGCATATGAGAACCATCTGTCAGTTGTGTCCCGACAGAAAAAAGATTGAGAACCACTGCTCTAAAGCCCACTCAGACTCTCCTCTCTTGGGCCCTGCCTGGATTTTCCCTGATCACCAATGTAAGTAAAAATGTTTTTTTACTTATTCACAGACAGAGGGGGAGAAAAGCAAACATAAGTGAGCATGACTGAATGTATGAGGCAGTGAGGGTATGTATGTCAGCATGTGTGAGCGTTAAGAGTGCAAGGGAATGGTTAATAAAATGAAAAATGTCATAATGCCTCTATATCGCTCCATGGTGAGACTGTACCTGGAATACTGTGTACAATTCTGGTCACCGCATCTCAAAAAAGATATAGTTGCGATGGAGAAGATACAAAGAAGGGCAACCAAAATGATAAAGGGGATAGAACGGCTCCCCTATGAGGAAATGCTGAAGAGGTTAGGGCGGTTAAGCTTGGAGAAGAGATGGCTGAGAGGGGATATGATAGAGGTTTTTAAGATCATGAGAGGTCTTGAACTCGTAGATGTGAATCGGTTATTTACACTTTCAAATAATAGAAGGACTAGGGGGCATTCCATGAAGTTAGCAGGTAGCACATTAAAATGGTTCAGTTCATATCTAAAAAACAGGTTTTTCCAAGTTCAGATCAACAACACTTTATCAGAAAAAATTAATCTCAAAACAGGAGTTCCACAGGGATCAGCTCTATCTGCGACCCTTTTTAACATATACATGCTCCCATTATGCCACCTACTTGCAGGACTAGGAATTATACACTAATTTATGCCGACGACATTCAAATTCTACTCATAGAGGACACCTTAGAGAAAACATTAAACCTAGCCAACATGTACCTAAGCATTATAAAACAACTACTGACACAAATGGAACTTGTAATTAATATTGATAAAACAGAATTTCTACAATTAGAACGAAAAAATTCGGAAATCAGTCAAACCTCAATAATACTCAAAGGCAAACAGAAAATTGAACTAGCTGGAAAAGTACGTAACTTGGGAATAATTATAGACCCTGAAATCAAACTGAAACAACACATATCACTAAAAGTAAAGGAAGGGTATGCAAAGCTCATGGTACTCAGAAAACTTAAACCACTACTAACTCAAAATGACTTCCGAACAATACTACAGGAACTAATTTTCTCCAGCACGGACTACTGCAATGCCCTTATGCTAAGACTACTTAATACAACATTAAGACCACTGCAAATACTTCAGAACACAGCAGCTAGAATACTAACCGAAAAAAGAAGGAGGGACCATATAACTGAAACCCTAGCAGAGTTACATTGGCTACCAATTGAACACAGAATTAAATACAAAATCCTATGTATCATTCACAAACTAATTTATGATGAGAAATCAGATTGGTTAAACAGAGCAGTACGGGTACACACTCCACACAGGAACCTCCGATCAGCAAATAAAGCCCTCCTAACCATTCCATCAGTTAAAACAGCAAGACTGACCCAAGTGAGAGAAAGAGCCCTATCACTAGTGGGACCCATAATCTGGAACACAATGCCTCCATAGATCAGACTACAAAGTGATCTCAAGGCATTCAAGAAAAGTTTAAAAACATGGCTTTTTATACAAGCATTTTACAAAGAGACAGGAGAATAGAGAGAAATTATTCAGGAAAAGACAGAGAGGCACCGACACACAGTACTTAGGACTTTACAGTAGATTAGTCTATGAACTCTACACCACATTAAGCATAACTATAATACTATGTGTGATAAAACTACCCGTGTACGTACCTTGGTACAATTGGTCATGAACTACTTTTCTAAATGACTATGTATAATGATATATTGTAACCGAACCTTTAACGGCACCTGTTAGAATGTACTATAGTACGCTTTTACCCTCATTAAATATGTGCCTACATGTAAACCGTTGCGACGGTATTTAACTTAGCAACGGTATAGAAAAGTTTTTAAATAAATACATTTAAGACTAATTGGAGAAAATTCTTTTTCACTCAACGCACAATAAAGCTATGGAATTTGTTGCCAGAGGATGTGGTTAGTGCAGTTAGTGTAGCTGGGTTCAAAAAAGGTTGGGATAAGTTCTTGGAGGAGTAGTCCATTAACATCTATTAATCAAATTTACTTAGGGAATAGCCACTGCTATTAATTGCATCAGTGGCATGGGATCTTCTTAGTGTTTGGGTAATTGCCAGGTTCTTGTGGCCTGGTTTGGCCTCTGTTAGAAACAGGATGCTGGGCTTGATGGACCCTTGGTCTGACCCAGCATGGCAATTTCTTATGTTCTTATGTTCTTATGTTCTTAAGTTTGTCAGTGAGCATGTGTGCAAGGGAGAGAATGACAGCATGTGTGAGTGTGCATAAGTCTGAGCATGAGCGTGATTGGACGGATGAATCAGAGTTTGTGTACCACTGAACATGTGTGAGTGAGACAGGGCAAGTGTGTCAGTGAGCATGTGTGTGAGGGAGAGTGAATGAGTCAGCATGTGTGTGAAAGCATGCATAAGGCCGTGAGTGAGAGCATGTATGTCAGTAAGCATCTGTGTCAGAGCAAGCAAGCACATCAGTGAGAGAGGGAGACTGTGTGTATGCATGAGTGAGCATATGAGGGTGATGTGTGCTAGAGAACAATAATAAATGACCATCTCAAGGTGACTGGAATTAAAAGTTCTCAGGTATGGAGAACTGGGGATTTTTTTCTATCCTTATTAGTTTTAATTATTGAATATTATTTGATGTCTGCTGTTTTTTAAATATTTTATTGGTGTTAGGGAAATTTTCAAAAATGTGTATATGAGTTAAATTACTGGAGGTTCTATTTATCAGCAGTTTTGAAATATATATTTTTAGTATGATTTTCCTATTGTGATTGATGTTTTATAGTTCTTGATTTTATTGTTTGTTGTTTTATGAGGAATGATTGTATTTTCTGTTTTTCCATTGCTGCATTACATACAGTCTAACTTGTTGTGATTTCCAGTTCAGTTTGTCTGTGCATTTCTGTGTATATTTTATGGTCCCTTTATTCTGTATTTGGTGACTCACCAAATTTTATGTGTAATTGGGTACCCATGGGCCAGTATGGAGAAAAATCCCCCGGGCCACTATTTTCCCACAATCCGTTCCTGGGTGTACCATATGAACTCCTGCAGAAAAGAGGTCCATAATAGCCCAGGACAAGCCCTGTTCCATGGTTCTGCTGGAGAAAAGCAAACAGATCTGCTAGCAGTTTCAACATGTTAGAATACGTGGGCCCACCACCCGCCCCCTTCTGTGAAAGTACACAAGGAAGGGAGGATGCATTAGTGATGTTTGATGACATCCCAATGTGTTTTCTTTGGCTCTCAGGTTACCGTCTGCTTCCATATCATTAGGAAATGGCTAATGCAATCCTGGCTTTAATCCAGTGCAAGCAATTCTGATTTTCTTAGGGATATCAATGGGATTACAAACCCATGCAAGCACTAGGCCAGGGGTTCTCAAACCTTGGCTAGCACAGCAATTTTTTTCTGGCCTTCCAAACACTTCCCTGCCTATGGCTGAATCAGCTCATGGAGAAGGATGTAATGCTGATGGGATCCCTCACCCTTGCCAGAAAAGAGGAAGCCCTATTAGAGGTGAGGAGAGGAGGGTGATATAAGGGAAGAGGAGAGTGAGAGAGGAGGGAAGTGGGGAGTATGAGTGAGAGGAAAGGGAGGCAGTGAAAGGAAAGAAGAGGAGTGAGGGGAAGAAGCAGAAAGGAGTAAGAAAGAGGCATGGAGAGAGTGTAGGGGAGGTGTGAGTGTGCTACAAACTCATCACCCTCCATTCACCCACCTCCCACTCTCCCAGACCCTATAGAAGGGGAAGGAAGAGGTAGGGGTTCTGGGGGTATATCAGGGTTGCCAACTTTCTAGAAATCCTATTACTGACACCTTATCTGCCATATCTTTGTGAGAACCCTGCCTCCCTTCTGCAGCATTTCGAATCATGGAAAGCACAAGATGCGAAGAAACAAACTCCCCCTTCTTATCAAAACGCCAAGGGGTCCCCCAGCATTCTAGGTGATCTGAAATGTCATGCAGCTCTTGTTTTTGTTTTTGTTTTTTATAATTAATATTTTTATGAGCAGGTATTATATCCACAACATCTTAGCCACAACATTTACTTTGAGGGTATTATACCTAAATAGACTACAAAATCCAGATCCTAACAACAGACCCCTTCCATAAAAACACTGCAATAGCCTGAAATCAATAAATAACAACTGATACCCTCTCTTGAACCATTTCATATGTAACTCCTGTCCCACCAGCCCCAATTACCTTCCCCTCATCCTCCCATTCATATTGTATACATTATAATTATAATACATATTTTTGTCCCTACAAACCCAGACCTCCACCTCCTATTCCCCTTCCCCCTCTTAATCCCAATCCCATTATATACCCCTCCATTGTATGTCTTAATCTGGTTTTGGATTTCGTAGCAGGCCCTACCTTTCAACCAATGCATGACCTTTCCTAACTTGTGAAAAGAAATCACATCCTGACCATCCCAAATCTGCTCCAGTCTGGTTACCCTCCTTTCCCTCCAATGCACTATTTCCCTCCTCTCTCCCGGGACAAAAATTTCTATTGAACAAAAAAGTTGAGCATTGAAAAGCCCATCTATTGTCCACTAGCTGTGATTTCTTGCAGTTCTTTTTTTTTTAAAGTTTGGAGAACTGCACTAAGGTAAAGCCAGGTAGCACAACTGAAATTTTTACAGTATTGTTTTAAATTAGAAAACGAGAACAAAAATCAAGTTAACGACATCTCTGTGGGAATGTGGACATTTTATGGGGGCAGTAACTCACTACTGGATGTGCACTAAAGGACGATGATGCAGGCCCTGGATTTGATGACACTTGACCTTTGGCCCCATGGTTGTCACAGCTCACTCAAGACATGTGTTAACATCTTTTGCACACAGCTTGTCGTTTACTATCACTGCTAATTACAGGATTTTGAATCTGGCTTTCAGATCAACTCAATGAGGAGGGGCTTGCAGAAAGAGGCCTGGCAGCACTGTACAAGCAGAAGTTGCAAGTCATCTGGTGAGGGATGAAACACCACACACTATACACATCAGTTTAACCCTGGCCATCCCTAAAACTTAAACTGTAAAGAAAAAGATGGAGAAACTTGCATGGAGCCGGGAGAGTAAGCTTGTCTGCTGGCTAAGGACCAAAGAAAGCTATGGTGGTAGCTGCTCTGTGATGTTGGTGGTGGGTAATTTTTTTGTAGTTTTCTTCCCTCTCGCCAGAAGGCAGGTCCAAGCTGCTCAGGTTATCCTCATTGGGCCAAAGGCTGGTGTGGTGCCTCCTCTGAGGTCCATTCCTAGCACCATGTCTGGGACAACAGAAGCTGCCACAGTGTTGGGTTTCCTTTTCTCCATCTTTGCAGTGTGCCTGGAGTCGCTGCGCAGTTGTAGAACATCTTACAGGGACTGGAATATTTTATAGCACAGTTTGAAAGTTATCAATGGTAAATATATATGAACTCCAAGAGCCCAGAAAAATCCTCTAGTCTTCTTTTCTTTTCCTCGTTGTCTGACTTTCATTCTTGCCCTATCCCTTGCTTGTTTCCTTCTGTGCTTCCCAACATCCTCCTAGCAAAAGGGCCAGACTCACTTTCAGTGTTGTGGAGTTAATGTGGTTTGTGAGCGCAGTCCTAGAGCTTATTAAAAGCGGGAAGGGGTGGGGATTTAACAATGCTTTGCTCAACTTTTCCATTGGGATAGTTTTACTGATAAATCTGGAGTATATATTTGTTATGGCAAAAAACTTTGATAAATCGACTCCATCGTGTTATTTTTTTCTGATTAAAAAATCCCATAATTGAAAGTTAATGAGCTTCATATAATAGGTTTGCCAAAGTGAATGAATCTATTTACTTATATTTGGAGATGAGTTCAACTTCCAGTGACACGCTATGTTGCGTCTAGCAGCTACTGAAAAATGATTTATTAAACATTTACCCTTTTGTGAGCAGGGACTGATTAGCAAACCACCACGTAAAATCCTTCCCCAAGTTACATAAATCATTGCTTTAGCAGGATGGGCTCTGCATATTGTACAGAATAGGCCATGTGCAGGTCATCCTGCTTTGGTGAGAGAGCTCCCCCTATGGGTTTCCTAAGGACACTTTCAATTCTCCAAGTCCTGGGGAGGACTTGGAGGTCAAGTGGCTCAGAACAGGCATCACTCTGGCATCAACCAGTGGTTAGCACAAACCAGGTGATTATCCAGGGTCCCCAAATGTTTCAGCAAATGATGTTTTTGCAAACACTTGGTAAATGTATCTTTTTGCCCCAAAGAAGATTTAAAAGATCCATAATACAAATATGGTGGGTTCATAGTTAGCTGAGTATGTGCACCTTGCTTCCAGCTTTGAATACTCTTTAATATTAATTGTATAGGAATATGCTTTAATATTTATAATGTTATCTGCAAATATTTCCTAACAAAAATATTATGACTGAAACATGTTTTAAACACTTTTATTTGTTTAAATGTTGCATTTATAGCAAGAAAATTGGAAAAATACCACTTTATTAAAATGTGTCAGAATATGAATATAAAGGCATATAAAAATGTAAAACAGAAAATATTTAAAAGAGCGTTATTGGAATGTCTCTCGCCTGCATTCCTACTTGTAGATGTTGCACGTGATAAGCTTATCAGTCAGGAAAATTAATATTTGTGTGAAATGCTGCTTCTCCAGCAGAGCTTTATAGTTACACTAAACTTTCAGTAGGGCTTTTTTTTTTTATAATTTAAATTTTTTTATTGAAAGTGTAAACAGCAAGCAACATTTATGGACAACAATGTTTGTCATTGTGAAACACAAACAAAAAGTACAATAAAGGCATAGACTTTTACATGAATTTTGTGGCTTAATTACTCCCCAACCTCCCCTCCCTCCCTCCCTCCCCCCAGGGTAGAGCTGGCAGCTGCAGGTAAGAACAATAGCCAAACCTCTCCCAAAGAGAAATGCTCATATCCCCAGTGTATAATACTACGTATGTAGGTCTGCTGCCCAGTCATGTGGTGATGGTACTAAGCGATATCAAGTTCCTTTCTCCTGATTCAGCCAGGTGCGAATAGGGTGCCAAATCTGCTTATGGCGGAGACTCATATGTTTAGGTACTGCAACACGTTCGTGAAAACAGCATAGCCTGGACAGTCTCGCTCTTACATTCAGCTCTGTGGGCATGGTACAAGCCCTCCATAGAAGTGCTAGTTCACAACGTGCTGCCATTATAATATAATGTGTGGTCTTGCCCTTTATTGAGGAGACCTCTAAGGGTAAATTCAATAATGCCGTTTCCGGCGTGAGCAACACTCCTTCTCCAATGATAGACTGAATAATAAGGGAAATGCAATTCAAAATGTAGTTACTCATGGGCAGGCCCAGCACATGTGGAAATAAGTTCCAAGATGACCACAACCTTTCCAACAATGTGGATCGTGCATCTGCTGGAATTTATGTAAACGTGCTGGTGTATAATACCACCTAAACAGAAGCTTATAACTATTCTCAGCTAGCGTAGTGTATGGTGAACTCTTTTTGGTGTGAAGAAAAATGGAGTCCCAAGAGTCCTCCGATAGCTCGCTATTTAAATCCCGCTCCCATGCTTTCATATATGCCGGCTTTTCTTGAGGGTCTTTATTTATATAGTTGTACAAATGGGAGATCGCCCTTTTGAAGTTGGCAGCTTGGTCGCACCAATGTTCAAGTTGTGTCTTCCCCAGGGCGAAATCACATCCCACTTGTTCCGCCACTAAAAAGTGCCTAAGTTGTAAATAAGCAAGTTTGCTTACCGTAAACGGTGTTTCCGTAGATAGCAGGATGAATTAGCCATGCTGTATGGGAACTGTCCATCAGGGCCCAGGAGGCGGAGCTTTGTAGCAGAGTGTAGATCTTTGATCCTCTGCGGCTGCGCGTGGGTTCCCGCGCAGCATCAACGGTTCTCCTCAGTCTGTATTTAAGCAAGCGCGTATCGCGGACCTATCGACTGCCAGGGAGGCGGGTGGGTCAGCATGGCTAATTCATCCTGCTATCTACGGAAACACCGTTTACGGTAAGCAAACTTGCTTTTTCCCGTCGATAGCAGGGCTGAATTAGCCATGCTGTATGGGAGTCCCAAGCCCCCGTACACGCTGTTGTCCTCCGGTAGCGTGAGTTGTTGTGGCAGTCGTAGATCACTTAGCTACTGCGTGTAAAATTGTGTGTCCCAGAATTGCATCTCCCGCTGACTGTTTATCTATGCAGTAGTGAGATGTGAAGGTGTGTAGGGAAGACCACGTGGCTGCTTTGCATATATCTACTGGCTGCACGTTGCGGAGATGTGCTACCGATGTCGCCACGGCTCTTAATTGATGAGCCTTGGGTTGCGCAAGCAGCGGGGCTCCTTTTTTAGAATAGCAAAACTTGATGCATTGAACTATCCAGCTGGCTATGGTGCGTTTGGTTACCGCTAAGCCTGGAGCATTTGGATTAAATGACACAAACAGTTGTGATGTCCTGTTTGGGGAATGTGTCCTCCTTTTATAGTATGCCAATGCTCTTTTACAATCTAATGTGTGTAACAAGCGTTCCCTGTCGTTAGCGTGTGGTTTGGGAAAAAATATCGGCAAATCTATAGTTTGATTGAGATGAAATGTGGAAATCACCTTTGGTAGGAACGAAGGGTGAGTGCGCAGGACAACTTTGTCATGATGAAATTGTAAATACGGTTCATAGTGTACCAGTGCTTGTAGCTCACTGACTCGTCGTGCTGACGTGATGGCTACCAGAAACACTACCTTCCAGGTGAGGAACTTCAGGTGTGCCGACTCCAAGGGTTCGAATGGCGGCTGGGTTAGTTGTTCTAGAAGTACATTTAGATTCCACGGTATCGGTGGTTTCACGATCGGTGGGCGTAAACGTAAAAGACCTTTAAAGAATCTGGACAGTAACGGGTGTTCCGCCACCGAGTGGTTGTGCAGTGGTTTATGATATGCCGCTATTGCACTGAGATGCACTCTGATCGACGAGGTTGCTAATCCAGAGTCATAGAGAGACTGTAGGTAATCCAGTAACGTTGCTGGGGGACAGTCCGTAGGTGAAACACGCCTTTCGCTGCACCAGTTGTAGTAACGTTTCCATTTGAACGAGTAACACTTCCTTGTTGACGGTTTCCGGGATTCGAGAAGAATGGTTTGTACCGTCTGAGATACCCCTTGCTCCGTTAAAGATGCCCGCTCAATCTCCATGCAGTTAGATGGAGGGAGGATAGGAGTGGGTGAATGAGTACTCCGTCGTCTTGCAGGAGAAGGTCTGGCCTGTCCGGAAAGCGGATTGGGGTCATCACCGATAGCCGTAACAGATAACTGTACCACGGCTGTCGAGGCCACGCTGGTGCGATGAGTATAAGTTGACCGTGATCTGCCATACATTTTTGTATGGTTCTCGTTATTAATGGGATTGGCGGAAAGGCGTATAGGAGACTTGCCGACCAAGGGATTAGGAAGGCGTCCTGCGATAAGCGGGACGGGCTGGGTCGGACTGAGCAGAATTGCGGTAGTTGGGCATTTTCTTCCGTGGCAAAGAGGTCTATGGTTGGTTTTCCCCAACTGTTGAAGATCTCTTGTAGTACATCGGGATTCAATTGCCATTCGTGTGGGTAGAAGATGCGGCTCAATCTGTCCGCTCTGGTGTTTACTATGCCCGGAAGATAGGTCGCTTGAAGATGAATGGAATGTCTGTGAGCATGAGAAAAAATCTGAAGCGTCTCCCTGCACAGGGGCCATGATCCCGATCCCCCTTGTTTGTTTATGTAGAACATCGCCACCTGGTTGTCCGTGTAAATCATCACTCTTCTTCCCTGCAGATAGTTTTGGAACGTGAGTAGGGCATTCCGGATTGCCCGGAGTTCTAGGAGGTTGATCTGCAGCTCCTGTTCTGACAGGGACCAGAGGCCTTGTGTCTCTAGGTGGTCTAAATGTGCCCCCCATCCCTTCCGTGAAGCGTCCGTCGTGAGGACTGCATTGTGAGGTGGGGGGTTTAACGGTGCTCCTTTTTCGAGAGTGGGTTTCCTGAGCCACCAATCGATATCCTGTCGCATCGGATTGGTTACCTGAACTCGTTTGTGTAATGGTTGGGAGTGTTGTGTCCATTGCCTCTTGAGACCCCACTGGAGGAGCCGCATGTGGAGTCTGGTATTCGGGACCGTAAATATCGCCGCTGCCATATGCCCTAGAATTTTCAAGATGGACCTGGCTGTGGTACATCTCGTGTGTTGTAGAACCCTGAGTAAGGAGCACATCTGAAACTTCCTGTCCTCTGGTAGGAAAGCCCTGACTCGAATTGTGTCCAGTCGAGCTCCTATGAATTGCAGGATCTGCGAGGGCTGTAAATGTGACTTTGGAAAATTGATCATTAATCCTAGGCGTTGTAAGCATGCTATCGTTATGCTGAGATGCGACTGTAGGACGTTCGGGTCCGATGCTATTATTAACCAGTCGTCGAGGTAAGGAAATATGGTCAGACCTTGTAGACGAAGGTGGGCCACCACCACCACCATGCACTTGGTGAATACCCTGGGGGCTGCTGACAGTCCAAACGGCAGGACCTTGTATTGGTAATGTTTGTTGCGATACTGGAAACAGAGGTACTGCCAACAGGATTTGTGGATAGGAATGTGCGTGTACGCATCCTTTAGGTCTATAGAGCACATCCAATCCCTGGGTTGAATTAAAGGTAGGATGGATTTCAGAGATACCATCTTGAACTTCTCTCGTACCAAGCACTTGTTGAGCTCTCTGAGGTCGAGGATGGGTCGATCGCCCCCCGTTTTCTTTGGAATGAGGAAGTATGGAGAATAGAAACCCTGGCCTCTCAGCGCCCGCGGGATTATGCGGATTGCGTTCTGATGGAGAAGATTGGTTAACTCCCGGGCCAGTTGTGGATGTTCTAGGTGTCTCTGATTTAGGGGGAAATGAGGTGTGACCGGTTGGGATAGGAAATGTAACCGATACCCTTCCTTTACGATGTCGAGTACCCACTGATCTGTCGTGATGGCCTGCCATTCGGTCAGGCAAGCCGTTAACCTGCCCGGGGGATATTCCGGTAAATGGGGTGTTGGTGGTGGCCGGGAGTTCAAAAAGACTGCGTGGTCTTTGCTGGAACTGTCGACTGTTGTGGCTGTTGTTGGCGTTGAGCGCGAGGCCGTCCCCTCCTCTGCTGTTGCTGCTGCGGAGGGTTGTTGTTTGGCTGCCGGTTATACGGTAGGTAGTTCTGCTGTCTAAAATTTTGATAGCTCCTGTACTGTTTCCTGGGAAACTGTGGTCGGCGCGTCGAGGAGAAGTATCGTTTCGCTGGCACTGGGGCCGCGAGTGACTGGACCGCTATCGCTTGATCTTTTAGCTTACTGACCGTATCTTGGAGGCGGTCTCCAAAAAGGTTCTCCCCCGTGCATGGCAAATTTGCGAGCTTCTCATGAAGGTCTTCTCTAATAGCACTAGCTTTGAGCCAGGCCAGACGTCTAGCTGCTATTGCCATGGCGGAAGCCCTGGACGAGTTTTCGAATCCCTCGTATACCGCCCTCAGCATATGTCGGGTGCACTCCTCCATATCCGAAATTACCGCCGGTGTGGAGTCTCCTAAGGACGTGAACAGACCCTTAGTGGCTTGTAGGCACTCATACATATATTGTACCATATAAAAATTATGGTGTTGGATTCTCGCTGTCAGCATAGCGTTTTGGTAGACGCGTTTGGCAAAATCGTCTAAGGACTTATTGTCCTTTCCTGGTGGGGCGGACGCATGCGTCTTCGCTTTTTTAGACTTTTGTAAGGCGGATTCCACCACTATGGAGTCATGTGGTAGTTGTGGCGTCGCATACATTGAAGGCTTTTGGAGCTTAAATTTTAAATCAGTCTTTCGGGATACCGACTGTAAGTTAAAGGGGGTCTCCCATGACTTTTGCAGGACACCATGGAGTATTGCATGAGGTGGGAGAGCAGCCGGCTCTCCGGGCGCATCAAAAATTTTGAGCAATCCCAAGGTTTCTGCTCTTGGTTCCGGTAGCTTTTGCACCTCTAACTTTAGTATATTTCCCATCTTTGCAATGAATTTGGGATATGTGAGATCCTCCGGAGGGGAATAGGGTTCCGCTGGTTGTTCCGGAGGATCCGACGGGTATCCCGTTGAAGATGTAGGCGAGGAATGCGTAGATTCTATAGTCCTTGCCGGAGACGGTGAGTGGACGGCCGATCCCTGCGGAGATGGGGATCGGGAAATTGGTAAATCCCTTTGTGGGCCCGGGCTAGCAGTGTCTGCCGGGCTCGCAGCCTCCGGTGGTAGGGTGTATGTCGACTGCAGTGTCTCAAAAAACCCGGCTAGGGAATGTGTCAAGTCCCAAAAAGCTTTCGATGTGTGGGGCGGCATCGATGGTGGCTTTTCCCTCTGTGTGGAGTGATATGGTACCTCTACTGGTGGAGGAACAGAAGTACCTTCCCCCTCCGAATCTTCACTCCATCCCATTCCTTCTCGAGGAGTGGATTTTATACTCCTCGAGTTGTTGGATGATGAGGATGAAATCGGGATAATCCCTTGAGAAATCGAGCCCGATCTCTGAGATGTACTCTTATGTTGTGACGACGAAGAAGAGGAGGATCTCCTTTCTTTACGATGAGAGGCATGATGCCTTTTTGCACTGTGCTCCCTAGTGGTGGATCTGGAAGAGCCCGAATGATGTCGATGCCTTTTTTGCGTTGAAGGCCGAGTACTTTCTCGAGATTTCCTGTCTGACTGTGTTTGTAAACGGTGTCGACCACCTTGCTTTGAAGTGTGGCCCGAGTGTTCATGGTGAGTACCTGTGGTACTCCGCAGGTCCCCCTCTGGATCTTTAAACTGTCGATCCCTTTGGGAATTTTTATCCTCTGTCAGGGATTCTGACCAGGGGTCCCGTTGTTCGGGTGCCCCGGATGCTTCGGTGTCCGCTGCCGCGGTATGGCGAGATGTAGGCCTTGGTGCTGCCGTTGATCTGGAGTGGGATGGTTTCGGCTCCCTTTGTAGTTGAGATTGCAGCCCCGATTGAGTTGACGGCGCCGACTTAGGCTCCCGTGCCGACTGAGTCTCCGGCGCCGAACGAGGTTTCGGCGCCGATTGAGGTTTCGGCGCCGACTGAGACTTCGGAGCCGGGGGAGGTTTCGGCGCCGATTTCGACTCCGCATGGGTCTTCGACGCCGGGCGGGTTGTCTGCGCCGAGTGGGTCTCTGGCGCCGAGTGGGTCTTCTGCGCCGAGTGGGTCTTCGGCGCCGAGTGGGTCTTCGGAGCCGAGTGAGGTGACGGCGCCGAGAGAGGTTTCGGCGCCGAGAGGGTTTTGGGCTTCGATTGTGCCTTCATGGACTGCGTCGGCGCCGCCTGTGACTTCTTCGGCGTCCTTTCAGTCCTTTTAGGAACCTTTACCGGAGGTTCCCTGTCTCTATATGGGTCCTCCTTTCGTGATAATAGTAAGGATCGGACCGGGTTGTCTTTAGTATGCGTTAGGGTACTAGGCTCAGTCAACCTGAAAGGCCTTTGTGTCCCCACGTGCAGCGGCTCGGAATTGAGACCAGGGCCCTGGTCTCCCTTCTCCTTGGGTTTCCGCTTTGCGTCTCGGACCTTTGGCGATTGAGGGTCCCACGAAGTTGCTCTCTTACCCGCTTTCGTCTTGGATTTTGGGGCCGGAGAGGAGTGAGTTGTGGACGCCTTGTCCTCCGTCGAGAGCGCCAGCCACCGGTAGCTCCTGTGTCGCCTGGCCCTCGGGGACATTTTCGCGCAGTGTTCGCAGTCGGACTGGTCATGGTCGCGTCCCAAGCAGCGGTAGCAGCTATCATGTCCGTCTGTGACGGACATGATCTTACCGCACGGACACGGCTTGAAACCCGACTTCTGCGCTGACATTCTTTTTTTTTTTTTTCTGAGGAGAAAAGGCTCCGCGTGCTCTCCAGCGCGCGGAAAAAAACAGACTGAGGAGAACCGTTGATGCTGCGCGGGAACCCACGCGCAGCCGCAGAGGATCAAAGATCTACACTCTGCTACAAAGCTCCGCCTCCTGGGCCCTGATGGACAGTTCCCATACAGCATGGCTAATTCAGCCCTGCTATCGACGGGAAAATGGAAAAACATCACCTGCCGATAAGTGATAGGACTCCTGTAAAATGGAGAATGAGGATAGCCCACCTCCCACCCATACATGTTAAACCTAACTCCTTCCATGTATGAAACCAGTAGGGCTTTTAAGAGATGAGAAAATAATTCAAGAATGAAAACAGACATAATACAAAGCGCTGCTGCGATCATCATTAGTCAGAGGTGGAAGAGAGCTCCCACTTTATGGAATGTCCTAAACTGGCTGCCCACTAGTCTTTGTTTCCAGTTTCAGATATATAGAGTTTTGACACCATATGGTTCCATCTTATTTGACTAGTAAGGTCAGTTGATATAGTCTGACTCTAACAAGACTCTAACATTCAAGCCAGGAAAAGTGGTTGGTGGGCCCAGCGCCTGGGGAATTGCAAACACTCAAGAACACAATCTAGGTCTTTCTCTGGTATGGCTCTTTCTCTTGGAACCTTTTGCCTTTGATACTCAAAAAAATAAATGATTATATGCTTTTCTGTAAGGTTTTAAAAACTAGCCTATTTGGTCAAATTTGGAAGAATGAATTAAATAGTGGAGGGACTGAAGCATACTTGGGATGGATGAATTTAGTTTGGGACTGATGGACAGAACTGGATATGGGGGATTATGAATGTAAATATGCATTGTAATGATTTTATGAGTGTAAGTATTTTTAATGTAATTTTACTTGTTGATGTTTCATTGTTGTGTAGTGATAAGGTAAGGTGCAATCCACTTTGTTTGAGCATGACATGAAATATGGAATATAAATTTTAAATTAAATTACACAATTAGCCTGCATAATTTTTAGCATCGCCTTAAAATGCATCCGAGCTGTTTTATGTGCTCCAGCGGAAGGAATTGTACTTTAAACAAAAGTCCTCTAGGTGGTACTGCAGCACAATCATTTTGTGCCACGTATGCATGAACCACACACACAGACCAGGTAGGTCAAGGATCATGAGCTCCGTCTTGCAACTGCAAAGAAGTGGGCCATCAGGGAAACAGAAGCAGATTCTACATTAGAACAATGCTTACATTGCACAGGTACGGATGCAGACTTGCTAGGGTTTAGAGCCATGGTTCTGACACTGTTCTATTTTTTCTAGCATGATGGTTCCCAAACCTATCCTATTGATACCATAGCTAATTTGGTTTTCATGAGATCCATTATAGCTCATACATGGGGGTCAGTAAGACAGGTATGAGAAGTCCTTCTCTAGCGCTTACTAAGTGATCAAGCACATTTATTTATCCTTGATATACCACTTTTAAAACAATTTTTAACAACGTGGCTTACATTACTAAAAGCAACAAACAGAATAAAGAAACAAAACATAAAAGACCTTAACACATAAAATATAAAAAACACATACCATAACAAGACATGACAAAATATCAAATTACTTTAATAAAATACTAAAAACAATTGATATACTACTACTACTTATAATTTCTATAACACTATATAACATATGCAGGGCTGTACAAAAACACAAAAAGACAGTCCCTGCTCAATAGGGCTTACAATCTAATAAGACAAACGTACAGGGCAAGAGACTTGGGGCATTTCATAAGGTAAGATGGTTAAAAAATTTAAAGAAAAAGAAAAAGAAAGTTAGTTGATGAGGCTAAAAGCAGACAATCGGGCCTAAGATTTAAAAGCAGCCTCAAAAAGGTGGATCTTTAGAGAGGGAGAGGATGTTCTAGAGCAAGAGGCCACAATATGAGGCTCAAAGGGGGCAGACTCAGGAAAATATTTCTTTATGGAAAAGGTGGTGAATCCGTAGAATAGTTTCCAGGGCCTAATTATGAAGAAGTGAAGGGAAACACAGAGACCACCAGGGGAAAATGAGATGGTCTTACAGTCTTCATTGGCCATTATATTATATATGTCACCTGGATGTGGTTAGTGCAGTTAGTATAGCTGTGTTTAAAAAAGGATTGGATAAGTTCTTGGAGGAGAAGTCTATTACCTGCTATTAAGTTCACTTAGAGAATAGCCACTGCCATTAGCAATGGTAACATGGAATAGACTTAGCTTTTGGGTACTTGCCAGGTTCTTATGGCCTGGATTGGCCACTGTTGGAAACAGGATGCTGGGCTTGATGGACCCTTGGTCTGACCCAGTATGGCATTTTCTTAACACTGCATAGCTTCCAACCTGCTGATTCAACAGCGTGTGTGATTCTGAGACTATAATACATGGAGTAAGTTGCCACTTTAGCCTGTAGAGAATAGTTTGCTTTAGATGAGGCAGCTGCTGTACATGAGCGCCTAGCTAGGACTCCCTTCTGCCAGAATGATGTAAGTATCGTTATTCGTCAGATGCATCTCCATAGGCACATATCTCAGTTTATCAGGATGATAGGCCATGGTGAACACATTACAGTATTGGTTCTCAAACAGGAGTACTTAAAAACCTCTCAGAGGATTCAGTCAGTCCACTACTGCTGCACAAGAAAGGGGAGCCCAAACTGCAAGAGACAGCCATCTGTGCAGGAAGAGTCAACCTCATTGCTCTTAGTAATCCATTGTCAGAAGCCATATCAGAATACACCATATACTAGTTTGGGCATTATTTTTTAGATGGGGAAAAGTAAGGTGGTTAGAGAAGTGTCCACTTGTAATAATGATTCCATTTCCCTAAAATAAGGAGTGAAAACTTGGGGTGATACTCCATCCCTCCAACTGCAGCTTCCTCTATTTTTCCCCCAGGCTTCAAATTGGTGCCAATTTGTAGCACCACCCGCTCTGCCACACTGGCACTTTCTGCTAGACTTGGTTTGAATTCAGTGATGCCAGTATTTGCTGGGCATGCTTGCTATCTAATAATTAAATGCCAATTGAAAAACAGGCCAAATAAACAGCATTTCTGACTGTTTGTTACCCTTTGGGGTTACATAAGTCATTTCAAACTCTGGGAAGGGGACAGTGGCCTTGGAAGGTTGCGAGCCACTTCATTAAAATGATGAGACAAGGATAGGGTTGCCAACTGTCTAGTTTTGGACTGGACAGCTAGGTTTTTGGGCATTCTGCTCAGCGCCCAGTCAGAAGTACTGACCGGACGCTAAATGTCCAGTTTTGCAGGTGGATCCTTCTTTTTTCCACAGCCTCAGAGGAAGAGAAAGGCAGGTTGGAGCCTATGGGAGGAAAGCTGTTCTGTATCCCTGACCCTTTTCCCATGCTGTGATTGGACAACATAGGGAGAGGAGGTGGTGCACAGCACAAGCTTCAGCTCCCAGTGGTTCTGCAGATACATAGATACACTGTTTAAGCAATTCACTGGCAGGATCTAAAATGTATGCAGATGAGGGGGTACCATTCCTCCATCCCCCCGGTCCTCACGTGTCCAGTTCTGGTCTATGGTAAAGTTGGCAACCCTAGACAAGGAGTGCGATGTAAGCATTACAGCAGTTTGTAAGTACAGCTGTACTAAACTAATATGAAATATTACTAATATGAACTAATGGAACCCGAATTATAACCACTGACACCGGAAATGACAATTAACAACACTAATACTAAATGACATGAGATCATCCAGCAGCTTTAACGTCAGAAAGAGCTCTGGAATTCTTTTTTTCTATTACTGGCCCCGCCTCCTCCTTCCCCCCCTCCCGGTCTATTGACACATGTCATATCCGTCTCTTTCCATCTGTAGTCTGCGGAAGTTCCGGGTTCCTGAGGGATCCCGTCCGGTGGGAAACATGCCAATCACTGACTGTTCCTAGGCGTGGAGAGGAGGCTGCCTGCTCCCCCCCTCCCCGACTACTTCTGAACAAGGGCAGGATGCAGCCCGGCAAGGGAAGGCCGTGGCTGGAGCTCAGCCTCCAGTAGGGCGGGGGTCTAGTGGTGGAGAAATCAGCTCCGCAGCGCGTGTTTCCTGCCGGATCGGTGAGAGGTGCGGACCCGGGCTTCCAGAGCCACGTCTAGGGAGGGAGTGGAGAAGCCGAGCCGGGAGGAGAAAACGGTGAAGCGAGGTAATGGGGTAGCGTTGTCCTGAAGGAGCCGGGGAGAATAGGGGTGTGGTGACCTCAGGCAATGGGCAGGACTGCAGTGACCTCGGGTAGCAGAGGTGACCCGGGGGAGCTCGAGGGTCATCTGTGGTGAGGGGAAGCGCTGGCCCCTGTCGGTGGGACTCCCCGCCTCTCGGGGAGAATAGTGAAGAGCTGCTGCAGGAGTCCCCACCCCGGCTGAACGTCCTTAGCGCTGCGGGTAGGTGTCCACTGCGGCCATACTATGCCTGAAGAAACCTGAAGTCTTGTATTGGGTCTGAAGAACATAAGAAGGGCCATGAAGCCCAGAATCCTGTATATCCTCAGTGGCCAGTCCGAAGTGTCCGGGAGCTCCATTCCCTGTCAGTGTGGGGGATCTCCTATCTTATATTAATGAATCTGCCCTCCAGAAGTTTGTCCATAGCATTCTGCTAGCTGTACTTCATTAACTCTTTTGAGGCCAGATGGGTCCCTGCTTCAGGTGCTCCAAATGGTGAAAGGATCTGTGCAGGCTTGAAAGCTCCTGTACAGCCTGTTTGAATACTTTTTATGTTGGTCCTTTAAAAGGTATTCCATCCTGCTAAGTGTCCAAGAGAGTTATAAAACGTTAATTTGACTATTTTCAGGTCTTACTTTACTAAGGTTTTTTCCAAATTCTTTATCTATGGGGGGGGGGGGGGGAGTTTAGTGAATTATACCTTCAGCGCTGGTGAAATAGTATTCTTTTTGTCAGTGGGTGATTTTTGTTACAGTCTTAAGGATAGATTCACTAAGGCATTTCTCCTATTCTGTGCCTATGGAAAAATGACTTTATGAATCAGGCCTTTAGCCTGGTTTCCACAGGGCAGTTTTATGCTGTTTGGGGTTTTTTTCAGTGTTGGTTGCTGTCTTGCTCTTTGCACAGGGATGTCATTTAGTCCTGCAGTGCCCAGGGGAATGCATAGTGGAATCCTGACAAGATAAATATCAGGGTTTCCTTCTTATCTTGTGACTGAAGTCTTGGGTATACATGCTGCATGGAAAAAAAACAATACAAACTATTTTATTGCCTTTAATCAGATTTTACTATGCAGTTTTATGTTTTGTGCATTTATAATAAAAATGGAGTTCACTGGGAAAGACTTCTTGAAAGTGATGCAAGCATTATCGTGGCCTCGGCTGTTCAGTGATTAGTTTTAATAACATGAGCATACAATAAGTGTATACTTTGTTTTAAATCACTTTACCAACTTCTCTCTCCCCTGTTTTATTTAACTTGGCCAAATGAGCTTGCAATAAGTTGACCTTATTCCATTACGTATATATGTTTACTGCCAAAAGGCAGCATCAAAAGAAAACTACAAAGTAAACATTAATTTGGCAATAAAGAAAGAAAGAGAGTACTGCATTAGACTTTCTAGCCTGAGGTGTTCTGCTAGGGATGAGGAGTAGCAGATGACTTCCAGTAGCTGAACAGTAAACTGAGAAACCTAAAAAAGCAGAGAAATAATGGACGATTTGGGCCACCCAATACATTTTAGATTCAGAGGCAATGTATTTTGTGCTTGAAATAAAATGTAATGCATAAGAAATAGCCGCCTATTTGCTTTGGGACACATTAAATGTTACAGGAAATGGAGCAAAACAGGATCTAATTATTCAAATTACATTATGAGGTGACACAAAGATGGGTAACTCTTAGGGATTGTAAACAGGACAGGCACTGTTTAAAGCCAACTACGGCATGTCTCTACAGGAAAATTAAATTTAAAATAAGCATGGTCACACCCTATAAAACTAATCCAAGACTAAAATTAGACTGTTAGGTCATATTCTCCTAACAGAATCATATATTGAATAAAAATACACTCAGAAATGCATGCCCTGATTCCCCAGTAAGCATCAGCCAATCAGTATAAATATGGACACAGTCAATTTTCCCAGGAAATGGAAGGTGTCTTTGGGGGAGGGAGGGGCAGCTGGCTCCAAATCAGAATGACTGCATAGAAGTGAAAAAGACATGTTACCCTGACTATCAATTCCTTATTGACAGTATTATTTTAGTTTCTTAATATTAAAAACTCTGGAAAAACAGCACTGAACCTATCTGTTTTTATGACCTGGAGGTCATCCTAGTCTCTATCTACTTGATCATGCCAATTCACATTCCCTGTATGTACCCAGATCAGTCTAGACTCCTGGGTTTTGCCTCCCTGCCAGCAGATGGAGACAGAAAGTTTCACTGACACTGTAATTAACCCAGGGTGCCACTGGCAGATGGTAGATGGTATAAAACCTGCAGTCTGGAGAGAAAAAAAAAAGATTAAGACAACATTTTTGGATCCTCCCAGGGGGTTGTGAGATCCTGGTGGGGCCATCTCCCCTGGTTTGAGGCGGACTAGCAGGGAGTTGGTGACCCTTCTGAAAGCTTGGTCTGGAGATCTGTGGGGTGGGAATCTGGTGGTCCAGATCTTCATTCCCCATGAGATAGTGGTGGAACCTGCTGTCAGTTCTGCACTGCAAGCCCAGTGAAGCAGGGAAGTATCTGTTTTATATGGTTTGTCTTGGGCTGGGTCGATTAAAGTTTGGCGATAGATGGTTGTAGACAGTGATCTGGCTCTTTTCTGATCCAGCACTCTTGGAACTGGAACCTTTGCACAAAAGGAAATTATTGGTTTCTATGTATCTTTTTGTTTTTGGTTAAAAAAAAAAAAAAAAGGAACCAGTTGGAGGGAATCTGTGCAGCAGCGGGATTCTGGGGTGGGGAGCTATTTTAGCATCTCGGGGAGCTCAGCTATGGGATTTTTTCAGCAGCTTCTCTACCTGTGGAGAAGCCTGGGTGTTGGCTTCAGGGTGTTGATGGACTGTTTCTCCCCCCCTCCCCCCCGCTTGCCATTGAGGTGCTGATGGTACCGCAGGTGCAGGCAAGAATTGTGTGCGCATGCGGCAAAAGTGGCGTGGCATTTGAGGATCTGCGTCGAACATGGCCGCACCGGTAAAATGAGCCTTGCAGGTGACTGGTCTAGCGGTGAGGCTTTCCCCATCAACGCGGAAATGGCAGCCACTTTCGATTCGCTAGCAGCGTCTGCAGGAGAGGCAGGGGAATCCGTCCTCAGCTATTGTCGGCGGTTCTCTTTCCTGCGGAGATGCAGAAAGTTACTTGCACCGAGGAGGAGTTTCTGGTTCTAGTAGAGGTATTCTGCTGATTTTAATTTGCTTCTGGGCAAAGCTTGTTTAGTGATACAGGCAGCGGAGGATGTTGGCTCTCGGTCCCAGTCTCCATGGATTCTTGGCCATTCAGGAGGCCTGAGCTTTTGAGAAGCTCTTCAGGCCTTCGATGATTGATTTTCGGTGCCGGATATTGAATGGATCCAGGCCTAAACACGCTGAAGGTGCAGGCAGACTTTGCTTAGCTGTCAGTAGACTGCGGCAGCGTTTCTTTTCCTGCTTGTGTAGGCGTTTGCACACATTCTTGCCATGTGGCAGTTGCATGTGCAGGGACCTGTGTGTGTAAGGCCGTGGCTTAGATTTGAGCGCGTATTTGCGCAGGTACTTGTGTGCATAAGGCCGCGACCTAGACTGGAGTGCATATTGAGCGGGTACTTGTGCACATAAGATTGCAACCTAACTTGAATGCGTATTTGTGCAGGTACTTGTGCAAGTACGACCACGACCTAGTCTTGAGTGCGTATTTGCACGCATCCTGGAGGAGTGTCCATGTCCGCCCGGGTGGTATTGGTGTGCCCACAGGAGGCTGCATGCTGGGGAGGAACAGGTCCAAGTGTCTTGCTGTCTGTGAGGCTTGCTGTCTTGATAGCATTTCAGGCCTCACTCTCTCTGTTTGTGTCAGCGATGTTTAGATGCTCAAAGCGATTTGACTGCTACAGCTTTTGCCCATGTTGGGGCATCCTTTTCGCCTATAGTGTCTCGGGAGGGGAGTAGGAGGCAAGGCAATGGTCAGTTATCCTCCTCCCTTGTTCCTGAGGGCAGAAGCTTTCCAGAGAGAGGTTGGACAGAGCAAGGTTGGGCCTATGGACTCTGGTATAGATCCAGGCATCCTTCTCCTGGCTGGAATGTTTTCAGGGCCAGCAGATCTTTCTGTAGGGGTGCCCAGTGAAGGTGAAGCAACCTACTATATTGGGATCACGTGGTTAGGCCTTCCATTTGTCAGTCACGGTGGGAAAATGCTGCAGGGAGGCTGTCCCTGGTAATGTTCAAGGGGATGTGGATCATGAGACAATGGAGGATTTTGATGGGGAATTGTCTTTCTGATGTGCTCGAAGTCTCTAGGATGGGTGATGAACTTAGCAACGAGCCATTTAATCCTCTTTCAAACTCTGGAGTATCTGGGAGCTCAGTTCAACACACTAGCGGAGAGAGTGTTTCTTACAGAGATAGATTGCTGAAATTGCAGAGTTGTATTAGGCTTCTGCTAGAGCTTTTGGTGCACAGGGTCTGGGACTATTTACAGGTCCTGGGTTCTATGGCATCAGCATTGTAATTAATGCACTGGGCATTCGTGCATATGCAGCCTCTGCAGGGAGCTCTTCTCTTCTGCTGAAATCCGTTATTGGAAGAGTTTCATCTTCTTCTTCCGTTAGAGGGGGAAGCCAGGGGCAGTCTTTCATGGTGGCTTACTAGCATCAGTCTTGAGTGTGATGCAGAATTGGAGATTCCGAATTGAGTAATAGTCACTACTGATGCAAGCCTCTATGGATAGAGGGCATCGTGGCAAGATGAATCTGTGCAGGACCAGTGGTCGAAATAGGAGGTCTCATGGTCTATCAGTCGATTAGAGATGAGAGCAGTTCATTTTGCGCTGCTTGCCTGTCTGCCAAGGTTATGCGGCCATCCAGTATGGATCCTATCAGACAATGTGACGATGGAGGCCTACATCACAAGGTGGAACCAAGAATCAGGCAGTGGCTCGAGAGGCCCAGGAGTTAATTTTCTTGTCAGAGCAGTGGCTGGCAGTGTCTTACATCACTGGAGTGAACAACATTAAGGCAGATTTTCTCAATTGGAGAAAGTTAGATCCTGGGGAATGGAAGCTGTCGGAGGCAGCGATGTCTCATTCACGGAAGATGGGGGTATCCCGACCAAAGAGAACACAAAGGTGTCGTGGTTTTACAGCCACAAAATACGGTACGGAAGGAATCAGAGTTCTGGTGCTGCCATGAACTTGAGGGATTTTTCTTTGTCTTCCCTCCTTGTCTTGCCTCTGGTGGACAAGGGATTACGGGAAATAGAGAAACATCTGGGCAACGTGATCCTGATAGCTCCAGAGTGGCCACATCGACCATGCTTCCCAGATCTGATCCTTGATGTGTGAAAACTGTGAAGGACTTCAAAGGGGCGTGGGATAAATACTGTGGATCCATAAAATCTAGGGGATGTGAATGAAGAGAAGAGGCATGGGGGTATCTTGCGGGAATAATGGCTACTACCTGGAGATTAATACCCTTATTCAATAAAAATACTCACTGTCAACGCAACTCCAGCATTGCTCTGCTTCAACGGCAAGAGGAAATGTGGTAAAAAGGATTTGCATTCACAAAAAACCGGGGAGTAGCTTGCTTGTTGCAGCTGTTACTACCCCAAACCAAATAAGTCTGATACTTTACTTTCAATGCATATCCAGCATAGCTCTCTGCTTCAACGGCAGGGGGGAAAGAGGAAAAGAGGATTTATATTCAGGCAACAACCAACAAGGACTGAATTATAGTCTGGGTAAACAAATAATTATGGGTGTAGCTTGCTTGTTACAGCGGTTACTACCCCGAATCAATTAAGCCTGATACTTCACTTGGAATACATATCCAGCGCAACTCACTGCTTCAACGGCAGGGAGGATTAAAGAAAAGAGGAATTATATTCAGAGAACAACCAACAAGGACTGAATGGCACAGGCTGGGTAAACAAATAAGCATGGGAGTAGCTGGCTTATTGTGGCAGTTACTACCCCTAACCAATTAAGCTAGATACTTCACTTAGATGCAGCTCCGGCACTGCTCTCTACATCAATGGCGGGGGTGGAAGGTAACTAGAACCAAAAAGTTACTAATAAGGGCCAAGAGTAACAGATAAGTATGAGAAAAAAAAAGTGTGAAAGTTTGCTGGGCAGACTGGATGGGCTGTTTGGTCTTCTTCTGCCATCATTTCTATGTTTCTATGTAACAAGGCTGTAGATGAGCCCCTGAGGTTCGGACATCGGTCGACACTTTTCCAGCAGGGCCCAATATTTTCAGGTCAGACGGCTCACTTCTGTCTTGTGGTTTCGCTTTTGAGTGGAGATGACTGAGATGAAGTGGTTATTTCCACCTTATTGCAGGCTAGGTGATCTTCTACATCCTTGATGTGTGAATTTGGAGGCCCTTCCAGTCCTGGTCTGCTGTTGATGAAGTACAGCCTCATGATGAAGTACAGCCTCAGCCTGTTCAGGCTATGGTGTTGTATATTTTGGCTTTTTTGCAGAAAGGTTCTGGTCAAGGGACTGGCCTTTAACTCTCTGAGAGTCCAGGTAGTGACATTTGGGTTGTCTCCGGGGTAAGGTGCAAGGGTATCCACTGTCCGCACATCCAGAAGTTATACGGTTCCTTCGTGGAGCTAAGAACTTGCATCCTCAGGCATGGAACATTTGTCCATCTTAGAATCAGAGGATTGTGTGAGGCTCGGTTTGAGCCACTAAAAAGAGCTACAGTTAAGGACTTGATTCTTAAAGTGGTTTTCTTGGTGGCTATTAGTTTAGCCAGGAAAATTTGGAGTTCTAGGCGCTGGCGTGTTGAGAGCCCTTCCTACAGATTATTAAGTCGGGGGTATCTTTAATCATGGTACCTTCTTTTCTGCTGGATGTAGTCTCAGCGTTCCATCTTAGCCAGTGGAGCTTCCAGCTTTTCCAGATTTGGATTCCTCTGTGCCTCACACGGGGGAGCTTAGGCTCTTTAAACGAGAGGTATGCACTGTTGAGGTATCTAAAGGTCACTTATGGTTTCCGTAGATCGGGTCATCTCTTTTTACTATAGAGTAGTCCAAAGAAGAGAAGTAAGATGTCTAGGGCTATATTTGTGTGGTGGCTGAAGGAAGCGATTGAGTCAATTTTTATTTCTAAAGGGTACCCACTGCTGAGGGATTTAGGGGCGCACTTGATGCGTTCTCAGGCGACTTCCTGGGCTGAGTCATAACAGATGTCTCCGCATGAAATTTAGGCGGTTACTGGGAAGTCATTGCACACTTTTGCTAGGTAGTATCGCTTGGATGTTGGGATTTCGGTTTCCATTTGCTTTGGTGAGAGTGTTCTACGAGCGGAACTCTCCATGTCCCACCCAAGTTAAGGGGAGTTTAGGTGCATTTCAGGAGTCTGGACTGATCTGGGTATGTACAAGGAAAGGAAAATTGTTTTTTACCTGTTCATTTTCATTCCTGTAGTACTACAGATCAGTCCAGAGACCTGCTCATTTACTAAATGTGAGTCTGCCACTCATACTGTTGCTTTGTAAATAGTGTGGAGTTGTTGGAGGTTTTCAATGCTGGTCGCTTATGTTTTCCATTGTCTTTTTGGGAAACTTCATCTTCTTCCGTCTCATTGGAGGGGAGAGAGTTTGCTTAGAAATTTATGGTTGTTACTGTTATCTTGGATATAGGTCAATACTGAGGGGCTGCAGGTGGCACACTGGGTTATGTACAGTGTCAGTGAAACTTTCTCTGTTTCCATCTGCTGGCATGGAGGCAAAACCCAGGAGTCTGGACTGATCTGTGATACTACAGGAACGAAAATTAGCAGGTAAGAAATGAACCAGAAAATCAAAGAGATGTGACCCTGCAAATAGCATGAAAAGATGAGAGCCCTCCTAGATAAACCTGATGTATTCTGTAATCACGGGATAGTGAATTCTCATACAGTAAACATCTGTGCATGTCTTATTTCTTTTTCCAATGTATATCAATAGAGCAAAACAAAATTATTCATTCAAAAAGCCACTTATTAACAGCAAAGAATGTATAAATATTTAAGGAAAAAGAAGCATTAAAAAGTAATTTTGAGTGCCGGTCCTATGACTCAGGTTGGATTCCTGGCGTCTGCTCCCCACCAGTGGAGCTGGAAAAGCTATAAAGGGATGGGGAATAAGATTCTTTTATCAGGACTGCTCTCAATTTACTGTCTTATGAAGTAAGTTAATTTGGTATAATATTTTGGCTCAAGGCAGGACACTTTACAAAGGGAAGAGGTTTAGGAGAGAGAGATTATTTTTATTCCCATTTATAACTGTATAAAGCAGTAGACTGATTTGACAGAAGTCATAGGGGCCCAGGCCCTAGATTCAGAAGCCTGGCTTCCAAGCCTTTGTTGAAGTAACCATTTACTTTTTTTTTTTTTTTTTTTTTTTTTAATCCATGAAGTGTATGCAGTTATCAGGGCTTTGTTGTGATTAGATTTTTTTCACTTGTCTGCGAATTTATTGTGCTTTAAGCAAATAACTGTTATCTCCCTTCCCTCCCCAGCAAAGTACTGTAAGGGCTTGCTATTGATTTTTTTTTTTTTTTTTGTAAGATAAATGTGAGAGAGCATCTATGGCAAACATCTGCCAGTGACTAGATGTGTGAGATGAATGATTGGAAAGGGCTGGAGCAGTCTACCTTGTTGGCCCTGCTGTTTTCTTCACAAGAATGACCTTTCTCAAATGACTTGTGTTCGTTTGCAGACAATGTAGCCTCTCCGTAATTGCCTGCTTGGCCGTTGGCTAACTTGATGATTTGGAATTTCTCTGCTACAAGCAACAGTGTGAACTGACAAGTGATCCACCCAGCAATTGTGCAGGCTTGGTGACAAGGCATGCTGCACTGACATGGAGAGAAACCGCCCCTAGCTATTGACTGGGAAACCAATCCATTGACAGCTCGCTGAGATTTTTCTGTCCAAATCACTTTCATCATGTATTCTTCAGCAGAGCAGCAAGATGTGCTCTTGGAGAACGGCGCTGGGAATGGGACTGTTGGTCTTCGTGAGAGTATCACTGATCACAAAGCCAAATCAAGTCTGCCTGTGGCAGGAGACAGACTTGCTAGTAAGTTATCACATCTGCAGTTGTTTTGGTCACTTTCTTGGTTATAATTGTGCTTCTGTCTGTACTTTTAAGAAATTAAGTAGACCTTGTTTTGGATTGAGTGGTTCCTTTTTAGCGTACGTTCTTCTTAATGAGCAGTGCTTTCCTCGAACGAGTTGTGTAGCTGATCAGAGGCTCAGCAGCACTGCTTATCATAGGGGAGAGTTCAGGGACAGCAGTACACGAGATAAAAGAACAAAATTCTGGGTTGGGAGGTGCCAGTGATTCCACAGCAGCACGAGTACAAATTAGATTAAGATTAATATGCATACCAGAAATAAATGCTCATTTTTGTTGCTATAAGGATCCTTGCTTATCCTGACACCTTGGATGTGAAGGCTGATTCAAGGGTCTCCTCTGCTCTGCAGATGCCTCTTTTTGAGGTCGGGAAATGCAGCAACATGTGGAGTTGGTGGCCAGAAGAAGCAGGTGCCGGTCTCTGCAATAATGTTTTATTAGGCAATTTTCAAACTGGGGAACAAAATCTGCAGGTGAAAGTACCCATGCATCTTTCACTGTTCCCCTGCCCCCCATGTGACAGTGTAAAATGTTTGTCTGTTTTAGTAGCTCCCTTTATACCTAGATATGAAGTTGGCAGTTCTGGGCTCTTTCAACTTGTAGTATGCTTACGGTTCTGTCCTCATAGTCACCAGACAAGTATGTTGAGGGGAGTCATGATCCCACCTGCTCACCTTGACTTTCACACAATTTAAAAAACAATGGCCCTTCTTCAGAAAGGATTTTTCCCTTTCTGGGCTTAGAGAAACAGTTTCTGGTGATAAAGGCTCAAGTGGGCTGATGCAGTACTCTGTGCTGGCTGCAGTGCACGGTTAACCTGCGATTGGACGCACATCCATATACCACAATGCAAAATGGGGGTTCTTGAACATACCAGATCAGTCCAGACAAGCGGGTTTTATTCATCCCTACCAGCAGATGGAGGTAGAGAACAAAACTTTGGGCACTGCCACATATACAAGTGCCACCTGCAGTCCCTCAGTATTTCTCTATCTCCAGCAGATGGTAGAGGTGCTAACTTATAGTCCTGACTGATTAGATATTTTAAGGAAAATTGCTCCCCGAAGTGACAGGCTCCTGCAGAAGGGTCGTCCCTCGGGTTGAGCCGGGCGAACGGGGGGTTGGATGCCCCCGGCCAGCTTCAGCCTGCGACTCCGGGACCCCTGACAGCCAGTGGTCTGGTTCCCTCGGTAGGCCCGAAGCCCCTCTGCCGGCCCAGGAGCAGGGAAGTACTCTTACTTTTGTTTTGTGCTTTCCTGTGTATCTGGGCCTTTTAAGTTTAAAGTTTTATTGTTTAAAAAAAAAAAAAAAAAAAAAAAAGTCACCAGCAGCTGTCTGCTTTTGCATGTGGCAGGCTGTGCGGCCTAGCAGGCTGAAATCCTCGGCGAGATCGTTGGGTGCAGGCCGGGCTGTAAGTGGGCTCATTTGGAAGAGGGTGGTCCCAGTTGGGGCAGATTCACGCCGGTGGGGGCTGGCTGTACTCCCGATCGAGCCGTGCAGTTTTCAGTCGCGGCAGCGGGCCTGTTCACCGGGCCAGTGGGAAATTCTTGGGGCAGTGCGCCTTCTTCAGGGTTTGACAGCTGGTGCGTGGTGCGCCCCTTCCCCTCGCGATCCGTGCCGCGGGAAAGCACGACAAGCATAGGATTGCCTGTTTAGATTTTTATTTTGCCTTGCTTTATTTCTTGGTGCTTGTTATGACAGACAAGCAGCTCAGAGAGACCTGCAGGGCCTGTGGTAACCCGTTGGTCAGCCTGAATGACCACCTCCTCTGCACGGAGTGTGCTGGAGGGGGGGGGGGGGGGCTCTGAAAGGCAAGCAAAGCCGCGGAGGCATTTGCGGACCGCAGCGGTGGTGCTGGGATCACAGGAGGGGAGTGACTGTGGCCGCAGAAGCAGAGCCAGATAGGGGGGCTTTGGTCCAGGGGGTCCCCGCTGCTCCTGTCTCCCATGGTTCGACCTAGGGAAAAAGGTCCGGATGTCTCAGGCCCTAGCAGCCCCAAGCACCCTTCGGGGGCCCCAGCTGGGGGGAGGGGGGGGGTTCACCCGAATTCGTACTTTTCCTGCATGAGACCTTCCTGGCTAGGCAGGCAGGTAAGTGCGGTGTCGCAGTCGGCCCAATGGGTTCGGCAAAGCAGGGTAAGGTCCCCCCTAAAGGTTCCACGGGCCCGTGAACTCTGTCTCCCGAGGGATGGCTATCGCAATTGGAATCTGTCTCGGAAGATTCCGACGAGTCTAAGCAGGAGGATGAGGTCTCGGAGGCCGATCAGGATGGGGACCCGATTGGCGGTCTCGCTCTGGAGGGTCCGGAGGCTGAAGGCGATGATCCGCGGGTGATCCGGCTTTTCAAGAAGGGAGCTTTGCCCGCTTATACCTCAGGTGTTGAAGGAGCTGAGGATCAAGCTCACCCTGGAGGATTAAGATGCTGAAGGAGTTAACCTGGTTCTGGATGGCCTATGGAGCCCCCCCCCCCCCACCAACGCTTTCCCAATTCTGAAGAAAATCCAGAAATTGATCAACCGAGACTGGGATTCCCCCGACTTGGGTCTGCGAATTGGTAGAGCGATGTCCAAGCGTTGTCCGCTTCTGCAGGACCATTTGGATGTTCTCAAGGTCCCGAAGGTGGATGCGGCAGTTTTGGCAGTCACTAAGAAGACCACTATTCCGGTGGCTGGAGCTTCTGCTCTGAAGGATGTTCAGGATCGGAAGTTGGAAGTGCAACTTAAGCGAGCTTTTGAGGTCCTGGGGTTCGACCTGTGGGTGGCGGTATGTGCAAGTCTGATGCAGCGGGCCTTTTTGTGTTGGATCCAGAAGCCACAGAAGCAGTCGGCCTCTGGGACTCTTTCCCCAGTCCAGGCATCCCAGCTAGAGGCAGGGGTTGCCTATGGCGCGGATGCCTTGTATGACCTGGGGGGAAACTGCTGTTTGACGTCCTCAATCGTCTGATGAAGTCACTGGGAGAGACAAAGGGCAATAGGCTGCCAGAGGATCGAAAGTCTGGCCGGAAACCTTTCTCTTCTCTGCCTCGCTTTCGGGAGTCCAGACGTTTTCATCAGATGAGGCCCTTGGGGGCCTCGGCCCCAAGACAGTCCTCGTATAGGCAACAGTCCTTTCGAGGGGCTGGAAGATCATCTAGAGGCGGATCCACCCAGGGTGCGGGTGGCAATAAATCCTCACAGTGAGATCCGGCAGGTCCACTCCTCGTCTCTGGTAATCTGAGGCAGGCTGGTCCGGTTCTACGGGGAGTGGACCAAGATCACTTCCGACCGGTGGGTGTTGAGCATGGTGAGAATCGGCTACGCTTTAGAATTTTCTCACCCACTGCGGTCGGTCTTTCTGGAGTCAGGTTGTCTTTCCCGAAGTAAGCGGACAGCGGTCCAGGAAACGCTTCAGTGGTTGTTAAGTCTGGAAGCGGTTGTACTGGTACCAGTGTCCAAACAGGGACAAGGCAGATATTCCATCTATTTCGTGGTGCCCAAGAAGGAGGGCAGGTTCCGACCTATCCTAGACCTGAGGAAAGTCAACCAGAGTTTGAAGGTACCATGTGTTTGTATGGAGACATTGCGCACCATAATTGCGGCGGTACGGGGAGGAGAGTTTTTGGCGTCTCTGGATCTCACCAAGGCTTATCTGCATATCCCCATCCATCAGGAGCACCAGAAGTTTCTCAGATTCATGGTTTTGGGACAGCACTATCAGTTTCAAGCGCTGCCTTTCGGGCTGGCCACCGCCCCACGGACCTTTACAAAGGTGATGGTGGTAGTGGCGAGGCGCTGCCACAGGAGGGATTGCTGGTGCACCCGTACTTGGATGATTGGCTGATACGGGCAAAGTCACTAGAGGAATGTGTGCGGTCCATGGACCAAGTTCAGTCACTCCTGGAATCTCTAGGTTGGGTTATCAATGTGCAGAAGAGCCATCTGGTCCCCTCCCGTTCCCTCGAATACTTTGGAGCCTGCTTCACACCCAGCGGAGCAAAGTGTTTTCTTTCAGACGACAGGGTGAACAAAATTCAGGGGCAGATAGTGCGTTTGCTTCGTCTACAGGTGCTGAAAGTCTGGGATTACTTATAGTTCCTGGGCTCGATGGTGTCCACCTTGGAACTGGTGCCCTGGGCGTTTGCCCATTTGAGGTCTCTGCATAAGCCTTGTTGTCCTGTTGGAATCCTCTGTCGCAACAATATTTCCTACCCCTGGATCCGATGAAGTCAGCCAGGGCCAGTCTGGCCTGGTGGATGACGCAGAACAATCTGGAGAAGGGGATGCCTCTCGAGGACCTGGATTGGCTGGTGGTCACCACAGATGCAAGTCTTCGGGGCTGGAGGGCAGTTTGTCTGGGCAGGTCTGCTCAGGGCCTTTGGTCGACGTCGGAACAGACATGGTCCATCAATCGCCTGGAGACTAGAATGGTGCACCGAGCTCTGGAGCAGTTTCTACTCTTGGTCCGTGATCGGATGGTGCGAGTTTTCTCGGACAATTTGACCACGGTGGCTTACATCAACCACCAGGGGGGTTCCCACGGTAGCGCAGAAGGCTCAGCTGCTGTTTGAGTGGGCAGAGCTTCATCTCAAAGGAATCGCCGCCTCCCATGTGGCAGAAGTTAACAACGCCCAGGTGGATTACCTCAGCCGGCAGCAGTTGGATTCGGGGGAGTGGGAACTCTCTTAAAGGGCCTGGGAGTTTCTCTGCGAACGGTGGGGAACCCCGCAGTTTGATCTCATGGCAACGAGTCTCAATACCAAGACGCAAAGGTTCTTCAGCCGCCGGAGGGAGTCCGGGGCAGTGGGGCTCGATGCAGTCGTATGTCCGTGGCCGACTGGAGTTCTCCTTTACGTCTTTCCTCCTTGGCCACTGATAGCAAAGGTACTCAGGCGTGTAGAGGGCCATGCGGGGTCAGTGATTCTGGTGGCTCTGGAATGGCCTCGCCGTTCGTGGTTCACGGATCTGATGCGGCTGGCACTGTACGGACCGCTACGCCTGATCCATTTACCGGATCTCGTGCATCAGGAACCTATATTTTCCGATCGGGAGGATCGCTTTTGTCTCGTGGCCTGGCTTTTGAGAGGAGGCGATTGCGCGTGAGTGGATATTCGGAACCAGTAATTACCACGCTGCTCCAAGCGAGACGCCCTGCTACCTCTTTAGCCTATTCCAGGGTATGGAAAGTATTTGAGACCTGGTGTGGACAACAGGGATTGGATCCTCTTCAGGTGTCGGTGTCCCATATTTTGTCTTTTTTGCAGGTGGGTTTATCCTTTGTGAGGAGCCGTTCGAGCCTCTGAATCAGGTATCTTTGAAGATCCTGGCTCTGAAGACGGTCTTTTTGGTAGCTATCTGTTCGGCTAGAAGGATTTCGGAATTGCAGGCGCTTTCGTGCCGTGATCAGTTTCTCCGGATATCGTCCGATACGGTGCCTTGCGTTCAGTATCTTTGTTTCTTCCTAAGGTGGTGTTGGTTTTTCATGTAAACCAATTACTGTAGTTGCCCGGGTTTCCGGATTGGGCTCGGGATCCCTCGATGGGACGAGAGCTTCATCTTTTGGATGGGAGACGGCTGGTATTACGTTACTTGAAAGTCACTAACGCTTTTTGTCGTTCTGATCATTTGTTCGTCCTGTTCGGGGGAGCAAAAAAGGGTGAAAAGGCATTTAAGACTTCTTTGTCTCATTGGTTGAAAGAGACGATCTCTGCAGCTTATGTATCAAAAGGAAGAGCGGTTCCAGGGGGTCTTAGAGCACATTTGATTCGAGCTCAGGCGACGTCCTGGGCTGAGTGTCAGCTGGTGTCTCCCCAAGAGATCTGTAGAGCCGCGGTGTGGACTTCATTGCACACTTTTTTACCAAGCATTACCGTTTGGATGTGCGGGCCCTGGAGGCGGCCCCTTTTGGAGAGAGTGTTCTTCGAGCGGGTCTTCCGGGTTCCCGTCCAGTATCTGGACCGATCTGGGTATGTACAGGAAGGAAAATTGGTTCTTATCTGCTAATTTTCGTTCTTGTAATACCACAGATCAGTCCAGAAGCTTGCCCTGAGGATCTTTGCCGAAAGACTGCTTGGTCTACTGCTGTATTTATTTGCAAAGCAGATTTGCCATTTTCTGGCTTTAATTTCTAGGTTTAGCGTTGCTACATGGTTATCTAGTTGGTCAGGGCTATCCATGTTGGGAGCCTTGTTCGCTCTTTATTTTTTCTTATCTTGGCTTGGGTATCGATTAATACTGAGGGGACTACAGGTGGCACTCTCGTATATGTGGCAGTGCCCAAAGTTTTGTTCTCTACCTCCATCTGCTGGTAGGGATGAATAAAACCCGCTTGTTTGGACTGATCTGTGGTATTACAGGAACGAAAATTAGCAGGTAAGAACCAATTTTCCTTTAGCATGTCCAAAACGCGTGTCCTATTGCGCGCATAGGTAATAGCGTTCGTCACGTGCAAATGCATGTTGATGAGGCTATTATTGATTTCCCCTCCATGCAAAAAAAAAAGTCTACTCTCTGGAGCTAGCGTTAAGTCTTGAGGAGCCCAAAAAGTGTGCAGAAAAGCAGAAAATACTGCTTGTCTATACTTCCTCCGACTTAATATAGTGGCATTAAAAAGCTAGAAATGTTCCCCAAAAAATGTTTAAAAAAAGTGTGCCAGCTGACAGCCACCTCTCCCAGGCGCCCGCTGCCAAAGAGGTGCAAGGGGCGCGCAGTTTCCCTTAGTGTCTCCTTTTTACCGCGGCTGCCCATTTGCATGGGCGTCCCGGAGAGGTGGATGGGCACGTGTTAAGGGAGCGGGCGCTCAATCATGAGTGCCCCTTTAACGCGCGCCGATATCACATGGGTCCGAAAGTGTCTATGGCTTCACAGGGCGCGGTCAGCTTTTCATGCTGAGCATTTTCTTGACTTTCTCATTTGAAAGACTCCAACTGAGCCAAGCTGAATGTTCCTGCCCTTCATAGGAAGGAACCGCAGATCAGAATTTTCTTTACTATTGATTTCTGTTTACAAGTTCTCTGAGTTTCAGGTTTCCTGAGGCTTTTTTTCAAGTAATGTTGCCTTGTTTCAATTTAGGGAGGGGAGTGGAACTTCATCCTATCTGTGAACTTGTGCCTGCTGAGCAGGCGTACGCTCAGCCTCCTATCTGCTTTCGCAGTTTGTGTTTCTACAGTTTGAGCTTTTAAAGAGTGCATGTATTTTCCTTTTCTTGCCATCTCCTTGCCCGTTAGGTTCTACTGTCACTGATGGCGTTGAAGGACGAGAGAATGCTCATATTCTGCAGGATTTACACAAAAGCCGTTAGGATTTCGATGCCATTTTGCTGCCACAGTGACACTTGAAACCCCCCAAAACTCACCGATGACAGTTATTGGCAAAGAATCCCCTGCCAGTTTTCAGCTGCCGAGCAGTGTATCCGATGAGCTGGGAGATTTTATTTTTCTCCTGTTTTTTATTAATCCCCTTTCTAATTTATTTTAGTCCTCTCGTTGCAGTCGTCAACCAGGGAGCATGCTCCAGTGGTCCCCAGGCCCTTCTGCAAGAATCCCCTGATGCTTAGGAATTCGAAGGCGTGTTGTTACCGTGTACACGAGCATCATGGGATAACTCCTGGTTTTAAAGTCTTGTCTTGCTTCCCTAAATCTTCTTGTTTCAAAATCCCAAACTATTTCCTATCAAGCTAACATCAGGACCTGCAATAACAAATCCCACTGGCTACACTACTAATAGTGATTCTTGTGGTTAAATATGATTGTACTTTTCAACTAAAAGCTTTGACTTCAAAGCAAGTATGAATTGAGAAGTAAAGGGAAAGCCAGGGATGAGCTGTGAGCTGTGGCATTGCAAAAGGAAGTGACTTGGACAGACTGGATGGACCCCCCTCTGTCCTTATTTGCCTGCATATTTTTTGTTTTATGAATGACAATTGTATACATTTTTTTTTCAGTCCCCTGTAGTAAGTTTGGTCTAGATCAGCCATGGTGGCTCTTGGCCTGTAAGCAATAAAACCTACCCACTGCATGAGGCTGGAGAAGATCAATGTCTGTCGCACCCTTTGGGGTTTGTTATGAGAGAGATGCCCAGATGTAATCATTTCTTGAACTTTAAGCAGCATGTTTTGTAAACTTAGCGGCAATCCCCATCCCCAGACTTTTTTTCCCCCTTGGGCAGGTTTCTAGCTTAAATATTTCCGAAGCTGCTATTGTGTAATGTCCTTCTGCTGTTACCTCTGTGTGGGGGCAAAGCGTTCAGTCTGGGTTGTCCATTAATCCAAGCAACAGTGCTGACCATTTTAAACAATGCATTTGCATGTTTCTCTGGAGGAAAGCAGTGTGTCCAAAAGATGTACACCCCTCTTAATCACCTCACTTACACAATACCCTGTTAGAAAAGCAATGCTAAGGCAGCTCCTGGATCTGTTCCAGAAGAAGGTTATTGTGTTTAACTTCTTATAGGCACCAACCAGCTACACTGCAAGATGTTTGCTGTGGCTGATCTGGCAAGCTTAAAAGTTAAGCACAATAAAACTCTTCCTTGAATGGGTGGATGAGTGCTCTGGTTCCCGTGTGTTATCTTCTCTGCAGCGAACAGGAGCACTTGGAATAAATAAATAAAGCCCTTTGAGTTTGTATCTATTGTGTTGTCTTTTGTGCTGCTCTTTCTCTATACCTAAAATTAGTAAAAGAAAAGAATTAGAGATGTCATGTGATACCTCCTCAATACGAGAGGAGCGAGAAGGGAAGGACGTGGTGTGCCTTCGGGTGTCACATCTTCTCTTAGATTAAGCAGGAAGACAAATTTTCTCTTCTGCAAAAGGGGATAAACTGCCTGGCTGGGAAATTGTGCCCAAAGACATCACCAATGTTCTCATGTTTACAGTGCCAGCTTCTGTCTCTGCAGGGGCTGAGGGTGGTGCCATTTCTTTATTGCACCACTTTCACTCTGTCTGACCTGTCTGCTTGCTTTCTCTTTCCAGGTCCCATAGTGCCCCTTCTAGTTTTGGCATGCATCCATGTGCGAGAGCCTGTTGCTATCAAGATTAGAGCATGTTACAACCCCCTTGTCTCTTCCAGATATTAATGCTGACAAGGTGCCGAACGAAGGAGAGCAATTGGAGCAGATGAACTCCTGCCAGAATGGTCCCGTTTCTCAGTACCCAGACCCTCCTGACACTACTTGCTGCCCAGAGCCATCTCCAGGTGTGCCTGGTTTCCATGACACCCTAATGGCGTCTCAGGGATCTAGCGCTGAAAGCATAGTTTGTAGGAAAGAAGCTTTGCAGTCTCTCAAGCTAAGCCTTCATATGCAAGAAACTGAATTATGTAAGCATAAAAGAGCCCCTTCTTTCTGCCTGTTATATTTTTTTGCCATCTTAAACCTTTTTGTTAACTATTTTCTCTCCAGTCTGTAAAGCTGAGACTAAGTTCTAGTCAGCCATAAATCCACAATGTACTTGTGTAATCTCAGAGCCTATCTACCAATGTTTAAATAAAACACAGCTTTCCTAGAGTGTAGCCACGTGGACTCAAGACCCCAATGGGTTATGCTCCTCTGCCAGCAGATGGAGACGGAGTCAGATTTCAAAGCTGACGTCACCCTAGATACACCCCTGCAGTGACTTCATCCGTTCAGTATTTCTCCGTCTCCAGCAGATGGTGGATGTACCTCTCCTAAGCGGATTGCTGTATTTTTTGGAAGGAGAAATTCTGCATTTAAACTGGAGAAAAAATTTAACCCTGCTCTCATGTGGTGATAGCTAAAGGTCTCTCTCCCAATTGAGAATTCCTGAGGAGATTTCCGAGATCCCTCAGAGGTTTGCCTTGGTCCGGTAGCCGGTTTCCGGCATGGACTTTGCTGCTTAAGCAGCTGAAAGGCAGTGGGTGCAGGAAGACAAGCTCGGCGGTGATGGCTAAAGCCCTCTTCTTCCCCCCCGCCCCCCCCCTGCAGCCAGAGCCATCTCTGTACTCAGCTGGTATGCGCTGAGTCCAGATAAGTTAAAAAAAAAAAAAAAAGAGAGAGAGCAGATTATCTCCAGATTCAGAGACATGTGGAGGGGTTTTGGTAAAACTTCCTCAGGTCTCCTAGTTCGGTGCGCTGTACCAACATTGTTCCTGATCCCATTGGGGTAAGGAGAAATGGGCTGCCGAGTGGGTTGAGCGGCCCCTCTGTGGGCTAGGCCCCGCTTAAGGCATGGTAGGCCTGTTCATCTTTGTGTGTGCCCTGTTGCCCTCCTTAGAATGTTGGTACGTGAAGTGTGTTGGCTCTGCACACGTGCTGTGTGCATAACGTCACACATGTACATACACGCACAAACTACTAAGCACAGTATACAGGTAAAGCCAGGCGCACGGACTGTGTGCACCTTGCCGTGTCCTGCCTAGGTGCCCAAAATCTGTGTGCATAAAAATTTTAAGCACAAGCCAATAGAATACATAGTTACTGCCGCCAATGGCTCAGGCAGCCATGAAACATAAGTGCCTTTCTCTCTGCGCTGCTTGTCATATTAGGGCTTCACAGTCTGACCTGGATTCCAACTTATGTCAGCACTGTGAGGAAGCCCAGGCTGAGTTGTCCTCCCCAGACTTTGCTAAGCCCGGCTCCTCCCATTCAGAGGATGGGTTAGCCACAGCCTTAACTGGAAGTACCCCGGATCAGAGTACCCCCGGGACTGGGTCATCTATGGGAGAGGGAAATTCAGCGGCACCTACCCCAGTACCTCGTGGACTTGCTGCCTTCCCTTGGGTGGAATTTTTCCAGGGCCTTCAAGCCTTTGTACAGGCACAGTCTGCTACATCACTTGCCCCTGTCCGGATGGAACCTTAGCCGGTAAGCCCTCCCTCTCCAGTCCTATTGGCAGATCATGCCTTGCCTCACCAAGGGTATTCCTGGCACGGATGAAGAGGAGAATACAGATTCCTTGGAAAATGGGGAAATTCCCTTGGTATAGAACCTTATCTGACCATGTTATGGTTTTCCCATAGAGATGAATTGCCAGCCCTGATTTCCCAGAACCTAAAGATGCTGGGAGTTCCGGGGGGGGGGGGGGGGCGCTCTATGATGGAACAAAAGAAGAATCCCATTCTTATTTCCCTACAGAAAGCCTCTTGTTACTTTCCAGTACAGGAAGCCATCCAGGAGTTACTTGACCTAGAATGGGATGCCCCAGAAGCAAGTTTTAAAAGTGGACAAGCATTAGAAGCTCTATATGCACTGGATCAGGCAGCGAGAGTGTTTGCGTTTCCCTAAAGTGGATGTGCTGGTCTGTGTCGTCTCTGAGTGAACAAATATCCCAGTGGAGGGAGGAGTGGCATTAAAGGATGAGCACAATAGACAGATGGTCCATCCTTAAATCCCCGAATGAAGTTTTGCCAATCCACTCTCGGAACGAGGAGATAGGGGATCGACTGTCCCTTTTCTATGAGAGGTGAGTCGAGATCACTTTGGACAAATGGGTACTGGAGTGAATGATATGCACTGGAATTTCACAGCACTCATTGGGACATCTTCATGATGTCTCCTTGCCACTCCCAGATCAAGAAGCAGGCAGTGGAGACTATTCTTTTAAGGCTCCTCAGGATGAGGGCTATAATCCCAGTATCTGCGGCCCAGGAAAATACATCTATTTCATTGTACCCAAGAAGGAAGGTTCCTTTCGCCCCATCCTGGTCTTCAAGAGTGTCAACCAACATCTACGAGAGAATCATTTCCGCATGAAAACCCTATGCTCCATGATAATGTCCATACAATTGGGAGAGTTCTTAACCTCCCTGGACCTATCCGAGGCCTGCCTACATATTACAATCCGTCAAGAAAACCAATGTTTCCTACGCTTTGCAGTACTGGGTCGCCATTATCAGTTCCAGGCTCTGCCCTTTGGCCTAGCCACCACCCCCAGAACATTTTCCAAGATTATGGTGGTCATAGCAGCAGCATTGAGAAAAGAGGTAACCTGGTGCACCTATACCCGGATGACTGATTGATCCTGGCCAAGTCTGTGGAAGAGTTTCCAGGTGACCAACAGGTTGACCTCCTTGCTTCAGGAACTTGGTTGGGTCCTCCCAGTCCTTGGAATATCTGGGAGTCTGGGTTGACACCAAGCAGGCCAATGTCTTCCTTCCGACCATGCGTTTAATGAAGTTGATGTCCCAAATGTGTAAGTTGATGAGCATGATACCCCAATGGTGTGGAGCTATCTCCAAGTTATCTGTCTGATGAAGGCAACCCTGGAGGTAGTGCTGTGGGCGAGGTCACACATGTGACACTTCCAACACTCGCTACTGTCATGTTCCAACCCACAGTCTCAAGACTATTCGATTCACCTCCACTTACTGATGGGCGTAAGCTCTCGGCTCCAGTAGTGGCTACAGGAAGATCATCTAAGCAGGGGTGTACCCCTGTTCCTCTCTGAACTTGCTGGTCCTCACAACAGATGTGAGCCTTCAGGGCTGGGGAGCTCACTGTCGGGAACTGACAGCCCAGGGACGTTGGACCGAGAAAGAGGCCCTCTGGAACATTAACCGCTTGGAAGCCCAGGCAGTCAGATTTGGTGTGTCTACAATTCAGCCACAGACTCCAGGGTCAAGCAGTCTGTGTAATGTCAGACAACGCAACGATGGTAGCCTACATCAACCACCAGGATGGAACCAAGAGCCAGCAAGTGTCACATGAGATAGATCTCCTTATAGAATGGGCTGAAATACATCTACAAATGATTTCAGCCTCCCACATCACAGGAAAAGACAACGTCAGAGCTGACTTTCTAAGCAAGGAGAGTCTGGATCCAGGAGAGTGGGTGTTGTCGGCCAAAGCCTTTTAGCTGATAGTAAATCGCTGGGGTCTCCCGTCCATAGACTGCTGGCCGCATCTCACAATGCAAATGTTACCCAATTCTTCAGTTGCAGAAGAGATCAGTGATCCCTGGGGATTGATGCTCTTGTTCAGATCGGGCTGGAAGAACAGTTGCTATGTGTTTTCCCTTTGTGGCCCCTACTGGACAGGGTCATTCATAGAATCAAGTCCTACTAGTAGATCCAGATTAGCCCAGGCATCTGTGATATGCGGACATGTGAAGACTCCTGGTGGAGACCCTCCTGTGCCTCCCACCACACAGGGACATGCTACAGTAGGGACTGGTCCTTCATGAGGATCCGACTCTATTCTGTCTTGCGGTCTGACCCTTGAGAGGGCTTACCTGATGAAGCAAGGATATTCTGTGGCAGTGATTGCCACCTCACTCTGTGCTCTGTAGTTCTCTGTCCCTAGCGTATGTGCGGGTCTGGAGAGTATTTGAGGCCTGGTGCGAGGAATGCGGTATGTGTCCCCCTCGGGTGGTCAAAATCCCACTTAGTTTGGAATTTTTGCAGGACGGCTTGAATAAAAGTTTGACCCTTAACTGCTTAAAGGTCCAGGTAGCGGCTCTCCCCTGTTTCAGGGGTAAGGTGAACGGAACCCACCTGTCAGCTCATCCGGACGTGGCCCTTTTTCTGAAAGGGGTGAAGCACCTCCGGCCACCCTTATGGTGGGGTTCCCTTGTGGAATCTTAATCTGGTATTAGAATTTTTGACAGGGCCCTCCTTTCGGCTGCTGTGCAGTCTTTCCTTGCATTTATTAACCTTGAAAACGGTGTTCCTGATGGCTATATGCTCTGCATGTCGCATCTTTGAACTACAGGCATTGTCGTGTTGGGAACCATTCCTCCGAATGACTCCAGAAGCATTACAGCTTCGTATCATTTCATCCTTCTTGCTCAAGATAGTCTTTGGAGTCTAATTTGAATCAGTCCATTTCATTGCCATCCCTAGATAAGCACAAGGATATGGAAGAATACCGGCTCCTCCGTCATTTGAATGTCAGTAGACATTTGGTGCAGTATCTGGAAGTTTTAGAACCAGTCCGAAAGACGGACAGCTTGTTTGTCCTTCACGGTGGAAGGATGCGGGGCAAACTAGCTTCGCGGGCTAACTTAGCTTGCTGGATTAAGGAGGTGGACTCAGGAGCCTATTTGGAGGCAGGAAAGCCACTACCTTCTCAGGTTAAAGCTCATTCCATCAGGTGGTCTCATGGGTGGAAGATGGTCTGATGTCTCCCGTTGATACCTGCCGAGTGGCGACGTGGTCCTCCTTACACACCTTCTCCAGGTTCTATGGCCTGAGAGGATTCAGCCTTTGCAAGGGCAGTGTTAACTGGACCGCAGGCAGCCTCCTGCCCCAATTGAGAGTAACTTTTGTACATCCCATTGGTCCTGAGTTCATCTGGCTACATGCTAGGAAATGGAAAAATTATTCACCTGATAATTTCATTTTCCATAGTGTAGACAGATGGACTCAGCATCCCGCCCATGGCTGCCCAAGAACGGTGCCAAGGATTCGCTCATGGAGTGGATATCGATTCCAAGAGATTATGAGTAAGCCGTCATCCAATCCCTAGATCAGGGCATCTATATTCTTACTGGGGTTCAGTGTTTATGATTGGTGGAGTAGAGTTATGGTTATCCAAATGTAATCATATTTTAAATCAGGTTTTTTCAATAGCATGTTCACAGTGGCTTTTGAAGAGAATGCTGAAGGGCTGAGGTCACTGCAAGGGTATATCTAGGGTGAGGTCAGCTTTGAAATCTGACTCCATCTCCATCTGCTAGCAGCGGAGCATAAACCCATTGGTTCTGAGTCCATCTGTCTACACTAAGGAAAACAAAATTATCAGGTAAGTAATTTCTCCATTCAGTATCTTCACTGGGACAAAGAGAAAGTTTATTTAGTATCTAGGAGGAGTCTAAGCATGGAATAGAGGCTTGTTTCACAGACCTTTCCTTATCACATCTTCAGTTCTGCATGCACTCTTCTTCCATTTGGGATGTGATTTCTAGTAGTGTTTATGCCAGTCTTTCAGCCTACATTTTTCTCATTTTTCTGTCCCACTCCCTAGATGTCCTGCCTGGATAACACTACACTCTTACTGGCTATGAGGCTAGAGGGAAGTCTCCCCTGAGATTAATCCTAAATGCTTCTGTAGTTCCTGAAGGGCTGCGCCAGTAGCAAGGCGTCCTATTGGCTTGTTAACTTGCCATGCTTGCATGCTTCTTGCTGCTGCTTCAAAGCTTGTCATTCAGCCTGGGCTAAACTTCTCCATACAGTAAATGATTGAAATTAAATTACTTAATATATTTATTTCATTGTTAACTCCCTTGACTATTAAAAAGTTCTAAGTGAATCATAGCAAAATTTAAAAGAATATTACATACATAGTGCAACAAACGGAACAAAACTTCCATGATAAATATTTTGTTTATAACAGTGTTTGCCTGGCATTGATGGGAGTGCATGTTTTTGAATGGAGTGGAGGAGTAGACTAGAGGTTAGAACAGCAGACAGAGCTAAGGAAGCCAGGGTTCAAATCCCACTTGTTCCACTGATTCTCCTTGTGAACTTGGGCAAGTGACTTCACCTTTTATTGCCTTGGGTACAAACGTGGGGCCTTCTGTCTGTCTGTCTATCTATCATGTTGCTATAGCCTCCTGTTCTGTTCTGCTGGAGCAAATTTGGTTTAAAGTTGTAACATAGTGACGGCATCAGTTAATTTCAAAGCTTGATTATGAATTTTTTAGGAAAATCATGTAGTCCAAGGTAAAGAGAGGATTTGCAGCAATGCTTGTCCCTTACTGGAGAAAGCACAATGGGGCTGCACGATGTCTGAGACACGATCTCCCTCCTACACTGCACTGGGCTTTTCCTTTTCCTATCTGACATTGCAGACTCTTGCTTTCCTGCCTTTTCATGAAGAGGTTTTGATTCCATGCTTTTGAACATTTGATTTCATCAGCAGATCTTTTTTTCTGCTGCAGGTTCAGGAGATTCTTCCCTCCTTCTGGAGCGAGAAGAACAGATCCGACTCCAAGCAAGACGCCGTCTGGAAGAACAGCTAAAGCAATACCGAGTGAAGCGCCATCAGGAGAGGGTGAGTCCCCTTCAGCTCTGAGCACTGTCCCCAAGGTTGCTGGAATCTGAGGGTTTGGGTAAACCGCCTGAGTCATAAAACCTAACCCAAGGAGTTGAGGAGCTCCGTATAGGAGAGCAGCTGCATCATTGTTCCTGAACCTGAGATGCCATCTCAGACCATCAGGGATCTGATTTTATACCACAGAATATTCGAAAGAATGCAGAGTATTTTGTATTTTCCTAGCATATAGCCAGAAGGTCTTAGGACCAATGAGTTGTGCTTCCCTGCCAGCAGATGGAGATGGAATCATCCTAGATACATCCCTGAAGTGACATCAGCCCTTCGGTATTTCCCTGTCTCCAGCAGATGTGGACGTGCTTTCCCTCTGGGGATCGCTGCACCTTTTGGAAGAAGAAATTCTACTTTTAAATTGGAATAAAGATTGAGCCCCGCTCTCCTGCGGTGATACCTAAAGGTCCCCCGTCCCCCCCCCCTCCCCAAGTGAAGAATTCCTGAGGTGATTTCCGAGATCCCCTCACAGGTGGTCCTCGGTCTGGTTCCCGGCGTGGACTTTGCTGCTCAAGTAGCTGAAAGGCAGTGGATGCAGGAAGCTGAGCTCAGTGGTGACGGCCAAAGCCCTCTCCCCCCTTCAACCGGAGACTGTCTCTGTACTCAGCCGGTATGCACTGAGACCAGGTAAGTTTAAAAAAAAAAAAAAAAAGAATGATTTACCTTCAGAGAAGAGGGGTTTCGGTAGGATTTCCTCCGGTCTCCTTGCTCAGTGCACTGTTCTGACATCGTTCCTGATCCCATTGGGGCATAAGGAAGTGGGCTTACAAGCGGGTTGAGCGGCCCCCCCAATGGTCTAGGCCCTGCTTTAAACTTGGTCAGCATACCGTGTGGTAGGCCGCGGCGGCACCATCTTACACGCGTCTTTGTGAGTTTCATATTGCCTGCTATAGGACGTCGATAAGCGCACAATAAAGTAAGCACAGGATACAGGAAAGCCGGGTGCACGGGCTGTGCTTGTGCTGCGCCCCGATTAGGCGCTTAAAATTTGTGTACACAAATTTTTAAGCACGAGCCAATCCAGTGCACGGTTACTGCAGCCAAGAAACATAAGCGCCTTGCTCTCTTGCACTGCTTGTCATATTAGGGGTTCCCAGCCTGACCTGGATTCCAGCTTGTGTCATCAGTGAGGAAGCCCAAGGGGATCTGGCCTCCCCAGACTTTGCTGAGTCCAGCTCCTCCCATTCAGATGATGGATTGGCAGCCTTAACTGGAAGTACTCTGGATCTGAGTAACCTCTTGGCTGGGTCTTCCATGGGAGAGGGAAACTTGGCTGGGCCCACCCCAGTTTCCCCCCAGGCTAGGCATGGATCCGGCAGCCGTGAGTGGAACTTTTCCAGGTTCTACAAGCCTTTGTACAGGCGCAGTCTACTTCCTCGCTTCCTCCTGTCTGGACGGAACCCCAGCCAGCCCCCTCTCCCTCTCCCATGCCTGTTGGCAGACCTCAAGGCATGACGCGCCTGACCAAGGGTATCCCTAGTGGGGACCCTGATGGCACAGATGAAGAGCAAGATCCCTTGGAAGAAGGGGAAATTCCTCCGGGATTAGTACTGGCATTTTATTTATAGGCATTTTATTTTAAGCTCAGCTTATGTATGAATTTTATTATGATTTGATTGTATTTTTCTCCAACTTTATTTTATTTCTAGATAATTATTTTGCATGATATATATATATTTATTTATTTTTTTATTACTATTAATTGTAAACCGTTTTGGTCAATTTGCATTGTTAAGACAGTATATAAATACTTTTAAATAAATAAATAAAACCGTATCGAGCCATGTTACGGTTCCTTCATAGAGATGAATTGCCGGGCTTGGTTTCCCAGACCCTGAAAATGCTGGGAGTTCCTGGAGTGGAATCTGACGGAACCAAAGAAGAATCCCATTCTGATTTCCTTGCGCAAAGCCTCTTGCTACTTCCCAGTACTGGAAGCTATCCAGGAGTTAATTAATCTGGAATGGGATGCCCCAGAAGCAAGTTTTGAAGGGGTCCAGGTGTTAAAAGCTCTATACCCGCTGGATCCAGCAGTGAGATATTGTTTGCGTTTCCCTAAAGTGAATGTACTGGTCTGCGTTGTATCTAAGTGAACAACTATCCCAGTGGAGGGAGGAGCAGCCTTAAAGGATGCACATGATAGGCGGATGGAGTCCATCCTTAAACAGTCCTTTGATGCAATAGCAATGACCTTACAGATTGCTTCTTGTTGTGCCCTGGTAGCATGTTCGTGCCTACTTCTCTCTCAGGAGGTGGATGACTTGGGGGTGAACCACAGAGCGGCTATGGAACCCAATGCTGCCTTTTTAGCAGATGTGGGCTCAGATTTAGTCTATACTTCAGCCAGAAGACAGCTATGGCTGCAGAATTGGTCAGCCGACGCAACCTCCAAGGCCAGCCTTATAAATATGCCCTTTATTGGATTACTCCTATTCAGAAACAAATTGGAAAAACTGGCCAGTAAATGGGGCGAATCTCCAGTCCCCCGACTACCAGAAGATAAGAGGAAGCAATTGCAGCGCCCCTCAGCTACGAGGGGCTGGTCCAGGGAATCTCAACATTTCCGTCCCTACAAAAACCCGACATTTCAGAGGTCTCGGCCCTTTGGAAGAACTAAGCCCTTTTATAGTTGACAGCCTAAGAGAGGGGCAGGTTTGGATTCAGAATCGTCCCAAACCTCTGAATGAAATTTTACTGACCCATCTTCAGAACGAGGAGATAGGGGGTCGACTGTCTGTCTTTTACCAAAGGTGGGTCAAGATGACTTCGGACAAGTGGGTACTGGAGGTCATACGAGAAGGATATGCGCTGGAATTTCGCAGCACTCCACGGGACATATTCATGATGTCTCCTTGCCACTCCCAGCACAAAAAGCAGGCAGTGGAGATTACTCTTTTAAGGCTTCTCAGAATGAGAGCTGTAATCCCAGTACCTACACCCCAGGAAAATATGGGGCATTATTCTATCTATTTTATCGTACCCAAGAAGGAAGTTTCCTTTCGCCCCATCCTGGTCCTCAATGGTGTCAACAGTCACCTATGAGTGAGTCATTTCTGCATAGAAACCTTATGATCCGTCATAATAGCCGTACAACCAGGAGAGTTCCTAACCTCCCTGGACCTATCCGAGGCCTACCTACATATTTCAGTCCGTCAAGAACGTCAACATATCTTACGCCTTGCTGTACTGGGTCGCCATTATCAGTTCCAGGCACTGCCCTTTAGCCTAGCCACTGCCCCAAGAAAATTTTCCAAGATTATGGTTGTCATGGCAGCAGTGTTGAGAAGAGAAGGAATCCTGGTACACTCGTACTTGGACGATTGGTTGATCCGGGCCAAGTCTGTGGAAGAAAGTCTACGGGTGACCAACAGGATGACTTCCTTGCTTCAGGAACTCGGTTGGGTAGTAAACCTGGACAAGAGCAGTCTCAAGCCTTCCCAGTCGTTGGAGTATCTGGGAGTCCAATTCGATACCAGGTAGGGCAAGATCTTCCTCTAAACCACACGGATATGGAAGTTGATGTCCCAGGTGTGTCAGTTGATGAGCATAATATGCCCGATAGTGTAGAGCTATCTCCAAGTTCTCAGTTTGATAGCGGCAACCTTGGAAGTAGTGCCGTGGGCAAGAGCACACATGCACCCACTTCAGTGCTCGCTGCTATTACGTTGAAACATGCAGTCTCAAGACTATTCAATTCAGCTCCACTTACCGATAGGGGTCTGCTCATCTGAGCAGGGGGGGTGTCCCTGTCTTCCACGAACTGGCTGGTTCTTACAACAGATGTGAGTCTCTGGGGCTGGGGAGCTCACTGTCAGGAACTCGCGGCCCAGGGACGTTGGCTAGAGGAAGAGACGCCAATCCTCAATGACCTGCTCACGGACTGCACACCAGACATCTGTGCAGTCACTGAAACATGGTTCAAAGACTCAGACACCGTCCATATAAACCAACTCCCAACCACCCTTTATGACATCTTCCCCATCCACCGACCCAAAAAAAGAGGAGGTGGAATCCTCTTAGCAGCTAAAAAATTCCTCAACCTCAAACCCATCAGCATAGCCACTCCACCCAAACTTGAAATAGGTCTATTTAGGGCAGATGCCCTGCAAATCTGTCTTGTCTACGCCCCCCCCCACCATCCTTGAGTCCGACCCGTCTCCCTTAATTGAATTTTTTGTAGAATGGATAAAAACTGACACCCCCTCCATCATCCTCGGAGATTTTAATCTCCACGTTGACTCTCTCCCCCCCCACTGCATCCTGCGACACCTTCATTCAATCCCTCCTTGCCATAGGCTTCCGACAAATCATAGTAACCCCAACCCACAAAGCTGGCCATACGCTAGACCTGATGTTTATCAACTCTAGCTTCCAAACTACCACCACACCCACCTGCACCCCAGTGCCCTGGTCCGACCACTGCCTCATTGAAAGCCGACTCTCTGCCATGAGACCTCTTCCTAGTAACCATACACATCACACTACCATAATTTCCAGAAAAACTTGCCCCAGCGACAAACTTACAGATGCATTAGCCTCGTCCTTACCAAACCTAATCTGCTCTGACCCCGACACAGCCTTAGCGTCCTGGAATAGCCTTACAGAAGACATAGCCAATAAACTATGCCCCCTCTCTAAACGAGTCATAAACACCTCTGCGAAACCCTCCAAGCCCTGGTACACCCAAGAGCTAAAAATCCTAAAAAATAATCTCAGACAGAAAGAGAGAATATGGCGCAAGGACCCTACCCCGCAACACTCCTCTAGCTACAAAACAGCATTACACGAATACAGACTATCTACACTCAAACACAAACGTGACTTCTACTCAAAAAAAAATCCATGACTATAAATTCAACCCCAAAGTGCTTTTCTCCTATGTCGCCAGCCTCACCACCCCCATCCCTCCTACCATACCAGACTCTGAGGCAGCCGCCAAATGTGAGGAACTGGCCATCTACTTTCAGAGTAAAATCGCCAACCTCCTCTCCAGATTTCCGTTCTCCAATCTCTGTGCCCCCACCACCCTTACTCCTATCCCCGCCTCATCCCAACCCACAATGGCCATTCTTGACTTCACTTCCTCTAAGGAAATCATTAGCCTCCTTCGTAAACTTAAGCCAGCTTCTCACCCTAGCGACACCATCCCCACCAAAGCGCTAATAGCCATCCCAAACAGCATAGCTAGAGCCATAGCAGACATTATCAACTGCTCCCTCACCCATGGGATGGTCCCAGACTCACTTAAGCACGCTGTCGTCAAACCCCTTCTTAAAAAACCCTCCCTAGACCCTAAAGACCCCTCCAATTTCCGCCCCATCTCCAACCTCCCTCTTATTTCCAAGCTAATGGAAAAAGTTGTTAATTCGCAACTCATGGATTACCTTGAAGATCACGCTATCCTCCATGTTTCCCAATTTGGCTTCAGAAAACATTTTAATACCGAATCCCTACTCCTCTCCCTAGCCGACTACCTCCTCAGAGGTCTGGGCCAAGGCCACAGCTACCTCCTTGCCCTCCTTGACATTTCGGCGGCTTTTGATACCATCAGCCACCACCGCCTCCTGACACGGCTAGAAAGCATCGGCATCTCAGGAATAGCTCTCGCCTGGTTCAAATCCTATCTTTCAAACAGAAAGTTCTCTGTCAAAATTGGAAACAACCTCTCTGCTTCACACCCTTTACAACAAGGAGTCCCGCAAGGCTCATCTCTTTCCTCAACCCTCTTCAATATTTATATCACCCCCCTCTGCCAGCTCCTCACTGACCTTAAACTCAAATTCTATCTCTATGCTGATGATGTTCAGATCATCATTCCCATTCATAGCTCTATATCTGACGCCCTGGAGCACTGGGAAAATTGCCTTGCAGCCATCAACTCCCTCCTCACCAACCTTCAGCTTGCCCTCAACGCAAACAAAACGGAACTCCTCCACATCTCCTCGCAACCGCCTGACCTCATACCTAATGACCCTAAACTTAACCTCCTCTCAGGTCAACCAGCTGTTAGGGACCTCGGAGTTCTCCTTGATCCCAACCTTAGCATGAAACCACAAATCAAATCTATCCTCAAAGCAGGCTTCTTCAAACTCAACGTTCTTAAGAAACTCCGACCCCTGCTGTACACCCAAGATCTCCGCACAGTGATCCAAGCCACCCTTACCTCCAAACTGGACTATTGTAATGCCCTCCTCCTAGGGCTCCCCTTATCTTCAATAAAACCCCTTCAACTTTGCAAAACGCCACTGCAAGGCTCATTACCAACACACGCATACACGAACATATTACCCCTGTCCTCAAGGATCTACATTGGCTTCCCATCCTTTTCCGTATACACTACAAGACCCTGACCATAGTACACAAATCTATCCACACACACAACTCCAACTGGCTTGACCTCCCTTTCACTGCGCCCCTGTCCTCCCGAGCCACCAGATCTGCCAACAAAGGTAATCTACATGTACCGTCCTTGAAGGCAGCTCATCTCTCATCCACCCGTGACCGCTCCATATCCATTGCCGGCCCCGCCCTCTGGAACTCCCTACCCGTCCACTTGCGCCTTGAACCCTGCGCCATCAAATTCAAAAAGAAACTAAAAACATTCCTGTTCAACCAAGCCTACACAGAATAGACCCTCCCTTCCCTCTATTGCTCATACCCCCGAGGTGACCGCCCTTTTCCTTATATTAAGGAATCTAATCACAATGTACATTGTTGTCTTCTTGTTATGACCTCTTATTGATTTCTTGTTGTTTAATCTATTTTCCCTACTGCTCTAGGTTAACCCCCTGCCCAGTTCGCCTCCCCTGTTGAAATGTACTTCTAAATCTTTTGTTAATATGTGAACCGGTATGATGTCCCCACTAATACCGGTATATAAAAGTTTCTAAATAAATAAAATAAATAAATAAAGAGGGCCTCTGGAACATCAACTGCCTGGAAGCCCGGGCAGTGAAGCTGGCATGCTTGCAATTCAGCCACAGTCTCCAGGGTCAAGTGCTCCGCATAATGTCGGGCAACGCAATGACTATAGCCTACATCAACCACCAGGGAGGAACCGAGAATCAGCTGGTTCTTCCTCCTTATGCAATGGGCAGAAATATATCTACAGATGATCTTAGCCTCAGACATCACAGAAAAAGACGACATCAGAGCAGACTTTCTAAGCAGGGAGAGTCTGGATCCAGGAGAGTGGGTGTTAGCTGAAGCCTTTCAACTGATCGTAGAACGCTGGGGCATCCCGTCTATCGACTTGCTGGCTGCATCGCACTATGTGAAGGTTCCCCAATTCTTCAGTCACAGAAGAGATCTGTGGTCCCTGGGGATCGACACTCTCATTCAGAATGGCCGGAAGAAGAGTTGCTATATGCCTTCCCTCTGTGTCCCCTGCTGGGCAGCATCATTTGCCGAATTGAGCACCACAAGGGATTATTCCAACTAGTAGCACCAGACATGCGGTATGCGGACATGAGGAGTATGCGGACATGCGGAGTCTCCAGGTGGAGAGCCCCCTGTGCCTCCCACTGAACAGAGACCTGCTACAGCAGGGGCCTCCTTTTTCCCACTCTGTGGTCTTCCTTGCATTTATTAAACTTAAAAACAGTGTTTCTGATGGCTGTATGCTCGGCATGTCACATCTCTGAACTGCAAGCATTGTTGTGTCAGGAACCGTTTCTCTGGATGACTCCAGGAGCCTTACAGCTTCATACTGTTCCATCATTCTTGCCCAAGGTAGTCTCTGAGTTTCATTTGAATCGATCCATTTCGTTGCCTTCCCTAGATAAGCACAGGGATGCGGAGGAATACCGCCTCCTCCGTCATTTGAATGTCTGTAGACTTTTGGTGCGGTATCTGAAAGTTTCAGAACTGGTCCAAAAGACAGACCACTTATTGGTCCTTCTTGGTTGAAGGAGGCAGGGTGAACCAGCTTTGTGGGCTACCATAGTTTGATGGATTAAGGAGGTGGTCACGGGAGCCTATGTGGAGGCAGGAAAGCCATTTTCTTCTCAGGTTAAAGCTCATTCCACAAGGGCTCAGGTGGTTTCATGGGTGGAAGTTAGACTGTTGTCCCCATCGATATCTGCCAAGCGGCAACGTGGTCCTCCTTGCACACCTTCTCCAGGTTCTATCGCCTGGACCTACAGGCCTGAGAAGACGCAGCCTTTGCAAGGGTGGTGCTAATTAGACCTCGGGCAGTCTCCCACCCCAATCGTGGTTAGCTTTTGTACATCCCATTTGGTCCTGAGTCCATCTGGCTACACGCTAGGAAATGGAGAAATTACTTACCTGATGATTTCGTTTTCCTTAGTGTAGACAGATGGACTCAGCATCCTGCCCCCGGCTGCCAAGGATTCGCCCGTGAAGTGGATTTTGGTTCCAAGAGATTATGGGTGAGCCTTCATCCAGTCCCTAGATCAGGGCATCCATAATCTTGCTGGGGTTCAGTTTGGTTGAGTACAGTTTTTTTGAAGGTATGTCCACAGTGGTTTTTGAAGAGAATACTGAAGGGCTGAGGTCACTGCAGGGGTGTGTCTAGGGTGACGTCAGCTTTGAAATCTGACTTCATCTGCTGGCCAGGGGAGCACAACCCATTGGTCCTGAGTCCATCTGTCTTCATTAAGGAAAACAAAATTATCAGGTATGTAATTTCTCCATTTTATATTACAAGAGGTTAGTGCCTGAATGTGATTCTTTGAGCTTCACTGTGTGGGTGTGGAAAAAAAAACCCAACCCAAAGACACAAAAGGCAGATATCTCCCTGGTCAACACTTTCAGCAAGATCCGCCTCTTCAAGACACAAAGCAATATCCTTCAGGCTTCCCTTCCCGACTGCATCCGTGACACAAGGAAACACAAAGCTACACTCACTCACACTCTGAGCCAGTATACAATTGACACTAGGATAAGCAGTGTTCATTATTAATGCACAGTTATGTTCCCAAAAGCAAGGCAGAATGCACAAATATAGCAAAGGCAATAGTTGCAATGACAGTAGAAATACTTTCTTGCAGTTATTAGGGCAGCTGCTTCTGTTGATGAGGATTGACTCTCTCACTGTCTGCCCCTCTACCATCTCCCTCCCCTGCCTCTGTTTGTTAGTTATATCCTTTCCGTCCTTTTATCTGAAAACATGATTTGAGGAACATACGGGGTTTCCCAAAACATGCTCCTGGGTAGGATCTCCCTCTCTGTGTCTGTTACAGTCCACTGGTTTTCTTTTCTTATTCCGTGAAGCCTCTGAGTAATTGAGGGGTAAGGAAAGGGGCCTTTCTTTCCCCCTGAAATCACAGCACACGGAGCAACACAGAATGCTCTCTCACCGAGCTAATTCTGCACGTCCAGTTCCTATTCTCACAGTTGCTACACTTGTGGTTTGTGTTAGTGTGAGAACGCCAAGTCCACTAAGGCCTAGCTCCTAAACATATCCTTAGCTAGGGTAGTCACACTCATGCTAATCAATTCCATTACAGGATGGGCAGGCAAAAATATTTCGTAATGGAATTTTTGTTGTTTCTTTCTTTCTTTTTTACATTGGATTATGCTACTTTTTTTTTTTTTTTTAAAGTTGTTGATTTCTCCTTTCTTTTCAGTCCAATCAGTCTACACCCAAAATTCGTCCAAGTAGTACATTAGACCCAGAGCTTATGATGAATCCAGAAACCTTGCCTAGAGCCAGTGCAGTTGCTATGACAAAGGAATATACTTTCCTGCGGACCAGTGTTCCCCGGGGACCTAAACTGGGCAGCCTAGGGCTTCCCCTATCCTCCAAAGAGAAGAAAAGCTCAAAGTCTTCCAAGCCAAGCAAGATCCGATCCCTCGCAGACTATAGAACGGAGGAATCTGAGCCTGGGAAGGGCAGCAGGAATTTCCTGGCTGTGGAGCCCTCCACAGGGTCGCTGAAACCCAACCGAGGCAGTTTCACATCTGTGGTGTCTGAGATCAGCTTCACCTCAGAAACAGATGAGCAACTGGAGAATTCGTCCCTCGTGGGAGACAACAGTTCAGAGATTGATGGGCATGAAGCAGGAGCACGGCAGGACGGGAATGAGAGCGACAGTTCCACTTATAGCAGTATGTCGGCCGGGATGGGTGTCTACGATGGCATTAAACGGGGAGCTCCGTACACTGTGAATGGCCAGGAGATTAGCCAGGATGCGATGGGACACTTTCCCTCCATTAGTGAGGTGCTGCAGGCAGCAGCTGCTGAGCATTGTGCCCAGGACCCGGAGCAGGAAGCTGATGGGGAGATGCTGAGCCGAAGAGGGAGCATTTCCAGCAGGTAGGTTCTGCTGAAGTGAACTTCCATGAGAATGAATGGGGGTTACTAGTGCAAGAAGCAGGCGGGCGTTCTCCTCCTTCACAAGCAAGGGGCAGCTTTTTTTTTTTTTTCATATTTTGTAACTTTATTTGTTGCAGAGATCAGTACAGAAAACAATGTGTGTCTGGTGCTACCAGCTGCCCTTTTTGGGCAGTCAAATAAGTTGTTCCTTTGCATGAAACAGGAGGTGTTCGCCAAACCTAACAGTCCATGCCTTTGTCTCTTCAGTGTGTCCATGGAAAGCTCGATCGCAGGAACTCATGATGAGCTCTTGCAGGTCCTAAAGGAGAAAATGAGACTTGAGGGACAGTTGGAAACGTTGTCATCGGAAGCCAGCCAGGTACAGTGCTGTTTTAATGGAAATGGGAGCATGGCCATCAGTTCGTTAACTGCCAGTCTTTGCAGTACTTGGTGTGCTGTTGTGGCTACATCAAATGAGTTGAGGAACTCATATTTGTACTGTGGATTTTTGGGTTTTGCCAACTTTTCTTCCCTTCTCTTGGCAGCGCACTTTAACCAGATTGGGCCCCTGCTGGTGGAACTGGTATTAGAGAGAGCCTCTCTAATACCAGCTTCCTGGTATTATCTGAGCTGTACAGGAAGACCTGGCAGTATCTGAGCTGTACAGGAAGACCTTTCTTATAATTTCAAATGCCAGGCTTCTTAGGAGACTAGAATTTGATTTTCTCACAGGACAAGCAGGATAGTAGTCCTCACATATGAGTGACATGACAGGATGGAGTCCAATCACGGAACACTTCTGTCAAAGTTTCCAGAACTTTGACTGGCCCCTACTGGGCATGCCCAGCATGGCACTAACCCTGCAGCCAGCAGGGGTCCCCCTTCAGTCTTCTTTTTTCTGCGCAGCAGTAGCCACGCGGTTAAGGAGCTCTGCAGAGATTCCTGACAGGAATTTTCCTCACGGAATTACTAAAATTTAATTTACCCCACAGGGGTCCCTCCAACTTTTTCAAGCCGCGGTACTCCGGTAAGTTTTTTACCCGTTTTCCGTTGATTACCGTCGAGTTTGGCCCTTGCGGCCTACTGGCCATCGACCGTACCGCGGCTCAATTTTTTCAAGGCCATGGCGTCTGGGTTCCGCTGGTGCCCGGACTGTAATCGCACCATGTCCATCACAGACCCTCCACAAAGTCTGTGTAATGTGTCTCGGATGTGAGCACAATGTCCTAACCTGCACCAAACGTGCCCTAATGACACCAAAAGGTCGCAAGGCTAGAATGGAGAAAATCGAACTTCTCTTTCGTGCTCAAACCCCGACACCGTCTATTTCATCGACGTCATCAGAACTGGCACCGTCGACTTCACGCCAGTATCGACCTCTGGCCGGTGACCGTCCGGCATCGACTACTTCTTGGCCTTTAACACCCTCTACTCCCCCTCAGGACTGTGGGGATCGTAGAGATAAACATCACCACCGGCATCGAAAGTCTCGGGCCAACGAGGGAGCGAAATCATCGACCTCGCCATCGTCCGAGCTGCTGTCGAAGAAACCCCATCCAGAAAAGGCACCGACCTTTTCGGCGACCGGGTCACCGAGGCAATCCTCACCCGACAGGGTATCAGGAACCACGACTCTGCCTTTAACGGTGGTCCCTCAGACTATGCCTCTGCCTCCTTCTTCTGTTCCGGAGCCGGGGCTGCTTGCTTCAGGTCTCCGAGAAGAACTGGACCGGATGGTTCAGGAGGCCATCGACAAGGCAATGCATCGACTCCAAGTTCCTCCAACACCGGTACCGATTGCGGAACCGACCACCGACCCGATTCCAGCAGCGTTGGCACCTCTGCTGTCGAGGATGGAAGCGCTCATGGCCGCTTTTCCATCGATGAACCCTGGGTCACCGATGGCTCCGGTGCCCTCCCCGCTTACTTTGTTATCGGGAGGAGAAACACCGTTCCGCATCCCTCCATCGGGAGTTCTGTCGATGCCTTAGCCATCGATGTTGATACGTTTGTCGGTGCCGATACGTCCGGCGCCACCGAGCCATCCATCGGTGCCTTTGATGCCTTCATCGGTGCCTCCAGTGAGTCCTTCGGAGCCTAGACCAGGACCTTCAGGGATCCCACCGCCTCGTCCTCCTCTACTCCCTAGAGGAGCAGGTGCTGATCCCTATGATACCTGGACTGATGATTCTTCATCAGACACCGATGATTTGCCTTCACCACCTTCACCTACTGAAAGCAGAAAGTGTTCTCCTCCAGAGGACCTTTCCTTTATAAATTTTGTGAAGGAGATGTCTGAATTGGTTCCTTTCCAATTACAGACGGAACAGAAGATAGGCATCAAATAATGGAGTTGCTGCAATTCCTGGATGCTCCCAAGGAAATAACCTCCATCCCTATCCACCAGGTGGTTCTGGATCTCCTCAAAAAGAACTGGGAACATCTTGGCTTTGTTGCTCCAGTCAACAGGAAAGCTGACACCACCTATCTCATACAGTCAGCTCCAGGCTTTCACAAACCTCAACTGGATCACCAATCTGTGGTTGTAGAATCTGCCCAGAAAAGAGCAAGGAGATCAAAACCTCACACTTCCTTTCCCCCAGGCAAGGAACAGAAATTTCTAGATGCCATTGGTCGCCGTGTCTTCCAGGGATCAATGCTCATCTCCAGAATTGCCTCTTATCAGCTCTATATGACCCAATATAATAAGGTCTTATTTAAGCAGATACAAGACTTGACAGACTCCCTGCCTCAGCAATTTCAAGATCAACTCCAAACCCTAGTAAACAAGGGTTTTGAGGCAGGCAAGCATGAGATCAGATCATCTTATCATATCGTTGACACTGCTACCAGGGTATCTGCAGCTGCTATCTCGGCAAGACGATGGGCCTGGCTCAAGTCTTCCGACCTTCGCCCTGAAGTACAAGACAGATTATCCGACCTGCCCTTGTGTAGGAGATAATCTGTTTGGCGAGCAGATTCAACGAACGGTGGAGGAACTCAAGGGCTATCATGAGACCTTAAGACAGCTCTCTCTGATGCCTTCTGAGTACTCTTCAAAACAGCCCTTCCGAAAAGACTCTAACAAGTCATTCTTCCGCCCGAAGAAATCCTACCGCCACAGCTAGAACCCGTTCTACGAGACCGTTTCAAAAAACTCAGTCTCGTCAGATATGAAAACAAAAACCGCAAGCAGCTCCTCAACCAGCTCCTGCTTCTGGTTTTTGACTCCTGCATAGAGAGCAGCAGCCAGCTTCCATTGCCCCACATACCAGTGGGAGGTCGATTGTGCCATTTCAACAGGTGGCACTCAATCACCTCAGACCAGTGGGTCCTGGCGATTAATTGCTCAGGGTTATCATCTGAACTTTCTCTCCATTCCACCGGACTCCTCACCACTACCGACGTGGAGAACATCCAATCACTCCATCCTTCTGAAACAGGAGGTCTTCCTTCTCCTCCAGTCCAAGGCAATAGAACCAGTACCCTACTCTCAGCCCTGCCTAGGGTTCTATTCCTGGTACTTTCTAATCCCCCAAAAATCGGGGGGGTGTTCGTCCAATTCTGGACCTACATGCCCTCAACAAGTACCTCCCTGAGAGAAGTTCAAAATGGTAACCTTGGGCTCTCTTCTTCCTCTTCTACAAAGAGGAAACTGGCTCTGCTCTCTAGACCTCCAGGACGCATACACTCATATCGTGATAATTCCATCCCATCGCAAATACCTGAGGTTTTTAGTAGGCCCCAAGCACTATCAGTACAGAGTGCTTCCATTCTGCCTCGCGTCTGCACCACGAGTCTTCACAAAATGCCTTGTCGTGGTTGCAGCCTTCCTCAGGACTCAAGGTGTTCATGTCTACCCCTATCTAGACGATTGGTTAATCAGGGCTCCCACTCAGCAAGCTGCTCTGTCGTCCCTACATCTTACCTTACACACTCTAATTTCGCTCGGATTTCTCGTTAACTACAACAAATCCTACTTAGTCCCATCTCAAACCTTATCGTTCATTGGGGCAAACTTGGACACCTTGCAGGCAAAGGCTTTTCTGCCTTGACAGCGAGCTCTCAATCTCGTGTTTCTTGTACACCAGCTGCAGTCTCAGCACTCCACTACTGCACACCACTTTCTATTCCTCCTGGGACACATGGCGTCCTCAGTTCAGGTCACCCCAATGGCCCGCTTGGCCATGAGAGTCATGCAGTGGACTCTAAGGTCACAATGGACTCAATCCATTCAGCCCCTGTCAACCATTGTCCACGTAACCAACTCACTCCGTCAGTCTCTCGCCTGGTGGAGAAATCAGGTCAATCTCCTCCAAGGCTTGCCCTTCCAGGCTCCAGACCCTCAAATAACTCTCACCACTGATGCTTCCAACTTCGGCTGGGGAGCCCACGTGGCCAATCTGCAGACACAAGGATCTTGGTCTCCAGAGGAAGCCAAACACCAAATAAATTTCCTGGAGCTTCGAGCAATCAGATATGCTCTCAGGGTGTTTCAGGATCGCCTCTCCAATCGAGTCATCCTGATCCAGATGGACAACCAGGTGGTGGCCATGTGGTACATCAACAAACAGGGAGGGACGGGCTCCTACCTTCTGTGTCAGGAAGCTGTGCAGATCTGGGCGGAGGCCCTCTCCCACTCGATGTACCTCAGGGCCACCTACTTGCCGGGAGTGGACAATGTGTTGGCAGACAAGCTGAGTCGCACCTTTCAACCGCACGAGTGGTCTCTCAACCCCTCAGTAGCGAACTCGATCTTCCAACAATGGGATTATCCTCAAATAGACCTCTTTGCATCACCTCAAAATCGCAAAGTAGACAACTTCTGCTCTCTCACTCGCAGCCAACACTATCAGCCAAGAGACGCGTTCTCCCTCTCATGGGCAACCGGTCTCCTATATGCATTCCCTCCACTTCCACTTCTCTCGAAGACTATCGTGAAGTTATGTTAGGACGAGGGAACCATGATCCTGATAGCACCTCACTGGCCGCACCAAGTGTGGTTTCCAATACTTCAGGATCTCTCCATTCGCAGGCACATTCCCTTGGGAAAGGATCTGCTTCTAATCACTCAAAACAGCGGGTGCCTACGCCACCCCAATCTTCAAGCCTTGTCCCTGACGGCATGGATGTTGAAAGGTTAATCCTTCAGCCACTTAACCTTTCTGAACCAGTTTTCCGTATCCTGATTGCTTCACGCAAGCCTTCCACGAGAAAATCGTATTCTTACAAAAAGACCAGGTTTTCGTCATGGTGCTCTTCTCAGTCCCTTGACCCTTTTACCTGTCCAATCACGAAGTTTCTGGACTATCTCTGGCACTTGTCAGAGTCTGGTCTAAAAACTTCCTCCATCAAGGATGCATGTCAGTGCGGTAGCTGCCTTCCACAAAGGTGTCAGGGATGTTCCCATATCAGTACAACCCCTTGTGACGCGATTTTGAAGGGCTTGCTTCACCTCAAGCCTCCTCTGCGTCCTCTGGCCCCTTCTTGGGACCTCAACCTAGTTTTGGGTCGGCTCATGAAACAACCATTCGAGCCTCTTCAATCCTGTGACCTTCGATATCTCACATGGAAAGTGATTTTCCTTTTGGCAATCACTTCCGCTCGTAGAATTAGTGAATTACAGGCTCTAGTTACCTATCCGCCTTACACTAAACTTCTTAGGGACTGGGCAGTACTCCGCACTCACCCTAAATTCTTGCCTAAGGTAGTTTCAGAGTTTCATCTCAATCAATCCATTATACTACCTACCTTTTTTCCCATACCCCATTCCAATCCAGGAGAACAGGCTCTGCATACCCTTGACTGCGAAATGGCTCTAGCATTCTACCTAGACCGTACAGCTGCCCATAGGGCAAGCACTCAATTGTTTGTCTCTTTCCATCCTATCAAATTGGGGTAGCCTGTGGGTAAACAGACTCTCAAGACCGTGTTAAAGCACACTCTGTGAGGGCCATGGCAACTTCAGTAGCACACCTACGCTCTGTGCCGCTTCCTGACATTTGCAGGGCTGCCACCTGGAGTTCTCTCCATACCTTTACAGCCCATTATTGCTTAGACAAAGCTGGAAGACAAGATTCCATCTTCGGCCAGTCTGTCTTGCGCAACCTATTTACAACGTGGCGTACCAACACCCTTCCGCCTGCCCGGTGGGGTTCAGGTTGCCCTTGGCCAAATTTCATCTCAGGCCTAGTGCTTTGCACGCCTGAGTACATTTGGTGCATACTCTGACATCCTCAGCTCAGTACTCACCCATATGTGAGGACTACCATCCTGCTTGTCCTGTGAGAAAGCAAATGTTGCTTACCTGTAACAGGTGTTCTCACAGGACAGCAGGATGTTAGTCCTCACGAAACCCGCCTGCCGCCCCGCGGTGTTGGGTTCGTAACGTTTTCTTATTTTATTTTTGGCACTACCTGTAGCTTTTTAACGAGACTGAAGGGGGACCCCTGCTGGCTGCAGGGTTAGTGCCATGCTGGGCATGCCCAGTAGGGGCCAGTCAAAGTTCTGGAAACTTTGACAGAAGTGTTTCGTGATTGGGCTCCATCCTGTGATGTCACCCATATGTGAGGATTAACATCCTGCTGTCCTTCGAGAACCCCTGTTACAGGTAAGCAACATTTGCTTTCTTGCTTCCCACTCAGGTCCTTACCTGATTCCTTCAGACCCTATTATGAATGAGGGATCATAGGAAAATAAAGAGAGAATCTCCTTTTAATGTTAAATTTTATGTCATCATTTTGATCTTGAAGGCCTTGAAGGAAAAGACTGAGCTTCAAGCTCAGCTGGCAGCATTGAACACCAGGCTGCAGGCCCAGGCGGAACACACCCAAAGCAGCCAGAAAAAGCAAGATCTGCTCAATTCCGAAGTGGTCACATTAAAGCAATCATGCTGGGATTTGGAACGGGCCATGGCTGACCTGCAAACAAATCTGGAAGCCAAGAACGCCAGCTTGGTTTCACTAAACAATGATCTGCAGGTGGCAGAGGAACAGTACCAGAGACTCATGGGAAAGGTGGAAGATATGCAGAAGATGATGGTCAGTAAGGATAATGCAGGTGAGGGAATGCCATCTGATGCTCGGTCATTTTCTGTCCTACCCACCATATTTATTTTTAAATCTTTTCTATACCATCATATGCTGGAAGTAGTCACAACCTGATTCCCAGGTACAGAAAAAGGGACTCAAATTGTCCTCCATACCCCCCATTCTTCTCTGCCCCTCCCAGCCCAGCAGTTCTTGGCCAGGTACCAGGCACCGGGACTCCCTCCAGAACGTGGCCACTAGGTGTCATCACTGGTCATTTCCTCCTGCTGCTTCAGGCTTCCAGCTCAGTCAGAGGCACTGTCAGCCTTCATTCACAGTTATCTGGGGATTTTTCCCCCGTTTTTATTTTGCCCCCAGTGTACCTGGTCTGTCATTGCAATCATGGATCCTGAATCTGGCCACCAGGTGTTTCCCATACACAATGATCCTGACTCCTCCCATGGAGCTGTGAATGTGGCCTTCATGGCATCCTTAGTCCCAGCTGAGCCAGGGGAGCAGAAGACCCAACTTGGGGGTTCAAACCAGGGACCTCTTGTTTGGCAGTATCCAGCACTTACCACCTGAACCACCAGGCTGACCCATTTTAACACATCTGCTTTCAAGAAGAAAAGCTGAGTTGGCATTTTTCAAAGTTTGTTTTTTTTTTTTCCCAAGATTCAAATGGTGGTTTAAAATATGTTTTGCTAGTTATATTAAAGCATCTTTATTTTGCCTTGTCTCCTGTCTTTTGTGCAGTTCTCGATCTACGACAGCAGGTGCTCCTTTTACAGAGCCAACTGCAGCAGATTCAGCTAGACCGAACTACTCTGACCAACAGACTGAAGGCATCGCAGGCGGAAATCACTTCCCTGCAGCAAGTTCGGCAGTGGTACCAGCAGCAGCTAGTACTGGCACAAGAGGCCCGAGTGCGACTACAGAGCGAGATGGCCAACATACAGGTATAAAGTTATAGCCTGTTACAGATTTGAGTCCCGGTAGCTATCGGATGCCTCACGGTGTCCCACAAAAACCCACTGCAGTACGAGGGAGTGAGATCTCTTCTGTTTTCCTTATTGAATTTACCACTTGGGCAAATCTTTTCTCTTATAGGCCTTTCAGCACGTAATCTCAGTTAAATGTTTTATTCAGTTTGTAGGATGAAGAAGACTGATGAAAATCCAGTATCCAGCTTCAAATTAATTGGATTGGTATGGAAATTGGATACTGTATTTGGATAGGTTTCATAGGAACACAGAGCATACGGCTCATCCACATCTCCTGCTCAGTTTTATAGTCCCTTCCTCTCCCTCAGAGACCTTCTGTGCTTGTCCCATGTTTTCTTTAATTCTTCTGCACCTCCCACAGAAGGCTGTTCCATGTATCCACCACCTTTTCTGTAATAAAATGTTTCCTAAGATTAATCCTGAGCCTACCCGCTTTCACCTCCTTTTTCTAGAGCCTCCTTTCTGTTGAAAGATCCTTGCCTCCTGTGCATTTAAATACCGCCAATAAATAAAATGTCTCCATCATATTTCCCCTTTCTCTCTCTCTTTTCCTCCAGGATATACACGTCTAGGTTTTTCAGTCTGTCCCCATATGTTTCCAATGTTAGATTTAGGTTTCTAAGAAGCTCATGTGGTGACGAGCCTGATTTGTAGAGGTATGGGCGGGACCAATGCTATTGCTATTGGTTTATTCAATGTCTATGGCCGGTTTCTGGTTTTCTCATACCGCAGTCTCCAAATTTTAAGTTTTGATATCTATTGCTGTTATTTTGTACACATTATATCTATGTACCAAATCAGTGCCAAGGGAAGTGACCCAAGGGGCGGAGAAGTATGTAAGACAGAAAGCTTCCAGAATCTGTCAAGGTCTTAGTGAGGCCAGCGAGAGCCTTGGCAATGGATTACTGTGAAGTGAGGAGTGTCTTCATCTATAGATTGTGTGTTTGGTTTTTTTTCTCCCCTTTTCCTCCTTTTGTTTTTCAGGCTGGGCAGATGACCCAGGTGGGGGTACTAGAGCATCTCAAAATAGAGAATGTGTCGCTGTCTCATCAGCTGACAGAAACTCAGCACCGCTCCATGAAGGAGAAAGAACGAATCGCAACACAGCTCCAAAGCATTGAGGTGCAGATTTCCAAAGCTTGCTGGGATTCCTTTCTTTATAATGGCTGGGCTGGGAGTCAGCGTGATAAAGCGAAATTGTGCTTTATTTATTTGTAAAGAGGAACTGCCCAAGTGCTCTTAATATAGAAGCAAGATGGTCGTCTTTTCAGAATTGACCTCCTTCTCTTTCAATGTGCCCAGTCCACACAGGGCTCTGGGAAATCCCTGTGTGTATCGGCGATGGATAAATCTATCAGTCAGAGATGAGAACTGATCAGCAGGCTTGGAAGGAGTAACCTAGAGAGCTGACTCACAACCTCCTGAGGCTAATTCTTGTCTCTTTGGTTGCTTTTCAAAGGGTTTAGGAGCCCAACTTTGGGACTTAGGATTCTACATTTTTTAAAATTTACTACAGCTAAATTTAGAGACCTAAAAAGAGGGTGTCCATGGGGTCAGAGTTAGGGTGAGGGAAAAAGGGAGGAGCTTAGCACGGATTTTCAGCCTAGCTCTAGGAAAATGAATAGGCCTTCGTTTTAGGATCCTAGGTGAATTTTCAGCTGAAAATAGGGGTCTGGATTTAAGTGCTTAGCTTTTTGTGAATATTGGCCTCTCTATGTCCAGCATGTATATAATCTGCCCTTTACTGCCAACTGCTCCCACACTGATGGCTCTGTTTGTAAGTCCTTGGTTCTCTTGACTGAATGACTAACTTTGTAGAAATGTTTTGCATTCTCAGATAATTTTATAAAGCAACTGTCCAGACCAGTGTCATCAGAAAACTTATCTCTAAGGCACTGGAAGATTTTAATTACGGTACTCAGTAGACCCCTAATACATAGCACAGGGCAGGTCACTATACATATTCTTTGCCCAGTTTACATGTGTATTACAAAGCTCGTGTGTTAGGTAGCAAAGACTGAAAATGACATGGTTTTTTTTCTATTCTTTTCTATTTTTAATATATATATTAAATTTGACATCCTAACTATTTACTGATGTTCCTGAGCAGGCTGACATGCTGGACCAAGAAGCTGCATTCCTCCAGATTCAACAAGCCAAGACCATGGTGGAGGAGGATCTGCAGAGGAAGCTAGAGGAGTTTGAGGATGAGAAAGAACAGCTGCAGAAGATGGCCAGCTGTGCTGCTGTGCTGGAGCAGGAGCTGGAGCAGGTAAGGACAAGGGGTGGAGGAGTTCCAATCCTGGTCTGGGGCAGACGAGTGGGAGCAATGGAGCTGTGGCCCCTGCCTCAGCTGCAGTGAGTGCTGCATAATTTTGGAAGCTGCTGAATGTTTACTGGCGGTTAGCCGTACCCTTATAGATTTTCAGAATGGATGAGCTCTGCTGTTAGATTTTAAAAAGCAGCTGAAATGTATTATGTTGACTGATATCAGAGTATTTCATTCTGCTTGTGTGCTCATCTGTGACTCGCTCCTCGCTGTCGGGGGTAATTTCTGATGGGACTTCTGTACATAATACAGCATTTTACACGCAGGAGTGGCCTTTTATAAAATTGCCCACTCGATATGTGGGTGAACTTGCGTGCCTGTATCATGTTTGCTTATAGGTTTACCCTGACTGAGTTGGAGGCATTGCTGGGAGGGTGGAGTTGGAGGGTGGGGTCTGGACTGACATGTACGCCTACATTTTCAGGAAAAGTTTGTGCGTACCAAGTATCAGGTGTGCAAAGTTGGTTTGGTGGGATAATTTTCAAAGAGGGACCTATGTGCGTAAGTCTGCTTTAAAAATTAGTGGAACTTGTATACTTTTTTTCCAACTTTCCTATGCAGGCTGTTTGAGAATTACACACTGTATGTTTTTTTGTTAATGCTGTTGGTCAGCAGTGTCCAGAACTGTAATGTTCCCTTAAAACATTATGATATCTTTATTGGGTCAATCAAAATAAATGCTCTGTAAATGTTATTATACATTGGGTCCCTCGCATGTCTTTCATGCCACTGCAAATCTAGCCGATAAGATCTGCTACCAAAACCAGTCAGAGCAAGGCACATTATATGGCCAACTCCATGTTTTGAACATCTTTATTAAACTGTTTTACTTTAGACAAAGGTTATTTTGCACCAGCGAGATCTGCAGCTGGAAGTCCTACAGCAGGAACAGCTGGATGTCCTGAAGCAGCTCACGCTGACCCAGGAAGCTCTGCACACCAAGGAGCAGTCACTGAGTGAGCTGCAGACCCGATATGATGAACTTGCAGCCAGGCTGGAGGAGCTGCAGAGTGAGGCCACCTCCAAAGATGACTCCATCCAGTACTTGCAGAATGAGAAGATTGTATTGGAGGTAGCACTGCAGGCTGCCAAAGCAGAGAAGGAAGGCCTGGACGAGGGGGCGAGACGCTTGGAAGAAGGTACCGAGGCAGCATCAGAAATCCTGGAGGCTCTCCGGCAAGAGGTTGCTGTGAAATCCAGCAAGGTAATCCATCCCCTGATTAAAATGTCTTGTTTGAATAGGAGGGCAGGAACAGGTAGTAGGGCTGATTTAGGAAAGCAAGCATCTCATTTTATGTACTTTGGGGATAGTATGTTGGGATCTGAGCTTAGGAACCTCAGAATCTTACCCTTTTGTTCTCTCTGTGATAGGTGGAAGCCCTGCAGAAGGAGAACGCTGTTCTGAGGAGGCAAACCCAGAAAGTGAAGGAACAGTTCATACAGCAAAAGGTAAAAAAAAAATTAAAAAGCCAAGGGTCAGTCTAGTGGTCAAGAGGTTAGGGCTTTGCTGACTCTGATGTGTATGTTAACAACTACCCAGCTCAGTACACCTTGAGGCCAATATTCAATAGGCTGTTTCCTGAACATACCCAGATCAGTCCATACAAGCGGGTTTTATTCATCCCTACCAGCAGATGGAGGTAGAAAACAAAACTTTGGGCACTGCCACATATACGAGAGTGCCACCTGCAGTCCCTCAGTATTTCTCTACCTCCAGCAGATGGTAGAGGTGCTAAACCTGCAGTCCTGACTGACTGGATATTTTGAGGAAATTTGCTCCCCGATGTGCCAGGTTCCTGTGAAGGGCCATCCCTGTGCAGTTTCAGCCCGTAACCCTGGGATCCCTGACAGCCAGTGGTCTGGTTCCCTCAGTGGAACCCGAAGCCCCTCCGCCGGCCCAGGAGCTCAGGAAAGTATCCTTCCTTACTTTGCTTTGGAGGTTTAACTGTTTTTAGGTGTTTGGGCCTTTAAGAAAGTTAAAAAAAAAAAAAAAAAAAAGTCACAGCAAAGGGAGTGCCTGTTTTGTTAGCAGCGGCAGCTTGGACTTAGTGTCTGGGCTGCCTGCCAGGCAGCCAGCCTGGCGCGATCGTCGGGGGGGGGGGGGGGGCGCTCTTGAAGTGCTGAGGCGGTTCAGGGGAGCCTAGGAGGCCGCCGGCAGAGGAGGGTGGCCCCGGTCGGGGAAAAGGTGCCCTACTGTAAGTTGGGCTTTGCAGCCGGTTTGATCGTGCGGTTTTCAGCCGTGCCGGAGTTTCGCTTTCGCGGAGCGCCCTCGCCTGTTTTCAGCAGTGGCTGCGTGGTGCGCCCCTCCCCCTCGAGCCTAACCGTGTTGCCCGCATTTGCTGTTTTTGGCCCTATGTTTCACAGACATCTAGGGGAGGCCTGCCGGGCCTGCAGGCTTCGGGCAGCCACCCTTAATGACCTCCTCCTCTGCGCGGAGTGTGCAGGAGGGGATGAGGGGGCGTTGGCGAAGCGGACTAAGCCTCGGAGAGCCTCGCGGCACTTGGTTCCCAAGAGGGGGTGGTTATGGGCGCTGAAGCAGAGCCGGATAAGGGGGATTTCTCTCCGGGGCTCTGGGGATACCTGCCGCTTCTCTCCCCTGTTGCTCAACCAAGAGAGGAGGACCCAGATGGTTCGGGGCCTAGCAGCCCCAAGAGACCTTCGGGAACCTCGGGGGGGGGGGGGGGGGGGTTCTCTCCCGAGTTTGTGCTTTTGCTGCATGAGGCCTTCCTGGCAAGGCAGGCCGGCAAGCTCGGTTTTGGAGACAGCCCGGCAGGTTCGGCTGAACGGGTGACGGTTCCTCCTCAGGGAGCCGCGGGGTCGCGGAAGCTGTCCCAAGAAGGTCACTCTGTGTGTTTTGGATGCCGATTTGGAAGATTCGGATGAACCTTGAGAGGATGAGGATCATTCCTGTATATATTACCTGACTGTGTAAATGGCGCTTCTCTGCTACAGGACACACAAGGATATCGCAAGGAATTTAGTTGAAGCAAATATAAATTTATTATTGCATATCCTTGGGAGACACCGCCAGGCTTTCGACAAAGGGGAAAGCACTTCAGCTTGTCTCTCCCAGTATCTTGTAAAAGCTGTATTATATAGGTTTAAACCATACACAGAATGCCTGTGACGAGGATCACTTACGCAATATGACAGTAAAACTACTTTAACCTGAAAACACTCCCCCCTGAGGCCACTTTGTTTCTGGCCTTGCTTTTGATGTGCCCTGTTTCTCCTGGGTTCCTTTGTTCTGTCGATGGATCAATCATTTCATCTACAGGGGGGGCAGGGAGAAACTTCTGATATCAGTTGAGCCTCTCAGTTGATTACAGATAATTCAAGAATGTAGTTTGGAATGTGGCCTGGCCATTTGCTATCTGTAATCTCATGACCTTTGAGCATAGGCTTTGCAGAGCCTAACTATATTCCAGATGTCTTTCCAAAGTCTTGAATCTGAGGTCAGTTAAAAGTTTTTCTCTATGACCAACATTGCAAGCAGGCCACATCCTGAAGGATTCTGGGAACTGAGTGAGCAATAGTCTTAGCATTAGGCTCCATATATCATTCCTCGCTGGGCGATCGGGATGAGGACTGGGCGGTACCTCCCCCCAGGACCCAGGAGACACTAGGACGGATCAGGGGGTTTCTGAGGGTACGGAAGCTGAGGGCGATGATCCGCGAGTGATCCGTCTCTTTAAGAGAGAGGAACTTTGCCCGCTTATCCCCTAGGTGTTGGAGGAATTGGGGATCAAGCTCACTCTGGAGGACTCTGATGCCGAAGGGGTTAATCTGGTGCTGGATGGCCTTAGGAGACCTCCCAGTGCCTTTCCCCATTCCGAAGAAGATCCAGAAGCTGATTAACCGGGAGTGGGACTCCCCAGACTCGGGGCTGCGAGTAGGCAGAGCCATGTCAAAGGTTTATCCGCTGTTGCAGGAGCATTTAGATGTTCTCAAGGTTCCAAAGGTGGATGCGCGGTTTTGGAGGTTACCAAGAAGACAACTTTCCCGGTTGCGGGAGCGCACGCTCTGAAGGACGTTCAGGATCAGAAGCTGGAAGTGCACCTCAAGCGAACTTTTGAGATTCTGGGTCTGGGCCTGCGGGCTGCAGTCTGTGCCAGTCTGATGCAGCGGGCCTGTTTGTGTTGGATCCAGAAGCCGAAGGAGCAGACAGCCTCCGGGACTCTTTCCCCAATCCAGGCTGCACATCTGGAAGCGGGAGTTGCCTATGGAGCCGATGCCCAAATGACCTAGTAAGAACCACGGCACTTGGTATGGTATCGGTGGTAGCAGCCAGACGTCACTTGTGGCTGCGTGATTGGCCGGCGGATCTTTCATCAAAATCGCAGCTGTGTAATCTGCCTTTTCAGGGCAAATTGTTGTTTGGTGAGGACCTCAACCGTCTTTTGAAGTCTTTAGGGGAAATGAAGGGCACTGGACTGCCGGAGGATAGGAAGTCTGTCTGGAAGCCTTTCTCCTCTCGACCTCGTTTTCGGGAGTCGAGGAGGTTTTGTCCTGCTTAGGCCCTCTGGGTCCTCGGTGCCATGACAGTCCTCACATAGACAGCAGTCCTTTCGGGGAGCTGGAAGGGCATCTAGAGGTGGATCCACCCAGGCAACGGGTGGCATTAAGTCCTCCCAGTGAGATCCGGCAGGTCCACTCACTTGTCCCTGGTGATCGGGGGCAGGTTGGCCCAGTTTTACAGGGAGCGGACCAAGATTACCTCTGACCAGTGGGTGCTGGGCATGGTCAGGGAAGGTTATGCCTTAGAATTTTCTCGTCCTCTAAGGTCGCGCTGTCTTTCCCGAAGCAAGCGGGGAGCTGGCCAGAAGACGCTTCAGCGGTTATTAATTCTGGAGGCGATGGTGCCGGTACCGTTATCCAAACAGGGACGAGGCAGATACTTCATCTATTAAGTGGTACCAGAAAAGGAGGGCACCTTTCGGCCCATCTTAGACCTGAAGAAGGTCAACCAGAGTTTGAAGGTGCCGCGCTTTCGGATGGAGACGTTGCGCACCGTAATTGCAGCGGTCTGAAAAGGAGAATTCCCTGTACGTACCTGGATCAGTCCAGACCGTGGGTTGAGCCTCCTGTCCAGCAGGTGGAGACAGACCAAAACTGTGAGGGTATCCTATATCAGGACAGAGCCTACCCTGCAGCCCTTCAGTATTTTCTCTGTCTCCAGCAGATGCGACAGCTCATCCTGCAGTTCCCTGATCTCGGCTAGTCAACCCTTTTCCCTGTTGGGTACTTTTCTTTCTTAAGGATCAAGCAAGTAGTAATTTATTTTGAGTTATAAAAAAAAAAAAAGGGAAATTAGAGACTTGGGCTCTGTCTGTTTTTTTTTCTATCAGGAGACAGTTCTGTCTCCTGGCTCTTGCAGGGCTTAGGGGGGCTTGGGCCCTTATGTTTGGCATTGCCTAAACCCTGTTTTTTCCCGGTGATCCTTTGGTGGGGTGAAACTGGTGGTCCAGTCACTCCCCACTCCTTACCTGGCTGCCTTGGGGCTCAGAGGCTTTTCTTCCCCTGCACTTGGGAGGCACTTTCCCTGTGTCTCAGTTTTTGAAAAAAAAAAGAAAAAGAATCCACAAGCTGGCAGCCAGGGTATTGTGTACAGAGGAGCGTGCAGGGTTCGTTCCTCTGCCTCAGCTCCTGCCGGCAGCTAAGTTTTTGGAATCAGCTGTTATTTGCTGAAGATCGTGATCACAGCATACTTCACAGAGTATGCTGTGATCACATTGCTTGTGGTGAGCCCTTGATGCCCCTCTCGCGCGAGGGATTCTGCTCTTCATGGTTGCCGGGTGAGGAGGGTCCCTCCTCGGCAGCGCTAACAAAACCAGCCCGGGGTCGCGCTTCTCACCGCATGGCAAGGCCGTTCCCGGGTCGGCAAACCGCAGGAATGGTGGCCATTTTGGGGGTTTCAGCAGCTCCCGATTCGGAGCTGCTCGGCGCTGAGGAGTCAATTTTTGTTGAGTCTCCCCCTGATTTGAGCCCCGTGCGGCCCCAGGACGTGGTCCCTGACCCCCCCCTCTCCGGCAAGGCTAGGCCTCGTTTTTCATCAGAATTTGTGCTTCTCATGCACAAATCCTACCTGGCCAGCTTGCAGGAGGAGGAGGAGGCCCCTTCCCCAGGTCCCCTACCGGCCAAACTCCCGCGGCCAGCCCCTCCGCCCGCTCCTACAACTCCGGAGGTGCAGGGGTCTGTATGGGTGGTGCCGGGGGTCCCTCCCCTTCCTGATCCTCAGACTCCCTTGGTCACTCCAGATCCGGATCCAAGTATGGATTTGGTGGGGATGATCCCCGGGTTCTCCGTATGTTTCAGAGGGAGGAATTGGAACCCCTCATTCTCTTTGTTCTTCAGGAGTTAGGAATTGAGGGGCCCCCAGCAGATACTCTTGACTGCTGCGCTGCCAAAGCACATGGACCCGGTCCTGGCGGGTCTCGGGGCTCCAGCTTCTGCTTTTCCCTTTCACCCTATGCACAAATTGCTGCTGCTTCGAGAATGGGAAGCTCCTGAAACGGGGCTGCGTGTCAGGAGGGCTATGGACAAGCTTTATCCCCTCCCGGAGGACTGCCTGGACATGCTGAGAATTCCCACAGTGGATTCCTCCATCTCCGCTGTTACCAAGCACAGCACTAATCCAGTTGTGGGAGCTATGGCCTTGAAGGATGTACAGGATCATAAGCTCGAATTCCAACTTAAGCGTATCTTCGAGGTTCTGGCCTTGGGAGTTCGGGCGACTATCTGCAGCAGTCTCATGCAGCGGGCAAGCCTTAGGTGGGTTCAACAATTGCTCGGCACCCAGGACCCTCCCGTCTGCAGAGGCGGAGCAGGCTGAACAGTTGGAAGGTGCCATTGCATATGGGGCAGATGCCCTGTACGACCTCCTCCGCGTCCAGGCGAAAGTGATGGTCTCGGCGGTTTCCGCCAGAAGGCTCCTCTGGTTGCGCAATTGGTCAGCGGTCCCGTCATCCAAGGCGCGGTTGGGCACACACTGCCTTTTAAGGGTAAGTTGCTCTTCGGAGAGGACCTTGAGCAGCTTATTAATTCCTTGGGGGAAAAACAAGGTCCATAAGCTGCCTGAGGACCGACCAAAACAATGTCGGGCGTTTGTGCCCTCCCGTTCCTGGTTCCGGGGTCAACGTAGATATACTCCTCGAGGGCGAGGTGGCTCCTCTAGAGGTTATTCTTCCTGGTCTCAATCTTGGTCCCAGCCCTTTCGAGGTCGCAGGCCCTTCCGCGAGGGGGCCTCCCAGCGTTACCACCCCAAAGCCCGCTTCCCGATGTTATTCGGCCGACCCATTCCTCGGTTCCCAATCTAGGTGGTCGTCTCTCCCTGTTTCTCAAGGAATGGGTCAAAAACATATCGGACCAGTGGGTTCTCGAGATTATCCGAGACGGTTACGCTTTAGAATTTCTGGAGATCTACCGGACCTCTTCGTAGTCTCTCCTTGCGGCCGTCTGAAGAGGCACGTGGTGGACCAAACGCTCACCAGGCTCCTGAGACTGGGCGCCATTGTCCCAATTCCGGAGGAGGAACTTGGCGCAGGCCAGTATTCCATCTACTTCATAGTGCCAAAGAAAGAGGGTGCTTTTCGTCCAGTCTTGGGCCTCAGAAGTGTCAATCGGGCCCTCAAGGTGCCCCATTTTCTCATGGAGACTCTGAGAGCGGTCATTGCAGCGGTTCATCCCGGCGAATACCTTGCCTCTCTCGATCTGACAGAGGCCTACTTACACATTCCGATTCGCCACGACCACCAGAAGTATCTTCGCTTCCACATCCTGAACTAGGATTTTCAGTTCCGGGCGTTACCCTTCGGTCTGGCCACCGCGCCAGGCACCTTCACCAGGGTCATGGTGATGGTGGCGGCTTCTCTCCGCCGAGAAGGAGTCCTGGTCCATCCTTATCTGGATGACTGGCTCATGGGGGCCAAGTCGTAGACTCATTGCCGGCAGGCTGTCGATCGGGTCCTAGCTCTCCTCACCTCTCTCGGGTTGATAGTCAACTTTCCCAAAAGCAATCTTCAGCCTTCCCAGGTGTTGGAATTTCTGGGGGCACGCTTCAATACTCGGATCGGCAAGATGTCCCTACCTCGCGCTTGGGCTCTCAAACTTATCGACCAGGTGTGCAATCTTCTCTCGCTTCTGATGGCGTGGAACTACCTCCAGGTTCTGGGATCTATGGCCTCCACCATCGACCTAGTCCCCTGGGCGTTTGCGCATATGCGACCGTTACAGAGAGCTTTGCTATCCCGCTGGCAGCCGGTGTCGGAACAGTTTCACACGGTTCTCCCACTTTCGGCCTCTACCATCGCCAACTTGAAGTGGTGGCTTTTGCTTCCTCATCTTCTGCGAGGAATGCCTCTTCAGACCCCACAGTGGATGGTAGTCACTATGGATGCCAGTCTCTCCAGCTGGGGAGCAGTCTGCCAGTCTCAGACCACGCAAGGAGTCTGGTCCCCAGGTCAGTCCCGCTGGCACATCAATCGGCTGGGGGCCTGGGCGGTGTGTCTGGCTCTTCAAATGTTTCTGCCCCTGATCTGCGGCAAGGCGGTGAGGGTCTTCTCCGACAACTCCACCACGGTCGCTTATATCAACCGGCAGGGGGGCACTCGGAGTCGCGTGGCCCTGGAAGCCAGCTGGCTTTTTGCCTGGGCAGAACATCATCTGGATTGCCTGGCGGCCTCCCACATAGCGGGCAAGGAGAATGGGCAAGCTGATTTTCTCAGTAGCCAGCGTCTCGATCCAGGAGAGTGGGAACTCTCGGACGAAGCCATGGAGTTGATCATCAGCAGGTGGGGTCCCCCTCACATGGACCTCATGGCGACCTTGCGCAATGCCAAGGCCAACAGATTCTTCAGCTGCTGGAGGGAGCACTGTTTGGAGGGAGTGGATGCTCTAGCTCTCCCCTGGCCCGAAGACGTCCTTCTCTACGTGTTTCCTCCATGGCCTCTGGTGGGAAAAGTTTTCTCAGGAGAATAGAACTCCACAAGGGGTCGGTTATTCTGGTGGCACCCAAATGGCCTCGCAGGCCGTGGTTCGCGGATCTCGTCAACCTGTCGACAGACGGGCCTCTTCGTCTCAGCCATCTTCCTTGTCTGCTTTGGCAGGGGCTCGTATTTTTTGACCAGGCAGATCGCTTTTGTCTAGTGGCCTGGCTTTTGAACGGAGACGCCTGAGGCGTAAAGGCTATAAGGAGGACGTTATCTCCACTCTCCTGCGGGCTCGTAAGCCGTCTACTTCTTTGGCTTATGTACGCATTTGGAAAGTTTTTGAGACCGTCTGTGTGGAATTGGGTGTTTCAGCGCACTCCGCTCCGATTTTGTTGGTGCTTTCTTTTCTCCAGAAGGGTCTCTCCAAGGATCTCCCCTTCAGTTCATTGTGTGTGCAAGTGTCCACTCTCGGCTCTCTCCTCTGTAGAGTAGAAGGTCATACCTTGGCGTCTCACCTGGACGTAGTTCGGTTCTTGAAGGGCGTCAAACACTTGCGGCTGCCCGTCTGCTCCACTTGTCCATCCTGGAGTCTTAATCTCATCCTTCAGGCTCTCTGTGCGGCTCTGTTCGAGCCCATCCATCGGGCTATGGTAAAGGATCTCACGCTTAAGGTGGTTTTCCTCGTTTCTATCTGTTCCGCTCGGCGGGTTTCAGAGATTCAAGTGTTGTCCTGTCAGGGACCTTTTCTGCGTTTTTCTGATTCAGTTCTTTCCTTCTTGCCAAAGGTCATTTCCGCTTTTCATGTCAACCAGTCGGTGGAGCTTCCCGCGTTCTCTCCAGCAGATGTTGCGGTTCCCGCTGGTGGCGATCTTTGCCTGCTTGATGTGAAGCGCGTGTTACTACGGTACCTCCATGTTACCAATGAGTTTCGGGTCTCCGATCATCTTTTTGTCCTCTGGAGTAGTCCAAATCGGGGCAAACTGGCTTCTAAGACTCGGTGGTTGAAGGAGGCAATTTCCTCAGCTTATCTTTGCCAAGGCCAGGCGGTTCCTGAGGGCCTAAAGGCTCATTCGTTGCATTCTCAAGCTACTTCATGGGCAGAGAGTCAGTCAGTTTCTCTGCAAGAAATCTGCAGTGCTGCTACATGGACATTCCTGCACACTTTTGCTCGACACTACCGTCTGGATGTGCAAGCACCGGTTTTTGGTTCCTTTGGTCGGCAGGTGCTTCGAGCGGGACTGTCTCGGTCCCACCCGGTTTAGGGAAGCTTTGGTACATCCCACGGTCTGGACTGATCCGTGTATGTACAGGGAAAGGAAAATTAGTTATTACCTGTTAATTTTCGTTCCTGTAGTACCACGGATCAGTCCAGATGCCCTTCCCTGTTTTCTTTCATGTCATCCACTCGAAGCTTTTCCTACAGGTCTCTGGATGACAGTTATCTATCTCTATCTTCAGGACACCGGAAGCATCTGTGTTGATGACCAAGAATATGCAAGAGCGTTCTTATACAGAGTTCCTTCATCTGCTGGTAGGGATGTTACTCAGTTGAGTTTTCTGGTTACTTGCTTGATCTTTCTCTTCGGGGGGTTTTCTTTGTTCTTATCTGCTTTGACAATGGCTATCTCCATCTGCTGGACAGGAGGCTCAACCCACTGTCTGGACTGATCCGTGGTACTATAGGAACGAAAATTTAACAGGTAAGAACTAATTTTCCTTTCTTGGCGTCCCTGGACCTCACCGAGGCTTATCTTCATATTCCCATTTGACGGGAGCACCAGAAGTTCCTCATTTTCATAGTCTTGGGGCAGCACTTCCAGTTTCGGGCTCTTCCCTTCGGTCTGGCCACTGCCCCTCAGACTTTCAGGAAGGTGATGGTGGTAGTGGCTGCGGCTCTGCAACAGGAGGGAATTTTGGTGCACCCTTATTTGGACAACTGGCTGATCAGGGTGAAGTGCAGGAGGACAGTGTGCAGTCCGTAGACCGAGTGTGGTCGCTCCTGGAATCTCTGGGCTGGATCATCAATTTGCAGAAGAGTCGTTTGATTCGTCTGCCGCTGCCAAAGGTCTGGGATTATTTACAGGTCCTGGGATCGATGGCGTCCACATTGGAGCTGGTGCCTTGGGCGTTTGCTCATTTGAGGCCTCTGCAGAGAGCGTTGTTATCCCTCTGGAGTCCTTGGTTGCAGCAATACTTTCTGTCCCTATCTCTGCCGGCCAGGTCCAGTCTGGCCTGGTGGATGTCGCGGAGCAATCTGGAGAAAGGAATGCCCCTCGAGGTCCCGAATTGGGTGGTGTTACTATGGATGCCAGTCTTCGGGGTTGGGGGGGCGGTCTGTCTGGGCAAGTCCGCTCAGGGCCTCTGGTCGACATCTGAGCAGACATAGTCCATCAATCAGCTGGAGACATGGGCGGTGCGCAGAGCCCTAGTGGCGTTCCTGCCATTAGTCCACGCTCAGATGGTGTATGTTTTCTCAGACAACTCGACCACAGTGGCTTATATCAACCACCAGGGGGGAACCAAGAGTCCCGCGGTAGCTCAGGAGGCTCAGCTGTTGTTTGCGTGGGCAGCGTTTCATCTCGAAGGGATCGCAGCCTCACACGTCGCAGGAGTGGACAACATCCAGGCGGATTATCTCAGCTGTCAACAGTTGGATCCAAGGGAGTGAGAGCTGTCCCCAGAAGCCTGAGGTCTCCTCTGCGATTGATGGGGGACTCCTCAATTGGATCTCATGGCGACAAATCTCAATGCCAAGATGGAGAGGCTCTTCAGCCGCCGGAGGGAGTCAAGGGCGGTGGGGCTCGATGCCCTAGTATGCCCGTGGCCAACCAGAATCCTCCTGTATGTCTTCTCTCCATGGCCTCTCATAGCGAGGATTCTCAGAAGAATAGAGGGTCACCCAGGGTCAGTAGTGCTTGTGACCCCAGAGTGGCCTCATCATCCATGGTTCGCAGATCTGCTGCGTCTGGTTGTGGACGGACCACAACGTCTGACCCACTTGCAGGACTTACTTCATCAGTGTCCCATATTTTCGGATCGGGAGGATTGTTTCTGTCTAGCGGCCTGGGTTTTGAGAGGCGGCGATTGGGTGTGAAGGGGTATTCTGAACCGGTGATTGCTACCCTTCTTCAGGCGCGGTGCCCTTCTACCTCCTTGGCCTGTTCCAGAGTCTGGAAGGTTTTTGAGACCTGGTGTGGACAACAGGGGCTGGAGCCTCTTAGGGTTTCTGTCTCTCATATTTTGTCCTATTTTGCAATTGGGCTTATCCAAAGGGTTGGCCCATAGTTCTCTTCGAGTCCAGGTTTCGGCCTTAGGTTGTCTCAGGGGGGAGAGTACAGGGTAAGGCCTTGGCTTCCCATCCAGATGTGGTGCGTTTTCTTCATGGGGTTAAGCATTTCCGTCTGCCTCTGCGCAGTGTTCATGTGAACCAGACAGTGGAGTTGCCCATGTTTCCGGATTGGGCTCGGGATCCCTCGTTGGGAAGGGAACTCCATCTTTTGGATGTGCGACGCGTTTTGTTGCAATCCTTGAAGGTCACCAATTAGTTCCGTCGCTTTAATCATTTGTTAATCCTCTTTGAGGGAGCAAAAAAGGGGAGAGAAGGCGTCTAATTCGTCTTTGTCTCGCTGGTTAAAAGAGACTATCTCCACCGCTTATGTTTCCAAGGGCTGGGCAGTTCCATTGGGTCTTAGGGGCCCTCGCGACTTGAGCTCAGGCGGCTTCTTGGGCTGAGTGTCAGCTGGTATCTCCCCAGGAGATATGTAGGACCGCAGTGTGGTCTTCACTGAACACTTTCACAAAACATTACCGTTTGGATGTGTGGACCCCGGAGACGGCTCCTTTTGGGAAGAGTGTTCTACGAGCGGGTCTTTCGGGTTCCCGCCCAGTATAGGAGGGCTTTGGTACATCCCACTTGTCTGGACTGATCTGGGTATGTTCAGGAAAAGAAAATTTGGTTCTTACCTACTAATTTTCGTTCCTGTAATAGCACAGATTAGTCCAGAGGCCCACCCTGCTGTATTTTGCTTACTAAGCAGGGATTCCATACTTGGTTAACAATTATAGCAAGTTTTGCAGTTTAATGTTTTTTAAATTGGTTATCCAGTTTGTCAGGGGTATCCATTTTAGGGGGTCTCGTTCGCCCTCTAGTTTTTGATTATCTTGGCTTGGGTATCGGTTAATACTGAGGGACTGCAGGTGGCGCACTCGTATATGTGGCAGTGCCCAAAGTTTTGTTCTCTACCTCCATCTGCTGGTAGGGATGAATAAAACCCACTTGTCTGGACTGATCTGTGGCAGGAATGAAAATTAGCTGGTAAGAACTAATTTCCTTTAGTTGAGAAGTTATTCGGCTAATGATAACTGGATAACTTGCTCCGTATATTCAGCTAGACAAATGTCCAGCTGAATATACCTACTTAGTTATCTAGCTGGTAAAGTTTCTAAGTTATCTGGCCTTGTGTGGCCGGATAACTCGTTACTTATCCAGCGCTCCCGGGAGTGTAGTTTACGCTTCCAGCGCTGCCTATCAGAAGCAGCGAGGTCCTCACTCCTGGCAGAGATGGTTTTTTTGTCATTATTGAGGTATCTAAAAGTTACTTATGATTTCCATATATCACATCTCCTCTTTGTAGATTGTATCACCTCTTTTTACTGTGGAGTGGTCCAGAGAAGGGAAGTAAATTGTCTAAGGCTACAATTGTGCAGTGGCAGAAGGAAGCGATCGAGTCGGCCTACATTTCTAAAGGGTGCCCGCTGCTGGGGGGGGGGGGGGGGTAGGGGTGCACTTGACACTTTCTCAGGTGATTTCCTGTACTGAGACACATCAGGTGTCTATGAAATTTGCTGGGTGGCTAGTGGGAAGTCATTGCCCACTTTTGCTAGGCATTATCGCTTGGATGTTAGGGCTCTGGCTTCCATGTGCTATGGTGAGTGTGTTCTATGAGCAGAACTCTCCACGTCCCACCCGAGTTAAGGGAAGCTTAGATACATCCTAGGAGTCTTGACTGATCTAGATTTGTACAGGAAAAGGAAAATTTGGTTCTTACCTGCTAATTTTCATTCCTGTAGTACCACAGATCAGTCTAGAGACCTGCTCATTTACTAGGGGGGAAGAGTCTGCCGCTTGTACTGTTGATTTGTACATAGTGTGGAATTGTTGGAGGTTTTCAATGCTTATCACTTATGTTAAATTTGGGAACGAGTTTTCCATTGTCTCTTTGGGCAACTTCATCTTCTTCCGGCGTGTTGGAGGGGAGAGAGTTTGCTTAGAAGCTTGCTTAGAAATTTATGGTTGCTGTCATCTTGGCTTGGGTACAGGTCAATACTGAGGGGCTGCAGGTGGCACACTGGGTTATGTACAGTGTCTGTGAAATTTTCTCTGTCTCCATCTGCTGGCAGGGAGGCAAAACCCAAGAGTCTGGACTGATCTGTGATAATACAGGAATGAAAATTGTCCTATAATTCTGTTTTATTTGCTAGGTGATGGTAGAAGCTTATCGGAGAGATGCCAGCTCTAAGGACCAGCTGATCAGTGAGCTGAAGTCCACAAAGAAGAAGCTGGACTCTGAAGTGAAAGAGTCAAAACGAGAATTTGTGAAGCTTCAGGGTGAAAAGAAGTCGGTGGAGGTGGAACATGCTCGGCTCCAGAAAGAGGCAAACCAGGTTCAGCAGCAGATGGAGGAGCTGGAATCCCATCTCCAGCTGGCACTGAAGGAGCGGGATGAGATGGAGGCAAAGCTGCAGGTTTGCTTCAGTAATGTGGTGGGCCTGGGACTTCTTCTCAAGACAGTAAAATGGTGTGCATGAGAACCAGTTCTGCTGTTCACTGCAAAACTTTGAGATGGTGCGGTGTAATTTCCTCAGCCATTAACCTGTTCCTACATAGTGGAAGGAGAGGATTTAGTGTTTGTGCTCTGTAATCTTTTAAAAATTAATTTGCTATTGGATGAAAGCAAAACTTAAGTTTCACAACCACAGTGAAATTGTGCTTACAAGTGCTGCCAGGATCAGACGTTGGTTCTGGGACCACCTCTGTGGGGATTCGGTTATGGTCGGCATCTGACTGGCAGGTGCTATGGTGGGCTTTATTGCTTTATCACAAAGCGCAAACAGATTGTTGAAGGAGTTTAAAAAAAGTCACAGAAAACACTGAACATAATCTTTAGCTGTTTAGAGGGAGCGAGACTCTGGTCAAACTCTGACCTGGAACAATGTAAATGTTTTCTTTTGTTTCAAAGTATTGCAGCTCTGCAACCTGTGGGTGTGTTAAATTTGGGTTTACTTCATTCATTTAATCTTTTATTTTGTCTGCCTTCTCCCCCCTCCTAAGTCTTTGCAGTTTGACAGAGATCAGCTGGCCTCCCTTACTCAGGATAACAGCACCTTAAGGCAGCAAGTAGAGCAAATGCAGGAGGAGGCCAAAAAGTAAGTGAATACTGTTATCTCCCAGCTGTAACAACACATAGGCTGAAGTGACTCGCAGCATCTACAGGTGCTGCAGGCCCTTAGAAGGAGAAAGGAAGGTTTATGCTGGAAAAAGAGAAAGTTGTAACACATTCTCTTCAGGAGAAGACAGGCTGTGTGTGTTTAGGCCATGCATGCTGTAGGAATGATTCAGGTACTCAGTTACAACCACGTGGAATACAGCTGTGCATGAAAATGAACTATTATAAATAATATATAGCTTTTAATGTAAAGCATAATGCAACATATCATTGTGAAATGACAACACGGGGCCAATTTTAAAAGCGTTGCTCATGCTAAAAGGCCGCTAATATGTGGGCTGTGCGTGAGTGACGTGGATTTTAAAAACCTCTAATTATTTGCATATATGCAGGAGTGCGAGCTAAAAAAATAACAAGGGATGGAAAAGGGGCGGGACATGGGTGTTCCAGGGAGGGGCAAACAGTTATGTCCGTAAATCCATATTTTAAAACCAGAGACTGCGGCGTGCAGCAGCTTGTTGCCACTCCTGGTGAACTGTGTAAGTCTGCAGAAATTGCGTTTTAGGCCTAACATGACAGGGTGAGGGGTCGGGGTCAACTGAGGGATGAAGAGCCAGAGGGGTCTGCATGACCTCGAGATTAACTGGGTAAACTGGTGAACTAATTGGGAAAACTAGGAATGTCCTAGCATTAGCATGTTTTAATATACATTTCCCTGTACATACTCAGATCAGTCCAGAGCGTGGGTTGAGCCTCCTGTCTAGCAAGTGGAGACAGACCAAAAATGAAAGGGTATCCTATATCAGGACAGAGCCTACCCTGCAGCCCCCCCAGGAAGTCTAAGTCTTGTTTCTCCAAAGAGTTTGTGCTTCTTATGCACAAGTCCTATTTAGCCAGCTTACAGCAGGAGGAAGATCCATCCCTGGGCCCCCCCCCCCATCCCCACACACAGAAAAACCTGCAAATTTCTCCTCCGAAGGCACCGGAGGGCCAGGGCTCGGTTAGGGTGGTTCCGGGGTCCCGCCGCAGCTGCCACCAGTCCCAATTCCAGATCTGTATGTTGACCCGCTGCTTCATAACCCCCCCCCCCCTCGAGGGGGACGATCCTCGGGTGCTACGCTTATTTCAAAAGGAGGAACTAGAACCGCTCATTCCCTTCATTTTGCAGAAACTGGGAATTGAGTTGCCCCCGGCAGATACAGTTACGGCCGCAATGCCTGCCAACATGGACCCAGTCCTGGCGGGACTTGGGGCTCTTCCATGCACTTTTTTTTTCACCCTATGCATAAGCTGATGTTCCTTAGGGAATGGGAGTCCCCTGAGGTGGGACTCCGAGTGGGGAGGGCTATGGACAAGCTCAAGCCCCTTCCTGAGGACTGCTTGAATCTACTTAAGATGCCCAAGGTAGATTCCTCTGTCACGGCCACCACCATCCCGGTGGTTGGGGCTACGGCTCTAAAGGATGTCCAGGACCGCAACTTGGAATTTTACCTCAAAAACATATTTGAGGTCCTGTCCTTGGGAGTTTGGGTAACAATCTGCGGCAGTCTCATGCAGCGGGCAAGCCTCGGGTGGGTTCAACAATTACTCAGCACCCAAGACCTCCCGTCTGCAGAGACGGAGCAGGCAGATCGCTTGGAGGGAGCAATTGCGTATGGGGCGGACGCCCTGTACAATTTTCTGTGAGTGCAAGCCAAGGCAATGGTCTTCGCGGACTCGGCCAGGCGCCTCCTCTGGCTGAGAAATTGGTCTGCGGTCGCCTCTTCCAAAGCGCAGTTGGGAACCCTTCCCTTCAAGGGCCAGTTGCTTTTTGGTGAGGACCTAGAGCAACTTATCAAATCCCTGGGAGAAAATAAGGTTCATAAGTTGCCGGAGGACTGCCCGAAACAGTCTAAGTCCTTCTTACCCTCTCGCACTAGATTTAGGGGCAACGCCATTTTTCCACCAGGGCAAGGGGCTCGTTCCCGAGCGGTAATGCTTCTCGATCTCAATCCTGGCCTCATTCCTTTCGGGGATGTCGGCCTTTCAGGAATAGTAGCCAGCAACACTTGGTCACCAAGTCCTCCTCTCAATGAGATGGGGCCGGCTCATTTCTCCGTTCGAGACCTAGGTGGACGACTGTCCCAGTTTCTCGGGGAATGGGCCACCATAACGACGGACCAGTGGGTCCTAGAGGTGATAGAAAAAGGCTACGCATTAGAATTTGCTCGAGACCTACCGGATCTTCACCTGGTGTACCCCTGCGGAAGTCAAAAGAGGCCTGCGGTCGAATAAACCCTGCGCAGGCTGCTGGAACTGGGGGCCATGGTCCCAGTCCCAGTGGAAGAACAAGGGTCCGGCCAATATTCCATCTACTTCGTCGTGCCCAAAAAGGAGGGCTCCTTTCATCCAATTTTGGATCTCAAGCGCATCAACCGGGCTCTCGAGGTTCCCCATTTTCAGATGGAAACCTTGAGGGCGGTGATAGTGGCAGTTCGATCCAGAGAATTCTTGACCTCGCTCGATCTGACGGAGGCCTACTTACACATCCCGATTCGCTGCGATCACCAGCAGTATCTTCGGTTCGAGTTACTGGGCCAACATTTTCACTTTCGAGCACTCCCCTTCGGTCTTGCCACGGCACCGCACACTTTCACCAAGGTAATGGTGGTAGTGGCGGCCACCCTGCTTCGAGACGGCGTCCTAGTCTATCCTTAGCTGGACGATTGGCTCATCCGGGCCAAATCAAAGTCTTTTTGCCAGCTGGCGGTCAGCAAGGTCCTGTCGTGTCTGACGTCTCTGGGGTGGGTCATCAACTTTCCCAAGAGCAAGCTTCAACCCTCCCAGACATTGGAATTCCTGGGGGCGCGATTTGACACTCGAGTAGGCAGGGTGTTTCTTCCGGAGGACTGTTCACTCAAACTCGGGCCAAGTGCGCAATTTTCGCTCTCATGCCCTGCCAGTGGCCTGGGATTATCTCCAGGTTCTGGGGTCCATGGCCTCCACTATCGGTCTGGTCCCCTGGGCTTTTGCGCATATGTGCCCGTTACAGAAAGCCTTGCTATCCCGCTGAAAACCGGTATCGGAACAGTTTCAGACACCCCTGCCGCTCTCCGAGTCTACCGTCGCAGAACTGCAGTGGTGGCTATCGCCTGCCCATCTTCAGAAGGGAATGTCCCTTCTGACACCGCAGTGGATCGTGGTAACAACGGATGCCAACCTCTCCAGCTGGGGAGCTGTATGCCAGACCCAGTCTGCTCAGGGGTATTGGTCTCCGACCCAATCTCGCTGGCACATCAATCGACTGGAAGTTTGAGCAGTCTGACTGGCTCTCAAGGCCTTCCTTCCCCCTACTTCTCCACAAGGCAGTGCGGGTCCTGTCGGACAATTCCACCACTGTAGCCTACATCAGTCGACAAGGGGGCACCAGGAGGCGCCTAGTATCTCTGGAAGCCAGCAGGCTCTTCGCATGGGCGGAACGTCACCTAGAGCGTTTAGCGGCGTCCCATATTCGGGGAAGGAGAACGTTCAAGCGGATTTCCTCAGTCACCAGAGGTTAGACACAGGTGAGTGGGAATTGTCAGATGCAGCGATGAACCTGATCATCCGCAGGTGGGGTCCCCCTCACTTGGATTTGATGGCCACCATGACCAATTCGAAAGCTCCTCAATTCTTCAGTCACAGACGGGAACATTGCGCGGAAGGGGTGGATGCCCTGGTCCTTCCCTGGCCCTGCAAAATTCTTCTGTACGTGTTCCCTCCCTGGCCGTTAGTGGGCAAAGTACTCCGAAGAATCGAGCTTCATTGCGGGCCTGTCATTCTAGTGGCTCCGGAATGGCCTCGCAGACCGTGGTTTGCAGACCTCGTGAATCTAGCCATCTGCGGTCCCCTATGCCTCTGTCATCTTTCCCATCTTCTTCGGCAGGGTCCCGTATTTTTCGATCAGGTGGATCACTTCTGTCTAGCGGCCTGGTTTTTGAATGGAGGAGATTGAGAAAGAAGGGATATAAAGAAGAGGTTATATCCACTCTATTGCGGGCCAGGAAGCAGACTACCTCGCTTGCTTATGTCAGAGTATGGAAAGTTTTTGAAAATGCGTGTGTCACCTCTGGTATCTCGGCTTGTAAGGCTCCGGTTTCCCAGGACCTTTCTTTTCTCCAGAACGGTCTCACCAAGGGGTTGTCGCCCAGTTCCTTGCGAGTGCAGGCCTCCGCTCTCGGTTCCCTCTTAGACACCATTGACTGTTATTCAGTGGCGGATCATCCGGATGTCTGTTTCCTCAAGGGAGCCAAGCACTTGAATCCTCCGGTCCGGATTACTTGTCCCTCATGGAGTCTTAACTTGGTTCTCCGGGTTCTTTGCGAAGCTCCTTTTGAGCCCTTAAGGAGGGCTACGTTCAAGGATTTGACTCTCAAAATCGTCTTCTTGGTGTCCATTTGTTCAGCCAGAAGAATCTCAGAGCTCCAAGTGTTGTCATGCAGAGAGCCTTTTCTACGTTTCTCAGATTCAGGGGCATCCCTTAAGACGGTACCCTCTTTCTTGCCAAAGGTCGTGTCTTCTTTTCATGTCAATCAGTTCGTGGAACTTCCGGCTCTTTCTTCGTCAGAAGTAGCAAATACAGCTGGGGGTGATCTGCTGCGCCTCGATGTGAAATGGGTCTTGCTGCGTTACCTTCAGGTTACAAATGAGTCCCGGGTCTCTGACCACTTGTTTGTTCTGTGGAGTGGGCCAAATAAAGGTAATAAAGCTTCCAAGGCCACTATCGCACGTTGGCTAAAGGAGGCCTTTGCGTCGGCTTAAATCTGTAAGGGTCGGCTCGTGCCGGAAGGCTTAAAAGCTCATTCCTGGGGGGCGCTCTCGCTGCGGAGCAAGATGGCCGCATGACCTCGAGCTCCCGCCCACCCCGAGCCTTTTTGCAGCTTTTTCGCAGCGTTTAACCCGGCGAACCTGATTAAAATTAGCAGCGATCATTCTCCGCAGCATTAGCGATGGCTCAGAAAAAAAAGGGGCCGGATCTGAAGCAGTTTGCCTATGTTACAGACGACGATGCTGCTGGCGGGCCTAGTGATGTTTCTGAAGCCCCGGACACGAGCAAACGCCATTCTGGTGAGGAGCGGGATCCGGGCGAGACAGACGCAGCGCCCTCTACTCACCCGACACGGGAGGAATTCCGATGCTGGTTCGGGGACCTGCGCCGCGAAATTAAAGAATATAAACAGGAACTGCAGCAGGCTATGGCGGAGATTCGAGAGGAGATGGCAGAGATCGGGCGGCGTACGGATGAATGTGATGTGAGGCTGGAGGGGCATGCCATCAAGCTTAAGGAGTTGCAACACAATTCGGCCCAAACCCAGGCAGATTATTCTGCACTTGCTGCAAAATTAGAAGATCTTGATAACCGCGGGAGGCGTCATAATCTGCGGTTTCGAGGTATCCCCGAAGATGAGAAGTACGCTGATTGTGGGGCCACGATTCAGAGATTTTGCTCCTTTTTATCTGCTCAAGATGGCGGCGGCACTGCAGAGTTATCAGCAGATACTATTGAATTGGACCGGGCTCACCGCTCCCTGGGACAAAAATTACCCGGTAAGCCTAGGGACATAATCGTCTGTTTCACTAAATATACTATTAAAGACAGCATTTTTCAAATCGCTAGAAAGCGCAATTCCTGGGCGTGGGAGAATAACAACATACAAATATATGCCGACTTGTCCCCCATGACTCTCAAAAAACGGATGGAATTTAAGGAAGTCACGGCGGTGCTGCGCAAGGAGGGTTTCCGGTACCGCTGGTTATTTCCTTTAGGTATTGCGATTACCATAGATGGTTCGACAACGAAAACGGAGACCGTGGATGGAGCGGTGGCAGTACTAAAAGCAGCCGGGCATCAGGTGCAGCATACTGTTCCTGCAAAGAAGCCATCCAATTCTCTGATGGAAACTCCCCGCTGGCAAAGGGTGAGACATGGAGGCAAACGTCTGAGGAGACAATCAGGAGACCGTGTTCCTGCCCAGGATAAAGGAGCGGGATGAGCGGTATATCCCAGTTCCAGGGATGTACATACTTGGCTGGACTCGTGTTGCGGAGTGTGAGAATGTCTCATATTTTGGGACTGAGCTTGATAACATTTCTTGTTAATTTGATTGTTGGTTATATATATATATATATACAGGTTGCCTGGTAATGATTGAGGCTCGGGGGTGGGTAGGGGTGGGCTCTGCAGATGATACTGCCCTTCATAGCTTTCACAGGGGTGTTTTTAGCACATATCTGTGGAGTGCACTGGGAATTGGGGGGGAGGGGGGGGGAGTGGGGGGGGGGGGAGGGCAAGTGGGAACAGAAAACACAACAACGTTTCAGTTGCACGTGTATACAGAGCGCTTGGGAGTTACTGTTCTATCTGTTTCTGATCCACTGCATTATTCTAATGATGTTTTCACCCCGCAGGGTCCCCATGGGGAGAGTGCGGGATTTCGCGATGCCAGTAGATGCCCAGTCAGAGTTTTTTTCGGGGGGGATGGCCGAGTGGAGCCGCTTTTATTTTTTATCTCATGGCCAAACTAACCATATGGTCTCTCAATGTTAAGGGGCTGAATAATCCTCACAAGCGGCGGATTTTCCGCAATGATGTACAGCGGATGGGAGCTGATATCTTGTTTCTTCAAGAAACTCATCTTAGGAAAAGATATGAGCATTTACTCTCTTGGGCTCAATACCCACATCAGTTTCATGCTGCTGCCTCTAAATCTGCGAAATACTCAGGAGTGAGTATCTTACTCCACAAAGATATCCAGGGCACGGTTACTAAATCGGTGGCTGACCCTTTGGGGCGATATGTGGTTTTACAATTGTTGGTGGAGAAGACCACCTACACCTTTTTCAATCTCTACGCTCCCAATACTAACCAACACGCTTTTATAGCTAAGCTCGGAGAGGTTTTGAATAACCTAGCCCCTGAGTACCTCATATTAGGGGGTGATTTCAATCTCACTTTACAACCTCATGTAGATAACTCAGCGGGTGGGGGAGGAGGTACATCGCACGATCGTAAATCCCTCCGCAAGTTCCTTCGCGATAGAGATTTGATAGACATCTGGAGGCACCGAAATATTAATGTGAGGGATTACACTTTTTATTCTTCTCCCCACAAAACTTATTCTCGTATAGACTACTTCTTAATAGATAAGGTATTGAGTCTACAGGCTGTGAAGCCAACGATAGGTCCTATCACTTGGTCCGATCATGCCCCTATAGGTTTAACATTGCATCTACATAATAAAAAGGCGGGCCTCCGATTTTGGCGCCTGAATGACACCCTGCTAGCTGATGAACCGTTTTGTCAAACCTTAAAGGATGCTATAGCGGATTATCAGCAATTTAATTCTCCACATTCTCATTCACCGCCAGTATTGTGGGACTGTTTAAAAGTGGTGTTGCGCGGCAGATTAATATCACAAGCTTCCTATCAGAAAAGGGTGAAGGGCGAAAAAATTGATGCGCTGTTGTCTGAAATTGCATGTCTCGAAAAACAACATAAAGCCACGTTATCCACCAGGGTCTATGCTTCCCTTCAACAAGCTCGTAACGCTTTAGACCTGTTGCGAGCTGGAGAAATAGCGCACCAGTTGCAACTAGCTCGTCAGGAACATTTTGAGTGGGGCAATAAGGCGGGACGACTGTTGGCTCGGAAATTAAAACGCCAAGTTGCACAATGCCAAATTACACGCATTAAAGCGTTAGATGGCTCTATGTTGGATTCTGCTGAAGCTATTCAACATAGATTTCAACAATTTTATGGTACCCTATATTCAGCGGATACTCAAATAGTAGACGCTAATATTGATGCTTACTTAGCGGATACCGACCTCCCGACACTTTCTGAGGCTGAGAGGTTGAGGTTTGAAAGTCTTGTTACACCCATGGAAATATTACATGCTATCAAGGATCTTAAACCTAATAAGGCCCCAGGGTTGGACGGATATACTGGTTCTTTTTATAAAAAGTTTGTTTCTCAGATTACCCCTTATTTACTGGACGCTTTTAACGCCCTGCAGGGGGAGGCAGTACTGCCATCTGAGGCGAATGTAGCGGGTATTACCATATTGGCCAAACCTGGGAGGGATCCTGCGGATTGTGGGTCATACCGACCGATCTCTTTGATCAACATAGATTTAAAAATACTTGCGAAAATTTTAGCCAATCGCCTCAACTCAGTTATGAATAAATTGGTTCACCAGGATCAGGCTGGCTTTATTCCAGGGCGGAAAGCGGCAGATAATGTACGGAAAATTATGGATCTCATTGAGCAAGTCACTCGGACTGAGTCTCCAGCGCTTTTGTTGGCAGTCGATGCTGAAAAAGCATTCGACATGGTCCATTGGCAATTTTTGTTTAAAACATTAAAGAAAATGAATTTTGGCCCAAAATTTCTCAATTGGCTTCTTAAACTCTATGATCGGCCGAGAGCCAGAGTTAAGGTTAATGGAGTATATTCTGATCCTTTCCCAATTGAGAGAGGAACAAGACAAGGATGTCCGTTATCCCCCTTATTATTCGCTTTGTTTTTAGAGCCTTTCACCTCTAAAGTTCGGGAAGCAGGGACTATTATGGGAGTCCGTGTAGGAACAATGGATCATAAGTTGTCACTTTTTGCGGACGACATTTTATTTACCTTAACTAGCCCGGCACAGTCATTACACGGGGTGGTGGCTCATCTTCAGGAATTTAGTTTGGTTTCTGGCTTTCGACTGAACCTTGCTAAATCGGAGGTGTTGAATGTTTCTATGCCCCCAGACCAAGTGGTCCCGTTGAAACAACAGTTTCCTTTTAAGTGGGCGGGTGCCAAGATAAAATATTTAGGAATTTTTATCGGACCTAAGCTGACTGACTTGTTTCGCTTGAATTATACTCCCTTGGTGGCTAAAGTGTTTCGGGATTTAGATATATGGGATAGTCTCCCAGTCACTTGGACGGGACGCATAGCTATTTTAAAGATGTCCGTTCTACCCAAATTTAATTATCTATTTCAATCCTTACCTATACCCATTCCGACAGCCCTACTAAAAAGATGGCAGAGACGTTTCTTTGCATTCCTCTGGAAGCGGAGGCCCCCTCGGGTAGCGAGGGCGACATTATACAGACACAGATTGAGAGGAGGGATGGGGGTACCAAATCTACAGTGGTACCATGCCGCTGCTCAAATTAGTTGTATTCTGTCTTGGTATAAAAAAGCTGAGCGGCCTGGATGGGTGGCCATCGAGCAATCCTTATTGGGCACCATACCCCTACAAGCCCTTCTTTGGCAACCTAGATCGACCTTGAGGATAAGGGGCAGTATTATTACTACTCCTCTGCAAACGACTCTTCAGTGCTGGGGGAAGTGGAAACCTCTTATTATAGGACGCAGACAATATTCTTGCCACACTCATTTCTATTACCACACTCGATTCTCTCCCGGTTGGGATTCGACCTCTGCTCATTATTGGAGGGAGAGGGGTCTGCATACTGTGGGGCAGATATGTGGGGGGGATGGTGTACTATCTTTCTCACACCTTCAGGAGACATACTCTATTCCACTTTCTACCCTTTATTATTACTACCAAATTCGACACTTCCTGACTAAGGAACAAATCCTGGTAGAACTTCAAAGGGGGAAGTCCCAATTTGAGGGTTGGTGTGACCTAGCTGACCGTATCAAGGGTGGACTGTCCAAGATATACATGATTTTGCAGGGTGCATTGCCAGGGAAACCCGCATATACTCACAAGTGGGAGGTGGAGCTCTGTCGGCCATTGGCAAATGAGGAGTGGGATCAGATATTTTCAAATACTAAACGTAGTTCCGTTGCAACCTCCCTTACAGAAAACGGATATAAAGTTCTATTTCGCTGGCATCTAACACCTTACAGATTGCATAAAGCAGGTCTTAGTTCTGATGCCCACTGTTGGAAGGGGTGTGGCTCAATAGGAACTTTTTTTCATTTATGGTGGGAATGTGTTCATGTCCAGAGACTGTGGAAGGATGTTATGGATACCATTTTCTATACTTTGCATAAAGAGGTCACTCTAACCCCTGTTCAGGGATTACTCAATATGTCCGTTGATGGTTCCAAATATGAGTGTCTGTTAATTAATCAATTTTGTATAGCAGCGCGATGTACCTTGGCGGCTTCCTGGAAACAGGACAGAGTCCCTGATAGAGAAGTTCTTTATCAGAAACTTGATGCTATGTGTTCCCTGTACAAGATCACAGCTCAAAAGCGGAGTCAGTTGCTACAGTTTTATCGGTTGTGGCAACCGTATCTTACTTGGAGGGAGGACATGCTGACGAAGGTTGGGTCTCATGCCTCTTAATGTTGATTTTTGTCCCCCAGCTGTGTTAACCTAATTTCAATGCCGATTTGTTGTATTTTGCTTATTTCTTTTTTCTTTTTTGTAACAGAGTATTATGTACATTTCTGGGATATCAGTATTTGGGTATTAATGATGGGAGTCACTCACACATCACTGCGATCTGGTATGATACGTAGTTGCCTAATCCAACTGCACATACTCCCCTTTGCACTTTATACCTGGGGTCTGGTATGTAGCGTAAACTACGCATTCGACATATGTTTGGTTTTCTAATGTACAGTGGACTACCTTTAATGGGTTCTTGATGAGATCTTATCAGTGACTGCCTTTCGAGTAAGATATACGATTGTATATGTATGTGCTTTCACTAGCGTTGTTTGTATACACACTTGTACTGGTTGTATTGCTGTTCGCATTGTTCAATAAACTTTACATTACAAAAAAAAAAGCTCATTCCTTACGGTCTCAGGCTACTTCTTGGGCGGAGAGTCAATCGGTCTCTCCACAGGAAATATGTAGGACAGCTACTTGGAAATCCCTACATACTTTTGCTCGTCATTACCGTCTGGATGTGCAGGCTCCAGTTTTTGGCTCCTTCGGGCAGCAGGTTCTTCGAGCGGGACTATCTCGGTCCCACCCTGTTTAGGGAAGCTTTGGTAATTTCCACGGTCTGGACTGATCCAGGTACGTACAGGGAAAGGAAAATTGGTTCTTACCTGCTAATTTTCGTTCCTGTAGTACCATGGATCAGTCCAGACACCCGCCTGTACTAGATCTGATACGTCCACTCGAATGATCTGTCTTTTTCTACAGGTTTTTTTCAATTATCTGATTTGTTGTCTACTATTACTAAAGGCACCGGAAGCATCTAACAGATGAAAATAAAATTGTATGCAAGAGCGTTTTTCTTCATACAGAATCCTTTCAATTGTTCACTTGTTCAATTTGTTAGTTTTTTCTTATTGCTTGCTTGATCTTTGGGAAGTTATATCTGCTTTGAAAGTACTTTATACTGAAGGGGTGTACGGTAGGCTCTGTCCTGATATAGGATACTCTCACTGTTTTGGTCTGTCTCCACCTGCTGGACAGGAGGCTCAACCCATGGTCTGGACTGATCCGTGGTACTACAGGAACGAAAATTAGCAGGTAAGAACCAATTTTCCTTTCCTACTGTTAGCCAGATGGACTCAGGACCAATGGGTTATGCTCCCCTGCCAGCAGATGGAGGAGTCAAGTTTCAAAACTGATGTCACCCTAGATACACCCCTGCAGTGACCTCAGCCCTTCAGTATTTCTCCATCTCCAGCAGATGGTGGATATACTTCTCCCTATGGGGATCGCTTGGAAGAAGGAATTCAACTTTTAAACTGGAGAAAAAATTGAGCCCCGCTCTCCTGTGATGATACCTAAAGGTCCCTCCCCCAGTTGAGAATTCCTGAGGTGATTTCCACGATCCCTCAGAGGTGTGCCTTGGTCCAGTAGCCGGTTCCCGGCATGGACTTTGCTGCTGAAGCAGTTTGAAAGGCAGCGGGTACAAAAAGCTGAGGGCAGCGATGACGGCCAAAGACCTCTCCCCCCGCAGCCGGAGACCGTCTCTGTACTCTGCCGGTAAGTGCTGAGTCCAGGTAAGTTTAAAAAAAAAAAGAAGATTACCTCCCGATTCAGAGACGTTTGGAAGGGTTTTGCTAAGACTTCCTCCGGTCTCCTTACTCAGCATGCCGTACCGACGTTTTTCTCGATCCCATTGGGATAACGGGAAGTAAGCTGCCAAGCAGGTTGAGCAATCTCCTGGTGGGCTAGGCCCCGCTTTAGGCTTGGTCGGCACGCCGCATGGTAGCCCGTGGTGGCGCCATCTTGCGCTTGTCTTTGTGCGTGCTGTACTGCCTTCCATAGTGCGTTGGTATGCCCAGTGCGCTACTCCCTGATCGGAAGTAGCTTTTGTACATCCCATTGGTCCTCAGTCCATTTCTCTACATGCTAGGAAATGGAGAAAACTAAATTATCAGGTAAGTAATTTCTCCATTTGCTTCAGAAATGGCTTAAAATTAGGAGCATTCTTACGTGGGGTAAGTGAATTTTAAATCATGCATGAGCAAGTGCGCACATGATTTAAAATCCCAGCATATGTCTGCTCACACGTCCAAATGTGTGTGTATGCGCCTGCGTGCTCATTTTAAAATTAGCCTGTAAGGTTTTACTGTATGCAGCGCCTAGTGAAATGTCTCTCAAGCTTTTCTTTCAGCTCTTAGTATAACAGCTGAAGAATAGATTTTCTGTACTTTATCCCAGACTTTTCCTTCATGGGCCAGTCTGTCCTGGGGATGCTGTTAGGGGAAGCTACAAACACTGCTCCTGCCTGGCTGGCCAGGCAGCAACATGACAGGCAGTCCTGGGGTAGGTGGGCATCTTGTTAGGATGTCATTACAGGAGCAAAAGGCTATACCTTCTAGCCTCTGGAAGAGCGAAAGTGGGAGGAAAGTGACTTTGCAGGGAACAATCTCCAGATAAGCAACTTAGAGTGAAATGTTCTGCATGTCCTGTAAGGAAAGGAAAGCAATTTAGATACAGCATGTTTGAAGCATTCTCTTAAGTCTCTGCTATCGTAGATGTGGTTTGAGGTGTGGTACTCAGTATCGCCTTTTTGATCCTGGAAAACCATGTCCCAAATGTTTTAACCCTCCTCCTTATTTTTGTTCCTGTTCAGAGCCATCAGTGAACAGAAGCAGAGAATGAAGCGTCTGGGTTCAGACCTGACCAGCGCGCAAAAGGAGATGAAAGCCAAGCACAAGTCGTACGAGAATGCAGTTGGGATCCTGAGTCGCCGGCTGCAGGAAGCGCTTACTGCTAAAGAGTCTGCTGAGGCCGAGCTGAGCAAGCTGAAAGCGCAGGTCACCGATGGAGGATATGACCAGGCCTTACATGTAGGTAGACATCGGTGCATCGTCCCAGGATGCACCCTGCATCACACAGACAAAAGATTGCTACAGATTGCATATGCCTGAGCTAAATATTCATTTAACTATGACAATTTGCGGTTCAAATAATTAAAAGTCAGATTCCAGGTTCAGAATCCGATGCAGTGAATTGTTATAGGACTACCTTTTAAAAGTTCAAATATGCATCTTCCAGTTGAAATGCCATGGAACATAATTAAAAAGGACATTGCATATTCATGATGACTCTTTCTGTCTTAAGTATGTGCCTAGTTCCTTATAATCTCGCTCATTCCTTGCCGCCATGTTTGTGTCCCACAGGATAAGCTGCACGGCCTGGAGAGTGAGTTGAAAGCAGTCGTGCACAGTAAGAAGATGCTGGAAAAGGAGCTACAGGAAGTGATCACTCTCACCAGTCAAGAGTTGGAGGAGAATAGGGAAAAAGTGCTGGAGCTGGAGGATGAGGTAAACCCCCTCCACACACACACACTATGCTCTGCTACTTTTTTTGCTGGGAAGGGGGAGGAGCTCTTCTGGGAAAGCTTGCTTTACCGTGTACATGATGTGCATTATTCACAAGGGTCGTGCAAGCGGCAGGTGTGCCTAGGTTTATATTTCTCGACAGGGTAGAATAGAAGTTGTCCTATTGCCTACACATCTCTGACCTATTTTTATTTTCTTTTTACAAGGCATGTTCTTTAGCTAAAAAAGTCTGTTCTTGTTCATTGTTTCCCCTGGAAAACTGATGAGGTTTTGGTGAGCTTGCCCTAGTGCAGTACAGAGTTAGGAATCCCCACATTTTCCTCCTAGACCCCATGTGGGAGACACTCCTGTTTGTATCCCCAGGTCAGTCCAGACAGGTGGGTTTTGCATCCCTACCAGCAGATGGAGGCAGAGAACCAAAAGCTTTGAGGCACTGAATTGGTTTATGTTGCATAGGAACCCCCATCTCCTCCTGTCAGTGCTGAAGTGCAGTCCTGTGTTGCAACCGCAGGGCAGCTTATTGAACTGTGTTGTGAAGTGTTTTATTCTAAAAGGGTGAAACAACTTGTGCGATTCGCTGTAGCTTCAGGAATCGAGAGGCTTCAGGAGGAAGATAAAGCGTTTGGAAGAAATCAATAAGAAGCTGGCCCTTGAGCTTGAGCACGAGCGAGGGAGACTCGCCGGCCTGGGGCAGACTAATGCTGTGCTGCGGGAGCACAATAATATCCTGGAGACTGCAGTGGCGAAGAGGGAAGCGGACCTGGTGCAGCTGAATCTGCAGGTACCTCTGTCCTGGAACAGCAAAGCTGTACCACAGAGTGTTGCGGGGACACGTGAATATACTGGGTGGAAACGTGTCGGCCCGCTGCTTCACAGGGGAAAGGATTCTGTAAAGCTTGCTGAGGTGAAGGACAGGAGCTCAAAGGTCGCAGTAGTGATGACTGGGGGTACCACAGGTTACACTGCCAGTCCGTTACAAGCAGCCCAGATCTGAAATAAACCCGTCTCTGGATATAGTGGCATTAGTGTGTAATTCTCTGGTCTCCATAAATATTCTCTCTCGCTGTGTAAATTCGCCCCTAATTTTCTGCACCCCCAATCCTGTATCCTTATCCATCCCAAGAGAGACATTATTATTGCATGCTGCGTTGCAGATGGCTGGGACGGGGAAGAGATGGACAGACCCTGTGTACAGGGAGCACACGCTCGTGGCCTGCGTGCATAGTTAGGCTACAGCTGCAGCACAGATGGCTGCCATTGCCAGGGCCTGGGATGCAGCACTGTCCAGAGAACTGGAAGTTCATTTCTTGTGCAGCTAATTGTCATGGATAAGAGGGGCTATGTTTTTCTTCTTCCATGATGTACATGGAACAGGAAATATGTTTAGCAGGATTTTAGGGGGTAATTTAGACCAGCCTGCATTGTTTGCAGTGTACGTAGCAAGGATTTTTTCAAAGCAAAAAGCAACCTGCGTGGTTTCCTTTTTAAAATTCATGTGATGTCTGTGTGCTGAAAGCACCTGCAGGCTTTGCAGCTGCTCTTTATGTGGGTGAAAAGCAACCGTTCCTTCCCCTGCCTAAACATGCTCAGAGGAATGCCTCTTTGTAGCTTGGCTAGAAGTACTGGGGCCCTGGAAGCCTGCACGGATTTTCAGCTGGGCAGAGGAGGAGACTTCCCTCTTGAAGCTGTTAGTTCCCCGTATGTATCCGGATCAGTGAAGCTGTTAGGTGGGAGAGCTGAGTGTGGAGAATTAATCCGCAGAATGTGCACTCTGCTTAGGTGCAAGCAGTCTTAAAACGCAAAGAAGAGGAGGATCAGCAGATGAAGCAAATTGTGCAAGCCTTACAAGTGGCCTTAGAGAAAGAGAAGGTGAAAGTCCACAGTCTCAAGGAGCAGGTAAGGACAATTTGTATGACCCAGTTATTGCTTTCTGACTCTGGAATAGATGTGATGGTGGTTTTCCTTTGGTGAGATGGATGAGTGGTGGAAGCGAGGAAGGCTTATGTCTAGAGGCCCTACAGAAATCATTCGCAGACTTGTCGGACTCTGAGGATGCGGGAGGGAAGGGTTTTCTGGGATAAAGTAACTTTTTTTTTTTTTTTGTGTTGCACCAAAGATACAGGGGAAATAGGTTCTTATTTGTGAACGTAAGGATGGAAACATTTATGTCCAGGTTTACGTCCTGGATTTAGCATCCTCCTGTCCCCAGAGATGCAGTCTGCATTTGTACTCTGTTGTGCCAGATTGTCTGGCATCCTGTAACTCTGTGTGCCCCTCCGGCAGATAAAGATTCCCCTCTGCTTTCTCTAGGTCGCAACAGGGAAAGCGGAAGCGGCACACAGCCGTCGCCATTACAGAGCCGCGGCCCTGGAGCTGAGCGAGGTGAAGAAAGAACTGCAAGCCAAAGAAGATCTTGTGAAAGCCCTGCAGGTGGAGGCTGACAAGCTGCAGTGAGTACCGCGGGCAGGGCTGGAGATGCTGAATATAGAGGGAGCCAGGTCTTGAAAGGCTGGCTCCCAGAATTAACCTGAGCTATAGGAAGTTACGGTAATTTGCACAGAGGGGAGGGGCTGGGATTAGCCGTTGAGCTATCAGAAGATACAGTGACTTGACCAAATCGCACAAAAGTCTGCAGCAGAACAAGATTTGAACATTACTCCAGAAAGTAATTTATTGATTTAAGCACAGCCTCTCCTGAATTGTATTAAACAAAGATTATCTCCCTAGTGTGTGGCGTTCAGCTTATTAGTGGACATTTGGGCTTTCTAGGGAGCCAAAGTTTAATCTTTTTAGAATATCCATGTGGATAATGGAGTCCCTCCTGTTTTGTAGGGCCCAGGACCAGGCACGTTTGCGGGAAGTGTCTCTGTTCCAGCAGGAGCTAGCAGAGGCTCGATCCCAGCTTCAGCTCTTGCAGAAGCAATTGGATGAGCATCTCAGCAAGAAGCCTGTGGTCAGCCAGGAGGTAAGAGCACCTCTTCCCTTCCCACTGTGACCAAATGTCAGCCTCTGCTGCAGGTGTTGCTGGGGGCTGGGACAGTTGACAGTCAAGTTTTTGTGTTGTCCAAAATGAGTATCCAAAGCTGTGGAATATACTTTTGCCTGCCATCAAAGAGGTAATCTGAAGGAAAAATGTTAAAACATTTTTATTTGAAAAGGCTCAGCTCAGTACAATAATAATATAAGATTGTAGGATATTACTTTTCATGTCCAGAAATTGTTTGATGTAGTCCTGCTACACAGAGAATGTTAGCCATAGTTTTGGTTCCTTGTTTATGTTCCTCATGTTTAAAATTGTTTTGTGATGTTTGTGATTGACGTCCTATATTTTAGCTATAATCTGCTTAGAATAACTGTGGCTGCATAGGCGGAATATAACTGCTGTCTGATCTGCTGTCCACTCAGATATGCCGTATGGATGTGCTTTGTCCTTAGGTGGAAGACCTGAAGTGGGCGGGAGAGCAGAAGGAGCGCGAAATCCAGTCCCTGAAACAGCAGCTGGACATGAGCCAACAGCGCGGTGACAGGGAGCTGGAAAGTGTTCAATCATTATTGCAGGTACAGCAGGCTGTGGAAGGAGCTGGTGATTTCATGGCAGTTCCCTCACAAGAAAACAAATGTTTTACTGGGGCCAAATAACCTTGGTAAAGAGATCAAAGCCCAAATGAACTGGAAACGGAGTCCTACCCTCAGCCCTGAGGACAGTCTATGAAGCAGGCCCTGCTACCACTGGGGAATTCTGTAGGTATTTCCAACAAAAAAGCCCTAAAAATAGAAATCCAGAGACCCGTTAAGTGCACATTAATTAACAGAGCAAAATGGTCCACTGGTCCATATATTTCAACGAATTAAAAATACTAATCAATTTGATTAATTACCGGTATTTAGTTTGTAGGACCGACACTGAAGCAGCTCATCAACCTACAGGCTGTTCATTAGCTTAAGTCCCCTTTAATTTATTAATAGTTTTTAAATGAATTTTTAAAAGGGTATTACTACAAACCCATCAAAAAATAGGGTGAACGATAAACTTATAAATTCCTTAAAGTCCCACAGGTATTTGTAATTGCATGAGCATTTATGAATTGAAACAGTACTTATCTTGCAAAGAGTATGTAAAACTCAACCCTGACATGAATTCATGTGCTTCAGGGGGCGTAGTCTTTGTTCGCCATAGCTCACGGAACGACATTCTTAACAAAAGTCATATCGCTCACTCGAAAGCACTCCTTTCTCCTTTTTATTCTGCACGCGTCGATCCTCTTGTTTTTTATTTTGGATGGGTTTGTAGAAATACCCTTTTAAAAAAAAAAAAAATGTTAAAATGCATCTAAAAACAAATAAATAAATTAAAGGGGACAAGCTAATGAGCAGTCTGTAGGTTGACGGGCTGCTTCAGTGTCTGTCCTACAAACTAAATACTAATCCATTTGATTAATTATTTCAAATTCTGTAGGTAAACAGGGGACTTGCATTTCCAGAGTTTTCAGTCTCATGCCTTTAGTAAGAACCTTAAAGACTGATTTTTCCTCACCAGCAGACTGGAGGCTTGGTCATTGGACCTATTAGCATCGAGTCTTGTGGTATCTCAGGAGTACATGTGCGACTGGTCTGGGTCCAGAGCCGCTCCTCTCTCGGTACAGCAGCAGAACGGGCACCAGTCTTTGCATGAGAGGGCAGCAGCAAAGGCTTGAAACATTCAGGCACTCATTTTTCAGTTTTGAGTTGATAGTGTCTCACTTCCTGAGATTAGTAAAATGAATGAACCTGTCCATAACACTAAAGGACGTAAAAATCATTTGTGTCTAGAATGTCAAGACAGAGCTGGAGGTGGCACGGGATGATCTGTCCATGACCCAGAAGGCTAAGTTTATGCTGCAGGCCAAAGTAACAGAGCTGAAGAACAGCTTGAAGACACTACTGCAGCAGAACCAACAGCTGAAGCTGGACCTGAAGCTTGGCAGGATGAAGAAGGTGGGTCAGCACCGGGCAGATCCCACTGCACAATACACTGCTAAAGCTATTAGACCAGAGCAGATGCTTATTTACGATTGTAAATGAAATCATGGGCTGTATTTATTTTTCATGCCTCTGCTCTCTCTCTGTCCTGCCTGCCTCTCCTTTCTACCATGCAGATGCAGTGATGAGCTTATAGTTCCTGAACATACTCAGATCAGCCCAGACCAATAGGTTTTTGCAGATGGAGGCAGAGAACAAAATTTTGGGCACTGCTACATAACCGAGAGTGCCACCTGCAGTCCCTCAGTATTTCTCTGACTCCAGCAGATGGTAGAGGGTGCACCACTGTTTCTCCAGATGAGAAAAATACAACTAGGCTCGGCAGGATATGGTGGTCTGCAAAGGAAGGAAAACCAGGCCTGGGTTGTCCTGAATCTGCTGACCCAAAGAAAGCAGAGTTTTGGTCTCCAGCTCTGGGATTCTTTGCTTTTTAAATGTCATTTACGATTGGTAGGGAATTCCTGCAGTGACATTGCTTACAAATTCACACCCTTTCCTGATCATTAACTATACCAACATTCCTACCAAAGCAATGTATGGAAGAATCCTTGCCCCATTTTGTGTTCAGTTACGTTAGAGAGAGAGTTTCAGAGATACCAATGACATCAGATAGCAAGTAACCCAACGTGTACCTGCTTCTGTCCTGCCTGCTTTAAAAGGTTTCTGTTCTCTTAGTAGTGTACAGTCCACTGATGTCACTGTATGGAGAAAGCTTTTAGGGTGTCTTAGTTTTCAGTATTATTGAGGTGTATTCTCCTTGTGTGCTGTCCACACACCTAAAAGCTCTCACCTTACCTGGAACATAGCAAACACACACAGTCACCCAGCCAGACACTTTAGTAACCCAAGAGTGTCTGTCTTTAAACAGAGGAAGGAACTGAAAGGAGACAACAATCCTTCCAATCCTGTGACTCCGGTGAAGATTCCTGACTGCCCAGTCCCCGCCTCACTGCTGGAGGAGCTCCTGAAACCATCAACAGCTGGCAGTAAGGAGCCCTTAAACAACCTGAACAGCTGCCTCCAGCAACTGAAGTATGTTTACCATACATGTGCAGTTTTTCTTTCTGTGTACTGATGTCAGGGGCAAATCTCTTAAACCAGGCTAAATGGAAGTGTAACCTTTGCAACCTGTTAGCAACGCAAAATTCTGTGATGCTCTAGAAGCTATCAACGTTTCTCTGATTTCACAAATTACCATAGCGGCTTGATGTGAATTGGTCTTTTGGTGGAAGAGAAAGCCCGTTCCTCTGTTGTCTTCAGTTCTTTAATGTGCCAAACGAGTCCACTAGTTAGGAAAACAAACTGCTTGTAAAAAGAATACTTTGTGGCAATGTGAAAAGATTTGGAGCTCCTTCATATTTTGTTTGCAAGGGCAGAATCCTGAGCCCATGGTGGGGTATAGTCCTGACCTGTTGGCCATATGATTATGCTCTTTTTTTTTTCTATTGTTTGGTGGGGTGGTAGACTTGTATGTATATTGAGGTTTTGATTGGGCTGAGTTCTGTATGTATTTGTTGTTTGAAAATGGAATTGGAAAAAAAAATCTGTGCTGCTGTCACAGGAAGCAGCTCAGAAAATTGTGAACCAAGCAAAGAATGGCCATAGGGTGTTCGCTTTTAAGAAGCGACTTGCCTCTCCAGTTTTCAGGCTGTTTTCCTTTGTTTCTGTAACTCCTATCACAGAGCATAGGCACCCTTTTAATGCTCCACATGGGTTTAGAAATCCACTGGGGAGCAGGAGAATGAGTTCATGAGAAGAACCAATTATTGAGGTGGTAACATTTTTAAGCCTTGAACTTTTTTTGGCCTCTGTAGGGTGATTAACACGGGATTTATTTATTTATAATAATTTATATTCCGCCAGTTGCCAGGGCCAGTACAGACTTATAGCTTGTGCTGAGCATTGTGATAGTGTTGTGGTTCAATAAACGCTTAGAACCAACAGCATTTATTAAATGCTACAAATAATATAACAAGGCATACCTTATGGAGAGTGAGAGAGAGTGCCACGCAAGACACCCCAGTATAAAGCTCTTAAATGATTTTACTGATAATAAGGCATTATATAGGGTTTACACATCTCCAATTCCTAAACCAATAACTGGGTTATACAATTGTCAAAATATTTCTCTGACTGGCCTTTTATTATAAACAATCCAAACGCAAATGCTCTCTATGGGCTTGCAGCTAAGCTAAAATGCCAAATGACCTTGGTGTGTTTTCTAAACATAATGCTATAACACTGTAGCCTTGTAACTTTTTTCCAGGTAGTACAGCACTTATATTTAACTTTTCCCCTTCTTCAGTGTCTGTCTGTCTGTCACAAGCAAAGCACAAAACTGAAGCATAAATGCTATAGAATACTTATTAGTAATTATAAAGCTATTTATGATCAAAAAATCTTAGAATAAGAATAATAACTTCTTGTGTGACGTCAAAAAGTGTTTCACTGCCTCTTCACCGCTCTTGATCACAAGTCATGTCTGCAGTAGGGGCTCTGTGTACCCACATCAATAGAGTCAACTTGCCAGCCAATGATTTTTTTTTAAATTTCACATGAGCGTATTTTCTCTTGATCTGTTCCTCATTTTTACTGTATGCATGTTTGAATCTGCTTTTGGAGCTCATATTCCTCATTGTCTCCTCCCTGCAGGCATGAGATGGACAGCCTGCAGCGTCAGATGGAGGAGCACACTGTAACTGTGCACGAGTCTATGTCCTCCTGGACTCAGATAGAGGAACGGTTGATGGACCTCAGCCTTCCTTCGGGAACTCAGAAGGAAACAAAGGACAACAGTCACTGTGCTGATGAGCTGTTGAATCAGTGATGAATTCCCAAACACATCAGGCTCTTTTAAACAAAGTTGTCTTTTTCTAATATTTATTTGTTCAAGAAAAAAAGGTATAAGTTTTGAATCTGCGTTGACTATAGTAACCATATCAAAAATAGCAGGAGCACCGAGGAGTGAGCAAAAGCTTTCCTCACAGGTACAAATTTCGTTTCTATGTGATTTTTCTCTCTTATAAAGAAAAGTGGTGTTGGAAAAGTAGAAAGCGCCACCAGTTGAAGATGCCATGAAACCTCCTAGCAGGATCAGTTGCTGATCTGATGACGGGTGTGCCTCTAGACCTGTGTGAAAGGAAATCCTTGGCAGCATGCTGATCAGAGGTTCTTCGCACCAACAGGGCAAAATTTGCACAAGGTGCTTCCTGGAGGTCTGTGACCTTGCACTCATGGATCCGGTGAATGTGTGTGTGTTTTGGGGGGAGGGGGGGGAGATCTGCCTTCAGCGCCAGAGATGGGGCAGCACTTTAGCAGAGCCTTTATGTAGCCCAAATCACAGGTATTAAAATAAGCGGAGTGGGCTGAGGCAGGGGAGCTGGTGTGTTTAATGTCCGTGAGTAGGGAGAATTCTTATTTCTGTTTACAACCTTATTTCTGTTGCCTTTTGTTTGATGTGTTTAATGTTCTCTAAAATTTGTGGCTGGAAAATATTGTAAATATACAGTAGGTCGGGAAGCTAGCTGCGGGAATTTTAAACCTTTTAGTAACTTAATTTTGAGTATATTTCAAAGATAAAATGCAATGCCTATGAAGATGATTTATTTTTGTTATCTACGTTCTTTTTCCTTCTATATTAGTTGTAGAAAATGCTCAGTGATGTCTGCAAAATATAAAATACTACTAGTCTGCATGCAGCTGGAACTGACTCATTTTACAGCTGGAGCTATTCCAGTTCATACCATCAGCTGCATTTTTACATGTGAGAAGCCCTTTGCTGTTCCTGTGCAGCTAAGAAACCCAAGTGTGCTTCATTTAAGCTCTTGAGGGACAGTGCAATGACTTGGAGCTGCTACATGATGGCAGTATTTCTGATAACCAAAAATAGGCTGAGTTAGTGAAAGGGACCCCCGGTGCCCCAAGGCCATATCACAGTACTGAGCGCCTGTCCCGAAGCTGCTTTGAATACAGCTATCTTGCATATTACTGTGGAGCCTCAAATTAAACTTTAAACAGAGAGGATTTTTTTTGTTCTTTACCCTGAGATTTCACTTTCCTGCACCTTCATGGGTTCCTGCACTCAAGCCCCAGCCCAACCCACCTCAGGTTTGTGAACTACATTGGGAATGCTGCTTTTTACTTTAACTTCTCCCCCAACCTGTATCTTACACGTTTTTGCACTGACACCTTTGCAACTTTGTCCCCATGTTTTTCTGATAAGAAATAGGAAATGCATGAAGCTAATCTTTTGTATTAGCAAATAACTAGGACAGAATGCGCTCACGTCCTCTGTAAGCTGTGTGCTAAAAACAATCAATTGTGGTACTGTATAAATACATTTACCCAATCCCTGTCTGCAATGTCATACCTGACCAGTTTTATAGACCTAGCTGCAGAAAACTCCCCTTGTACATCACCGCCAAATCATAGAGCTTGGACAGTAAGAATTGTGCTTTTCATCGATTTGATGGTGCATATAGGAGCTTACTATTCCCCATCAGGCTGGTCGTTCAGTCCTAAGGGCCACTGTCAATCCAGTTTGTATCTCCCAAAAGGATTCTGTCTCCTCCTCCTCCTCTTGCGTTTGACTCACATCAGCATACTTACACTGTAAGAGCCAGCCCTGCAGTCGCATTGGCATTATGTACTGCCGCACAGAAAGCCCTTGTTGGCATTTGCTGGCTGCTAGGGCTCAGGCTGTAGGAGGAGGAAGGATATTTCCATTGGGTGATGCTGTTCCATCTCCGAAGAAGTTTCCCTTAAATGGCCAGCAAGAGATTTCAATTCAGGTGCAACTGGAGTGGAAGGGATATTTCATCTAAATTGTTGGGTTATTTTTTTAATTAATTGGGCTTATATTTCATCTTTTTTTTTTTTTTTTTTTTTTTTAACATTTCTCCTGTTTAAGCCCTACAAATATATTTCATGTGACTTATTTCTCTAGTGATTCCCTGGGAATCTCACGGTTAGAGCAATCTCTGAATGTAATGCAGAGAAATGAAAATGCTATCGTCATTTTTCTGCATGTACACACAAATGATGGGCAGTTGTAGTTTGCTTTATTGTGCCCCCAAGAAAAAAGTAAAATGAGTTGCACCAAATTTAGGAAAACATCGACTATCATTTTTGCATGATGAAAAAAAAAAGTCTGCTGCTTGGGTACATTTGAGGATGAGAAATCAGTGAAATGAAAATATTCCTTTAATAGACTGGGCAGACAAATTGAAGGCAGCTTCTTTTATGACATGCCCTGCCATCACCAATACCTGGTTTCAGAGGGAGTAACATTGTGTTACGCTGAGGAGCAGCAGTTTATTAAAGCGGACTTGGCTGCATCTGCCGATCTGCACCTTGTACTACTAATTTCCCTTCTCCTGTTGTTCATGTTCGGAAAGTTGCCTGCTTTTAAACAAAATAATATAGTATTGTTACCAGAGAAGTTTAAAAATCCATAGGTGCTCTCTCAAGAAAACTCATACATGCACAGACTTCCAAACTTGCAGCTGCCCTAGAGACAATTAGCTCAGACCAGAGAATCACTCTTGCACGTTCCACCTTCCCTTTCTAAGATTGCTTCAGTCATCCCACAGGCTTCAATCCAGTTTAGCTGCTGTTGGGGAACACTCAAAAATGGGGAATGTAGATAGCAAGGATAGCTCAGACTAGCCCCAGAGCTGTATTCCTCGCACTGCTGCTTTAAAGGGATCCTGCTACTGAAGTTTGTCAAGGTAAATGTCTTGGTTAGAAGGGTGAGCGCTGGCCTGAGATATGTTTCTGCAGTTTGTTCAAATAGGAGTGTCAATAACAAGCAGACTGATGTGTAGGAGGAATCTAGGACTTCCAGAGAGCACCAAAATAGCATCCTTTTGTAATTAATTTAAATATGTTGAAAGGAGCGTCCTTTTAAAAGATGTTTTATTTAATGGAAATGTACTCGTGTAATTTTTTTTTTCAAAATAATTCACTGCCTACTGAGACAGGTCTTCCAGTAGGGGAGAGCTCCTTTGTAAACATGGAACATTTTAATTGACTGCGCACATCTGACCTGACTGGTCAGGTTTGTTCAGTGTTTAATAACTAGTGAAATATTTTACCTGGCTCTGTTACTGCACATTGAAACTGGCTACAGTACTCAAGCTATGAGCTTCCTTTTTATGATGTTGTCATTATTACAAAATATGCTGGCAGTGGCGAAAACATGGCTTATGTTTTATCTTAGTCATTTTCAATGCTTGGTAGGCGAGTGTAAAATGTGTGTGCAGCAAGCAAGCTGAGCCAGTGTGATTTAGAAGTCAGTGAGCAGATTTTCACGTTTTACAGAATGTCACTGAAAGAATTGTTTGCAGGAGGAAGCAGAACTGCTGACTTACTGACAGAAGCTGGTGAGTGAGAGTGAAGAGTGATGACTAGCAGTGCTTTTCAAACCTGTCTTTCTCCCCCTATGTAAGTTATGAAACATTTTACATGTAAAAAGGAGTCTGTTTTCCATCAAGATGATATCATCCCACTTGACTGTTGTCCATGTTCATAGTTGATATGACAACTGCCTTCATTTAATTGTATTTTTCAAGTTCCATGAAGGCAGATAAAGATTATTGCTTTCATCATAGTGAAAAAAATATTGACTCTCCTGCAGAAGGTAACAAAGATTTCATGTGGCAATATAGTAATATGGACCTGCTATATCCATAGTATTTTTTCATTGGCTGTCCACCTTTGCCATAAACATTAATCCTTACAATTACTCTGTTTTATGTTGTGGAAATCGGATGGGAATTCAACTGGTGCCCCTTAGGATATCCCTAAGGGGCACCAATAGTTGTTACTAAAGTTAATAACTGACAGCTTAAAAATGTATTGCTGCTGATCAGATTCCGAAATGTTGTATCTCAAAACTGCTGCTTGGTCACCAGTTCCCTGAGAGAAATATGGTACTTGTATTCTATAAATACCTGCCAGTACATAAAGTTTAAAAAGTTTGCTTTGGGGAGATATCATAAAAGAAACAACATTGATATTAGAAAAAATGTATACTGTATAAAATTAAAGATTACAGTACAAAGCATGTTCATAAGTTTAATACACAAGTTTTGTGCAATAAACTATTTTTGGTAAAGGAATCCATGTTTTTCTGTTTTGTGTAGTTAACTGTTTCTTTAAGAAGTTTTTTTGTTTTTTTTTATAGTAAACATTCTCATTTTATATAGAAGTCAGCTTCTTTTGCATGATTTTATCTTATGTTACAATTCATTTAGAGTTTCATTAACCAATCTCTGAGTAACACTGCCCATAGCCAAAGTGTGACAGCATAGAAGGGGACATAGGTTATAGTGCAGACTTCTTTCTGATGAGCTAGGGGAGAACCAGAAATACTTGTACCCAGTCTTTACTGAGACATGGGGCCTATTTAAACACCTCACAGTAAGCAAAACTAGCACTGAAAGACAACAGATTCTCCTAGGACAAGCAGGATGGTAGTCCTCACGTATGGGTGACATCATCTGATGAAGCCCAGCATGGAAAACTTTTGTCAAAGCTTCTAGAAGCATGCCCAACCTGCTACTATCCGCGCATCCATGCGAGGTCCCCGTTCAGTCTCTTCTTTTCCGTGGTGCAGTTGCCTCGCGGTCGTGGAGCTCTCCATTTTTCTTGTTTTTCTCGATAAGTTTTGGGTTTCTGCTTATCTCCTCGTCGGGTCCCCCTTCGCGGTCTGTGCCTCCTCGATGTGGTAGGTTTTTCTATTGCCTTTTTTTCAACTTTGCAGTCGATTCCTGACTCTTGGCTTGCAGTGATCGCTGGTCATGGACCGCACGCCATTTTTCATGGCATAAACTGGTTTTCATCGGTGCCCCCAGTTCCCATGGACCATGTCTATCATGGATGCGCATGAGGTTTGATCTTTGCCTGGGAGCCTTGCATGACATTCTAGGTGCAGTCTGTGTGATCAGATGACCCCCAAAGGGCATCAGGCATGCCTTGATAAGATGGAGAAACTTTTTGGGGCCCCGAAGTCTGCTCCTTCTACTCCTACATCGGAACTATGGATACTGAGAGGTCAAAGGGAGCCTTCTGACACGCTTCCCCTGGATGTTTCTCTCGCCAGTTCCTCCAAGGATCAAGGGAACAGTGATAGATCCCCAATGGTCTCACGGATCTCCCAGACATCGGGATCTTCCACTTCCTTGGCACCGGGGAAAGACCAAGCCAAGCATTGAAAGAGATCTCGCAAGCAACGCCACCAGTTGCCGTCTACACATCGCTCCAGTTCTGGGGTGACATCGGCAGCTGCCAAGCTGCCACTGAAGCGACACCAGCTGTTGGAGGCCCCATCCTCTGATGCCCCTGGTAGTCCTAGGGGTTCCCCACCGACACCAGTGCTGGGCACCATGCCACCTCAGAGACCTGAGGAAGAGCAGGTGACGTCTCATCCCCCTCCATCAGTCCTGGCCACTCCGGACTTTCAGGGTGAAGTTCAGGATGCTTAAGGCTTTCCAGAGCGTTGAACTACCGGTGCCACAGGCTCCCATACCGGTGCCTGAGCCTCCACCCTCGATGCTAGCACCCCTGCTAGAGCATCTGGACATCCTTTTGGGTGCCTTTCCAACACAGCTGGTGCCTGAGGGACCATCAGTTTCCCAGCGGCCACTGATGCCCTCCAACGGAGCGATCCTGATTCTCGGGTCCTTCGAGGAAGATACAGCTGGTACCGTGTTTCCCAGACCACAGTTTCCTGAGCCCTTTCCGGATCCTTCTGGTCTCTTATGACCTCCGGTCCCAATGCCAGGGGAACTGTAGATTCCCATGGTGCCCTTGAGGCCTCCGAAGCCTTTGGAACCTAGGGCTGTTGCCCCTCACGGACCTTGCCCAAGGCACGCTGGTCCTAGTGAGGAGGGAAGGGCCTTACTACCCTTGGGGCAATGAGTCCATGGACTATTCAGACGACCCCCTCTTGGAGCCCTCTCCACCAGAGGAACGGCACTGGTTGCTCCCCGAGGACTTGTCATTTGTGAGGTTTGTCAGGGTCATGGCTGAAGCCATTCCCTTTCAGCTGCTGATGGAGGAGGATGCGCAACATAAGATGCTGGATCTACTCCAGTTCATTGACGTTCCTAAGGAGATTGTGGCGGTTCCTATCCATGATATTTTCAAGGACCTTCTCCTCCTCATGTGGGAGCACCTATCTCCCCTGTCAATAGAAAGGCCGACGCCACCTACTTGGTGCTGCAGGCCATGGGGTTTGAAAAGGGGCATCTCCCCCACCAGTCTGTGGTAGTGGAGTCCACCTTGACAAAGGCCTGGCGCTCTCTCCCGTGCCTCCGCCCCTCCATGGCTTGAGTACAGGGAGCTTGATGCCCTGGGCAGGAAAGTCTTCCAAGGCGCCATGCTGGTGGCCTGCATCGCCACCTACCAGCATTATATAACCCAATATAACCGCAATCTCTGGAAATAGGTCCAGGACTTTGCTGAGGGCCTACCTCAACAGCAGCAAGAGGCCTTCTCGGCCATTACCCTGGTGGGTCTTGAAGCAGGAAAGCATGAGGTGCATTCCACCTATGATGATTGAGACAGCGGCAGTGGGGATCAGCGCCAGGAGAATGGCATGCCTCCGGGCCTCTGACCTCTGGCAGGAGGTCCAAGATAGGCTAGCTGATCTCCTCCTGCACAGGAGAAAACCTTTTTAGGGATAAGGTCCAGGATATGGTAATGCAATTGAGAGACCATCATGATATCTTTCAACAGTTGTCCACTAGCACCTCTGAAGGCCTGTCCTCAGCCAGGAAATCATCCAGGCCGGGTTCCCAGAAGCCCTTTTACCGGTAGAGGAAATATTAACCTCCGGGCTCATATGCCACGTGCCGGTTCTAAAGGCCATCCTCGCCAACAGCAAGCGCCTAGACCCCAACTGGCGCCCCAGCCATGGGCTTTTGACTGGCAGCGAGAGAGCAGAAGTCAGTTGACCGTACCCCTGGTGTCAGATCCCCCAATTGGAGGCAGGCTCACAAGCTTGGCCCATCGCTGGGAAGAGATCACGTCGTACCGCTGGGTCCTCTCTATCATCTGTCACGGGTATGTCTAAATTTCAGCCGACTTCCAGAGACCTCTCCCCCATCGTGGGATTTAACCGCCCAACTGGTCATTCTTCAGACAGAACTCTCTGCCCTCCTTGTAGCGGGCACAGTGGAACTGGTCCCTTGCCATCTGCAGAGCCGAGGGTTCTATTTGAGGTATTTCCTTATTCCAAAGAGGAATGGCGGCTTGCATCCTATTCTCTACCTCTGGCGTTGAACAATTTTCTCGTAAGAGAAAAGTTCAAGATGAGCTCTCTGGGCACGCTGATCCCGCTCTTCAGAGGGGAGGAGACTGGCTTTGCTCCCTTGATCTCAAGGAGGCTTATGCACACATTGCAATTATCCCCAACCACCAAAAGTACCTCCGCTTCATGGTGGGGAAGGCACATTACCAGTAAAAAGTGCTGCCCTTCGGGCTGGCATCGGGCCCCCCTGCGTTTTTACCAAATGCCTAGCTGTGGTGGCTGCCCACGTCGGGTGTCGCTCAGTGCATGTGTTCCCCTATCTGGACAACTGGTTGGTCAAGAGCGACTCCCACTCTGGAGCCTTGCATGCTCTAGCCTTGACGGTGCAGATGCTGCAGACTGTGGGGTTTGTTGTAAACTTTCCCCAAGTCTCATCTCTGCCTGTCTCCTCAGCTGGACTTCCCAGGCGCCAGAATGAACATGGCGCAGGCAAAAGCTTTTTTGCCCAGAGACCGGGCAATCACCCTTGCCTTGCTGGCTACCCTTGTCCAAAACAGCCGGAGGGTGCCAGCCCGCCTTCTGCTCCGCCTGCTGGGCCACATGGTGGCCTCCAACCATGTGACCCCTCTGGCTCGCCTCTGCATGAGGAGAACCCAATGGACTCTACAGTCCCAGTGGCCACAGGCTTCCCAGGATCTTGAGGCTCCTGTCACAATTATGGACCCTCTGAAAGTTTCTATCCTGGTGGGAAGATCTTTCAAACCTGGAAAAAGGACTTCCCTTCCAGCCCTCTCCACCTTAGGTGATTCTCACCACCGATGCTTCCCCTCAAGGCTGGGGAGCTCATGTGAACAGTATCTACACGCAAGGTCTCTGGACTGCTTCTGAAGCCCGCTCTCAGATAAACTTCCTGGAACTTCGAGCAATTCGGTATGCTCTGTGGGCATTCAGATACCAGTTGACGTTCAAGAACGTCCTAATTCGGATGGACAACCAAGTTGCAATGTGGTAAATCAACAAAAGTAGGGCGGCACGGGTTCGATCCTCCTCTGCCACGAGGCAGTACAAGTGTGGACCTGGGCCCTTTCACAGGGAATGTCTCTGTGAGCGACCTACATGCCAGGCCATCTCAACATGCTAGCGGACCGCTTAAGCTGCTTCTTCCAGCCTCATGAGTGGTCCCTCAACGGGGAGGTACTGGCTGAGCTATTTCGCCAATGGGGTACGCCAGATGTGGATCTCTTCGCCTCCCCACACAACCACAAGGAGAGCAGGTTTTGCTCCCTGGTATTGGGGGCAGCCATCCGACCTGTGCTGCCTTCTCCCTCCAGTGGGGGAGGGGGCCTGTTGTACGCGTGCCCCCCCTCTACTGCTCTTCTTGAGAACTCTGCTGAAACTGCAGCAGGACAGAGGGACCATGATACTTGTGGCACCTTCTTGGCCCCGACAGGTCTGGTTCCCGCTTCTGTAGAACCTGTTGGTGTGGGCATTCATTCAGCTGGGACGGTGCCTGATCTCATCTCACAGAATCAGGGCACCTTGCGCCATCTAAGCCTCCAGACGCTGGCCCTCATGGCTTGGATGTTGAGCGCATAGTCCTCCAGCCCTTGAAACTCTCAGACTGTGTCTCCTAGGTCCTGGTGGCATCTTGAAAGCCCTCTACCAGGAAGTCCTACAGCTTGAAGTTGAAAAGGTTTTCCATCTGGTGTGTGGGTCATGATTTAGATCCTTTCTCATGCCCCCTCCTCCAGCTTTTGGACTACCTGTGGCATCTGTCAGAGTCTGGGCTTCAGCCTAGCTCAGTCAGGGTGCACCTCAGTGCTGTCAGCGCGTACCATTGAGGTGTAGCATGCCCATTTTGGTCCAACCTTTAGTGGGCCATTTCATGCAGGGCCTCCTTCAGCTGAAGCCCCCTCTTCGGCCTCCAATTGTGTCTTGGGACCTCAATGTTGTCCTGGCATGGCTCACATGCCCTCCTTTTGAGCTGCTGCAATCCTGCAACCTGAAGTTCCTCACCTGGAAAGTCATATTTGTGGTGGCTATTACTTTAGCTCGTAGGGTCAGTGAGCTTCAGGCTCTGGTTACATTCGCACCATAAATGAAGTTCTTTCATGATCGTGTGGTCTTGCGAATGCATCTGAAGTTTCTGCCCAAGGTTGTAACTGATTTTCATATCAATCAGTCCATTGTTTTACCCACCTTTCCGTGGTCTCATTCCCACCGAGGGAACAGACTCTTCATGCCTTGGGACTGTAAAAGGGTCTTGACTTTCTACCTTGATCGCACTGCTGGCCACAGATAGTCCACCCTTTGATTCCAACAGGCTGGGTGTGGCAGTGGGTAAACAGACCTTGTCGAACTGGCTGGCGGATTGCATCGCCTTCTGCTATGTGCAGGCAGGCCTTCCTCTAGCTGGCAGAATAAAGGCTCGTTCTGTGCAGGCTATGGTGATGATGGTACATTTGCATGCAGTCCCCTTCATCCAGATCTGCTGGGCCACAACCTGGACTTCTCTTCACACATTTGCAGCTCATTATTGCTTGGATAAAGGGCGTCAGGACAGTGCCTTTGGTCAATCTGTCCTCCGCAACCTGTTCCAGACCTAACCCAACTCTTCATGCTTTTGTGGGAACCAGAGTCCTCTGCTAGTCCACAGCACTGCAGTTGTATTGTGCCCGTTGGCACCTTGTTCAATTGCTGTTGGTCTCCCATTAGCAGGGGCAGGCTGGAGCTTGGTATTCACCCACATATGAGGACTACCATTCTGCTTGTCCTAAGAGAAAGTGCAGTTACTTACCTGTAACAGGTGTTCTCCTAGTACAGCAGGATGTTAGACCTCAGGAATCCTGCCCATCTCCCCATGGAGTTTGGTTCTCCTTTCGGTTTGTTTTATTATTTTCGCTCATATTTTGCTATATTATGAGACTGAAGGGGGACCTGGTGTGGACTCGCAGATAGTAGCAGGCTGGGCATAGCTTCTAGAAACTTAGACAAAAGTTTTCCGTGCTGGGCTCCATTGGATGATTCACCTACATATGAGGGAGGACTAACATCCTGCTGTCCTAGGAGAACACCTGTTGCAGGTAAGCAACTGCCTGTTCCAATTACACATACCACAAAAAAAATAGGAACATTAACTGCAACAGTAATGACATGATCCAAATTTCAGGGATGATTTTTAAATCTGCCTAGTGTGTAGCCCGTAAGACTCAGGACCAATGAGTTATATGTTCCCCTGCTAGCAGTTGGAGACTGAGTCAGGTATCAAAGCTGCCATCACCTTAGCTATTCCCCTGCAGTGACTGTAGCCCTCCAGTATCTCTCCATCTCCTAGCAGATGTGGACATGCTTTCCCTACACCAGCATTCATGGTGTAGTGGGATTGCAGTACTTGTTAGAAAAGGAAAATTTACCTTTAAATTGGAGAAAGATTTAACCCCACCCTCCTGCGGTGATATCTTAAGGTCCCTCCCCTAGTTGAGAATTCCTGAGGTGATTTCTGAGATCCCTCAGCAGTGTGCCTTGGTCCAGAAGCCAGTTCCTGGCATGGACATTGCTGCTGAAGCAGCTGAAAGGCAGCAGGTGCAGGAAGCTAAGTGCGGTGGTGACTGCCAAAACCCTCTCCCCCGACAGCTGCAGACTGTCTCTGTACTCAGCTGGTAAGCGCTGAACCCGGAAACATGGGTGGGAGAAGAGGATTTCCTCCTACTTCAGAGATGGTAGAGGAGTTTTTGTGAGAATTCCTCCAGTCTCCTTGCTCGGCGTGCCATACCGATGATATTCCAGATCCCGCAGGTTGAGTGCCCACACCCCCCCTTTCGTGGGCTAGCTAGGCCGCGGTGGCACCATCTTGCGCGGTTTTGTTCCTGTAGTACCCACCATAGAGCTTTGGTAGATGCAGTGTGTGGTAGCTCTGCGCAGATGCTGTGCATAACACCGCGCACATACAAGTAAAGAAGGGCGTATGGGCTGTGTGTGTGCGCCTTGCTGTGGGCTGCATAGGCACCCGAAATCTGTGCCCATAATATTTTAAGTGGAAGCCGTCTGAAAACGCAGTTACCATCGCCAATGACTCTGGCAGCAAAGAAACATAAGTGCCTTTCTCTCTGTGCTACTTGTCATATTAGGACTGCACAGTCTGACCTGAATTCTTGCTTATGTCAGCACTGTGAGGAAGCCCAGGACGAGTGGGCCTGCCCGGACTTTGCTAAGCCTGGATCCTCCCATTCAGAGGATCGGTCAGCCACAGCCTTAACCGGAAGTACACTGGATCTGAGTAACCCTGGGACTGGGTCATTCATGGGAGAGGGAAATTTAGCAGCATATACCCCAGTACCACCTCAGCTAGGCATGGACCTGGCTGCCTTCTCTTGGGTGGAATTCTTTCAAGCCTTCATACAGGTGCAGTCTGCTACCTCACTTGCCCCTGTCTGGATGGAACCTCAGCCAGTAAGCTCTCCCACTCCTATTAGCAGAACTCGAGGCATGCCTTGCTTCACTAAGGGACAGCACGGATGAAGAAGAGGATCTAGATTCCTTGGAAGATAGGGAAATTCCCCCCTGGTTTAGAACCATATCAGACTGTATTATGTTTTTTCCATAGAGACTAATTGCTGGCCCTGGTTTCCCAGACTCTGAAGATGCTGGGAGTCCCCAGGGCGAACACCATGACGGAACCAAAGAACAATCCCATCACGATCTCCCCACGGAAAGCCTCTTGCCACTTTCCAGTAATGGAAGCCATCCAGTTGTTGATTGACCTGGAATGGGATGCCCCCAAAGCAAGTTTTAAAGGTGGACGAGCATTAGAAGCTCAATACTCACTAGATTCGATAGCGAGAGAATATCTGTTTTTCCCTAAAGTGGATGTGTTGGTCTGTGCCTTCTCTAGGGGAACAACTATCCCAGTGGAAGGAGGAGCAGCCTTCAAGGATGTGCACAATGGGGTAGATTTTATAAAAGTATGCCCACCAGGCGCAAACAAAAGCATGCCGGATTTTAATAGATACGCACGTAGCCGCACTTATCCTTTAAAATCCGGGGTCGGCGCACGCAAGGCTGCCCAAAATCGGCAGCCTCCGAGGCTGCTCTGAAATCGGAGCAGCCTCGGAGGGAACTTTCCTTCCACCACCCCCCCCCCCCCCCCCCCACCTTTGTTTTAAAAGTTACGCCTGCACCGGCCCGGGAGTTGTTTTGGAGGCCTCGGCCACGCCCCCAAAATGCCCCCGTGCTGGAACCATGCCTGCGACCCCACCCCCGACACGCCGCTGTGACCCCCCCCCCCCAGGAAAGCCCCGGGACTTACGCGCATCCCGGGGCTTGTGTGCGCCACCGAGCCTATTCAACATAGACTCGGCGTGCACAGGGGGAACTTGGGGCAGGTTTTCGGGGGGTACGTGCGTATCTTACATGCATACCCCTTTGAAAATCTGCCCCAATAAGCAGATGGAATCCATCCTTAAAAAGGCCTTTGACACAATAGCAATGACCTTACAGATTGCATCTTGTTGTGCCTTGGTAGCTCGTTCATGCCTGCTCCTTTCTCAGGAGTAGGATGACTCAGGGACGAATTCCAGAGTGGTTAAGGAACCTGCCGCCACCTTTTTGCTGATGTGGGCTTGGACCTAGTCCATACTTCGGCCAGAGGAATGGCCTCAGTAGTGGTGGCCAGAAGACAGCTATGGCTGCGGAATTGGTCAGCAGACAGCATCCTATAAGGCAAATTTCACAAAAATGCCCTTTAAAGGATCAGCAGGCAGTAGAGACTATTCTGTTAAGGCTCCTCAGAATAAGGGCTACAATCCCAGTACCTGCGCCCCATGAAAAGATAGGGCATTATTCTACCTATTTTATTGTACCCAAGAAGGAAAGTTCCTTTTGCCCCATCCTTGACCTCAAGAGTGTCAACCAACATCTACGAGTGATTAATTTCTGCACGGAAACCCTACTCTCTGTGATAATGGCCATACAATCAGGAGAGTTCTTTACCTCCCTGGACATATCTGTCGCCTACCTACATATTCCAATCTGGCAAGAACATCAATGTTTCCTATGCTTTGCGGTACTGGGTCGCAATTATCGGTTCCCTGCCACTGCCCTTTGGCCTGGCCTCTGCCCCCAGAACATTTTCCAAGATTTTGGTGGTCGTAGCAGCAGTGTTGAGAAAACAGGGAATCCTGGTGCACCCATACTTGGACAACTGGTTGATCAGAGCAAACTCTGTGGAAGAGAGTCTCCAGGTGACCAACAGGGTGACCTCGAACTTGGTTGGGCCGTAAACTTGGACAAAAGCCATCTGAGTCACTGGAATATCTGGGAGTCCTGTTCGACAGCAAGCAGGGAAGGTCTTCCTCCCGACCACACGAATAAGGAAGTTGATGACTCAAGTGTGTCGGTTGATGAACACGATATGCCGATGGTGTGGAGCTATCTTCAAGTCCTCAGTTTGATGGTGGCAACCCTGGAAGTAGTGCCGTAGGTGAAGGCACATATGCAACCACTTCAACACTCCCTGCTGTCACAATGGAACCCACTGTCTCAAAACTATTCGATTTGCCTCCACTTACCGATGGAAGTATGCTCTTGGCTCCAGTGGTGGCAGCAAGAAGCTCATCTGGGCAGGGGTGTACCCCTGTCCCCTCCAAACTGGTTGGTCCTCACAATAGGTCTCCTGGACTGGGGAGCTCACTGTCAGGAACTCCGGCCCAGGGACACTGGACCAAGTAAGAGGCCCTCTGAAACAAACTGCCTGGAAGCCTGGGCAGTCAGGTTGGCATGTCTACAATTCAGCCACATACTGTAGGGTCAAGCAGTCCACGTAATGACAGGCAACGCAACAACGGTAGACTACATCAACCGCCAGGGTGGAACCAAAAGCCAGCAAGTGTCAAAGGAGAGAGCACTCCTTATGGAATGAGAGGAAATACATCTACAAATGATAGACTCCCACATCGCAGGAAATGACAACATCAGAGCAGACTTTCTAAGCAGGGAGAGGCTAGATCCAGGAGAGTAGGCGTTGTCAGCCAAAGCCTCTCAGCTGGTAGTAGATCGCTGGGGTCTCCCATTCATCAACCTGTTGGCCGTATCTCACAATGCGAAGGTTCCATGATTCTTCAGTCGCAGAAGAGATCAGTTGACCCTGGGGATCGACGCTCTCATTCGGACCTGGCCGGAAGAGGAGCTGCTATACGCCTTCCCTCCTTGTCAGGATCATTCACAGAATCTAGCACCACGGGGATCAGTCCTACTAGTAGCTCCAGACTAGCCCAGACATCCGTGGTATGCAGACATGCGGAGACTCCTGGTGGAGACCCCCTGTGCCTCCCACCTCACAAGGACCTGCTACAGTTGGGACCGGCTCTTCACGAGGATCAGACTCTATTCTGTCTTATGGTCTGGTCCTTGAGAGAGCTAACCTGATGAAGCACACGGAAATTCTCTACGGCCCTAGCATATATGTGGGTCTGGAGAGTATATGAGGCCTGGTGCGTGGAATGCAGTGTTTCCCCCTTGAACGGTCAAAACCCCACTAACTGAAATTTTTGTAGGACAGCTTGAATAAAGGTTTGACCATGAACTCCTTGAAGGTCCAGGTAGAAGCTCTCTCCTTTTCAGGGCAAGGTGAACAGAACCCGCCTGCTGGCTCATCCAGACATGGCCCATTTTCTGAAAGGGGTGAAGCACCTCTGGCCACCCCTACGGTGGCTGGTTCCCTTGTGGAATCTTAATCTAGTATTGGACTTTTTGGCAAGGCCTTCCTTTCGCCCACTGCAGTATTTCCTTGTATTTATTAACACTAAAAAACGGTGTTCCTGGTGGCTATATGATCAGCACATCTTATCTCTGAACTACAGGCATTGTCATGTCAGGAACAGGCCTCTGGATGAGTCCAGGAGCGTTACAGCTTCATACTGTTCCATCCTTCTTGCCCAAGGTAGTCCAGGAGTTTCATTTGAATCAGTCCATTTCATTGCCATTCCTAAATAAGCACAAGGACGTGGAAGAATACTGCCTCCTCCACCATTTGAATGCCAGTAGGATTTTGGTGCAGTATCTGTAAGTTTCAGAACAAGTCCAAAAGACGACCACCTGTTTGCTCTTCACGGTGGAGGAAAGTAGGGCCAATCAGCTTTGCAGGCTACCATAGCTTGCTGGATTAAGTAGGTGGTCACAGGAGCGTACGTGGAAGCAGGAAAGCCATTTCTCCTTCATGTTAAAGCTCATTCCACTAGGGCTCAGGCAGTCTCATGGGAGGAAGCTAGACTGCTGTCACCTGTCGACATCTGCTGAGCAGGACGAGGTCCTCCTTGCACTTCTCCAGGTTCTATCGCCTGGACGTTCAGGCCCAGGAGGACACAGCCTTTGCAAGGGTGGTGTTAACCGGTCTGCGGCCAGCCACCCACCCCAATCGGGAGTAGGCTTTGTACAACCCATTGGTCCTGAGTTCATCTGGCTACACGCTAGGAAATGGAGAAATTACTTACCTAATAATTTCGTTTTCCTTAGTGTAGACAGATGGACTTAGCATCCCGCCCCTGGTTGCTAAGAACGGTGCCAAGGATTCGCCCAGGGAGTGGATATCAGTTCCAAGAGATTATGTGTAAGTCGTCATCCATGCCCTAGATCAGGGCATCTATTATCTTACTGGGGTTCAGTGTTTGTTTAGTTGAATATAGTTAAGGTTATCCGTTTTTAATTGTTTTTTTCAATAGTATATCCACAGTGGCTTATGCAGAGAATACTGAAGGGGTGATTCTAGGGTGTCGTCAGCTTTGAAACCTGACTCCGTCTCCATCTGTCTACACTAAGGAAAACGAAATTATCAGGTATATAATTTCTCCAGTTTTTAATTCACTTTTAACTTTCTTTCTATGTGTAAGCATACATAGAGTTTCCAGTAGAGAGTGCCAGAGCTTTGGACCTGCTTTGGAGAATACTATATTTCATATTTGAGTCAAATGTGTGCCCTGTATAGTGGGCATATTCAGGAAACCTTTATTTTGGGATCTTAGTGTTCATTTCGGGTTGTAGAGCTGTAGTGTCACTCTTAGCAGTCTGGTGTTATTGGAATGAACAATGTTGAATATTATCATTATTACTTCATAGTAGATTCTGGATTGTACTGGTAACCACTGCAGAGCCATCAGCAAGGGTGTAATATATTTCCTGGATCCTGTTAATAGCCTTGCTGTGGCATTCTGTAATAGTTGTGCTTTTAAGTAACATGCTGGAAGACCTAAAAGTAAGGAGTTACAGTAGTCACGGTTATTTATTTATTTAACATTTTTTATATACCGACGGCCATTTGCACATCGTATCGGTTTACATATAACTTGAAACTCGGACAGGGAAACTGTCACGCAGGCATAGCCTTTTCAAAGAACGGAAGGTTAGAGAATATTAGAGATTGTAGTACTGTACAAATATCTGCCAAGAGTTTATAAATGTATGTAGTTTATCATCTTCATTTTTTTCATTTCTATAACTGAAAAGCAGCAGCCTGTAGTTGTCATCAGCCAAAACTTGCACCTCTAAGAAGCAGTAGACAGAATATGCCATAGTATTGAAGATCTATTAAACAACTCACTGCCTAAATTTCATCTACTAAACACTGCAAACCCAAGTGACTAGCAGTATTACAAGGGAATAAACACCCAGTTAAATAAGAGAAAATATCACCAGGTCTGTAACTGGATATATTTAATGCATCAAAATACACAGACTATTTCTGGAAATTGGATAGAAAACTATCACTTCTTCAATGCAAGTCAGAGCTAGGCATTTGTTCTGGGAAAGTATTACTTTGATGTTTGTAACATTTTAGGGTTCTTAAAGAACAGTATATTGCCACCATCTAGTTTAGTCACAAAGTAGCTGATAATCAGTTGCACAAAGGCTACAACTTGTTAAGGGAACAAAATGTGCGCCGGAGGATTGTCAACTGTTACTATATGCAGGACAAAGTTGAACAAAGCAATCATGCTACAAATTTCAGGCGGTCACTCGACGCTTTGCATGCTTCTATTTCCCCTCACGTTGGTGCAATAACTGGCAGCATGAGCTTACATTATACTGATAAACATTCACAGGGTTTCTAGCTACAGTCTTGGTACACTTTTTCTAGATGAAAGGTATTTTCTAAGCCTGAGCTATCCTGTAGCAGGAAAAATTGGAATCTTTGTTGCGATACCTATTATTGGAGCCAGAGAGAAGAGTTCGCGTAGCACATAAGTTTCTTCAGATGTGGCTGCGGGCCGAAGCAAAGAAGAGATCCGGGCAAGTTCATATGAACCTATTGGAAGCATTTATTTTACAGAGAACGGCAATAGCTTCCTTCACTCTGAAGAGTCCACGTCAGTGTCGTCAGGTGAAAGTCTCCAGTTTTCTGCGGAACCAATTTGGCTCCTCACGTTCTGCACTACTTGAAATAATAAATATGGTTCATTTTAGTCTGAGGTAAAGAACGGCTTAATTGAGTGTTATAGCTACAGTGTTTATAAAATTATTTTCAGCCCTTTGCAGGGCTAAATTAAATTAAAATGGCGGAGGGTCTCCTTGTTTGTTTGTTTTTTAATTAGCGTTGAGGTTTAAGCCTCATAATATTATAGTTATACATTCAGTTTAGATTTTGTTTTAAATCATGTTAGAAAGCACAATCGGGTTCTACGGTCCCTTTCTCCCACGGTATTTGCCTTGCAGCCTAGGTGCAAGGATGCGCTACTGGGTCTATCCATCCTAGCCCAGAGGTGATGGGAGATGAACGGTGCGAGTTTTAAAACGATAACGGAACAAATCGTGGAAGGCAGTCCCGGTAAGTATCAATCAAATACATAAATGTAAAGCGAGGCGGCGAGGTCACTTCTCCCGCCTACGCTCAGACAGCCCTGGCGACGGGGTCTTCTTCCCCCACCTCCTCCTGTATGCAGGCAGCGCGTCGGGCAGCCCCGGCAGCTGGGTCCTGGCTGGCTGCGGGCGCGGCAGAAATGCGCGCTCGGGCAGGCGGCTCCAACTCCCGGCGGCCGAGGTACTGGGTGTACTCCACCCTCTGCGTGGTGCCTGGGAAGGGATGCGGGCCGCCGCCGCCGCCGCGGGGCTCTTCCCCGCCGGCTGGCACGCCGCCGCCCTGCACGGACTCTGCGGTTGCCTGCTTCTCGCCCTGTTCGGCTGGCTGCTTCGCTGTTGGCGCCGGGGCCACCGCTACACCGACGAGGGAAGCGCCACGAGGTCGCTTTGGCGCGAGGAGACAGGCCCGGTCTTCCCGAGCCCGGAGCTAACCCAACTCCGAGGTGAGAGCGGCCTACTTCCTCTCGGACGTTATGAGCGCGCGTGGGAGAATCCTGCCTCTGCAGCGGGGGGGAGGGGGTAGGGTAGATACCCGGGGTCTGTTTTATGATGCTATACAGAGAAAACGAAACGTCATTACGTCATATGAACGGCAGTCTTTCGGGAAGGGAGCCAAGTCCTCTGGTCCATGTGACTACTAGGGCTCGGTTTGTGGTAGGAATTATCATAAGAGGTGACAGTGCAGGAGCTTTGCAGATCACACCGGGCCCGTCCTCTGATGTGGCCGAGTCTTTGGAAAGCTCATGCAGTTCATCATCTCTGGATAATGTTTATGCTGTGGTGGGAACAGGGCTCGCCACCTGCAAAGAATCCAGTAACTAACAATAAGGCTGCTAGAACTATGCAATGCGGGAATAAGTAATGGCATAGGCAGCGGAATGGGTTAGGCCACTGGGACCGTGTCCCCGATCAACTTTTTGCTTTGCACAGCATCAGCAACTGGGGGGCGAGGGTTGGTTTGTTTGCCCCATTCCCAATCAAAACGTTATTCCATTGTTCCTGAATAATGGAAAAAAACTTCTAGTTTTAGAATAACATTTTTGCTGTGTTGATTTGTGGATGCTCCATCTATCATTATTGCTTATTCTTTGGCTGTACCTCATTCTGGAGGAAGGGAGCAAGACAGCAATTTGAAATCTATGTATCCCTTTGTTAGCAGATGGAGAAGAACTTGAATTTTTATATTTTGCTAACTTTGCGTTGTCTAAGCCAGAATTAGTTCTCATGCAGAAAAAAAAAAGTGAGCAAAGAAAAATGTCAGCATTTTACACATCTGAGTGTTAGTCACACATAAATTAGATTGGCAAAACAGTAGACAATGTAGCTTCTTTTGGGCAGTCAACATTAGTGTCACAAAAATTGACTATCTTGTCAATTTAAGCTCTACAGTTTGCAGCATTTTTTCAGATAAAATAAATTCCTGTCACAATTGGAGATAATGTAACTTGTGCAAGGAATGCAAATGGGAGAAGTAGGATTTGAATCTTAATTTCCCTCATTTACAACCCACTGTACTAGGCTATTCCATGTGCACTGTCTGAAGTCTTTGCTTATTGTATACACTATATTTGAGGTTGCTATGTGTAAATATGTTCTACTAATTTACAGGCTGATACAGTACAGTGCGCTCCGGTGATTGGACGCGTGTTTTCGACACACTAGCTTTACCCCTTTTTCAGAAAGGGGTAATAGCACGTTGAAAACGCATGTCCAACCCCCCCGAATCTAATAGCGCCCGCAACATGCAAATGCATGTTGATGGCCCTATTAGGTATTCTCGTGCGATACAGTAAGTAAAATGTGCAGCCAAGCCGCACATTTTACTTTAAGAAATTAGCGCCTACCCAAAGGTAGGCGTTAATTTCTGCCGGCACTGCTTTTCTGTGCACCCTCCGACTTAATATCATGGCGATATTAAGTCGGAAGCCCCAAAAGTTTAAAAAAAAAAAGTAAAAACAAAAAAAAAAACCCCAAAAATTTAAAAATGGGCCCGTGGATCGAAAACCGGACGCTCAATTTTGCCGGCATCTGGTTTCTGAACCTGTGGCTGTCAGCGGGTTCGAGAACTGACGCTGGCAAAATTGATATTAAGTCTGAGGGTATAAAGAAAAGCAGTATCTTCTGCTTTTCTGTACACTTTCCTGGGTTGCTTAGTTCTTAACGCCTGCCCTTTGGCAGGCAATAATTTCTGAGAGTAAAATGTGTGGCTTAGAAGCACATTTTACTTTCAGAATCCCGGGTAACTAATAGGCTCATTAATATGCATTTGCATGTGATGAGTGCTATTAGTTTTCGCAAGGTTGGCTGCGCATTTTCAAAGCGCTATTAACCCTTACGGTATAAGGAGTAATCGACGCGCGTCAAAAACGCTCGGCCAAACGGGTGCCAAATGAGCGCACCATACTGTATCAGCCTGTTCGTGTTGGAAATGTAATTCCTGGATAGAGCTAGAGTTAAGTTTCCAGTGCTACTGCACTGGCACTTAAAACCCATAAAAAAGGGGAAAAAAGTGAAATATATATATATTCTGGACATTAAAAATGTGAACTGAAAACCATTGCACAGTTTCTGAGCACCAGATTACTGCTTCAGCTGTCAGATCTTCATCCTTTATTGCAATTGTTTATTTCTGGCAATCCTTTCCAACCAAGGAGTTCAAGCCAGGTTACATATCAAAGTAATGACTTATATCTGACTTAATGTCTTATCTCTGATTTAAAAATATTGTATTGTGTTTCAGTAGCTCATCTGCATTTATGAATATATTTTTTTTATAAGATCCTTCTGTTGACTCAGAAAATGAAACAGCTTGGTTGCATGTGTGTTCCACATGCTTATTAGATTTCAGTTATTTATGTCTTCATTTATTTTTTCTTAAGATCCACACTTGTAAAATATAATGCAAGAAAGCTTAATGCATTAACATACAGCAATATTCCAAGATGATCATTAAAAGAATGTTTGGTCAATAGATATGCCATAAGCCAAAGTAGAATTTAACAGTCTGCACCTAAGTAACACATTTTTTTTAATCAATACCCAAGTAAGTAAAAAAGACTAAAAATGAGTGTTAATAAGTGAGGATCTCGGGCAGTAGACAAAAGTACACATCTCATTAAACAGCTAATTTAGTGTCAAGAAAATGATTTTCCTGGGCCAGGGACAACCAAGAGTTGTATGTATGGCAAAAAATGTCAGCACTGTTCATCGCTGGCTTTTTGTAGCCATCTTTTCATGGCCTCCTGGGATTAGTGGAAGCCTCTGGCCATGGTTGATGTGTAGAGAATATGAGAGTATTAAAGACCAGATGTATTACATTTCTCATTGAGTGACTATGGGAGGACATTTAGTACATCTTATCCTAAGCAGGATATTTCCTTTTCATGATATAAAAGTAGCCGTCTGAGATTGTGAGCTCAGAGGTAGCTGCAGAACACTGCAGTTTTGATTTGAGATTTTGTTTTGATAAGTGGGACAGGTCCTGGTGCTTTCATCATTTGGCATGTCCTTCCAATTGTTGTAGTCCCTATATAAAATTGTGACCGTTTACAGTTCCCAGTCAATGAAGATTGTTGGTCACCAGTGTTTTGCTAGTCTTTCCTTACCAAATGAAAAGGACAAAACCATGATTCCTTGCAATGTATGAACTAAAAAAGCTCGCTGACTGGGAAAAAAATCTGGTATTTTACTTGATTGGTAATAGACATGTATGGAAATCCATCAGACATTTATGGGCATGCCAGTGCTGCTGTGCCAGTTTCCTGAGGTATTTGCTAAATGCAGGCAGAACATTATCTGAATTAGCTTTGTTTACCCTGCTGGAAATAATCTGAATTGGTTCCTTTTACCTCAGGGGTTCTGAAGTTGGCAACAAGTAGGCTGCTGATATGCTCTCATGTCGTGTGATGGATTTTGGAAAACAGCCAGTAGCTTGTGTTGACTTTTGAGATGGCTGCTCAGTAGATACAGAGAACCCATATTAGGGAGCTGGCTTTGCTCTGTGTCAAATCTCATTACTATGTTGAGCCTGTGCAGTCTTCTCGCCCCGTGTCTCAGTTACAGGGCAGTAATAACCCCATTGTTCCTCCTCTTTTCATAGAAATGACAGCAGAAGAAGACCAAACAGCCCTTCCAGTCTGCCCAGCAAGCTTTCATGCTTATTTTTCTCATACTTATCAGTTACTCTGACCGGTGAGGTCAGGGCCCTTTTTGGTAACATTTTTGGTTCTAATTTCCTTCCCCCCCCCCCCCCTGCCAATTGATGTTGAGAGCAGTGCTGGAGCTGCATCAATATGAAGTATCTAGCCTAATTGGTTTAGGGGTAGTAACGCCGCAATAAGCAAGCTACTCCCACTTTTTTGCCCAGTCTGTGCAATTTAGTCCTTGCTGGTTGTTGTCCTGTTGGAAGTTATGTGCATGAGATCAGTAGGCAGAATTTCCACCTCATAGAGGTTGACTCTCTGCCTCCAAAGCCCTATGAATTTTGTCTGGATAAAATTCTGCATAAATACAAATTGTCATCAATGTTATATTCCTTTTTATAAATGTAAGAAATATTTCAGTTTAACAGCGTTTTAAAAATCTCTCCCCTTCCCTCTCACCAACTTTAGGTGAACAAACAATGGATGATATTTTGACTCGGTTGCAGCAGCTAAACCCTGACGAGCTTCGTAAAGAAATTGTCCAGGCTGGGCTGAAATGTGGGCCCATCACCGCAACCACCAGGTTTATTTTTGAAAAGAAGTTGGCTCGAGCGTTACTGGAGCGCCAAGGTGTTGTGGACGTGGATGCTGTTATTCCATCAACTACTGATGCAGTGGTAGGGAGCAGTGCATCATGTTACAGCCAGTATGCAACACCAGGGACATCTGGGACTACTCTGATTCACCGGGGAAGCCGATCCCAGCTTGCAAACACCTCTGAAGAGGGAGATTTTGGGTACAGTGTGGGCTTGAACCCTCCGGAGGAGGAGGTTTTTACAGAGAAGAACTCTTCCGTATTAGTTGAGAGAGTAGCAGCCATCAACTTGCAGACACCTTCCAGAGATCCTTCACTGTACTATGGAGTGTGCCCAGTCTACGATGATATTCTGGCAAGGAACGGTAATTGCATTCCATTTAGGGATAAACAAAGTTGGCATGTATTCACTAATCACAAGAAATTCAGTCCTGAAAGATAGAGGATAAATGTTTTATCCATGTTTTCCCATAAGATCCAAAAACTGCATTTTGTAGCTGCAGTGTTTTTGAAAGCATTGTATCATTCAAGAATACTTTTCTTGTACTTGATTTATAGATGATGGAATTCTTTTTGGAAACCTGCATGTCATATAGTTCTCCAAGAGGACATGTTCCAAAGTGGTTGTCTTTAAGAAGACAGCACATGGCAGCACCTGAGCTCTGAAGTAATTGGAGAAAACCTTTCAATCTGAGATGTTCTCCCTAAAACATAGTACACTTTTCTTTCCACTATTTTGTCCTCTTGTAAATAGATTTCTATAAACAAGAACAATTTTAATTTCCATTATTGTTTTTAAATGGTGTAAGTTAATGTAATTTTGAATGTGTCCCTTACCTTAATGTATATTTCATGCTAGTTTTACATAAAAAGTGATAATGCTTTCTGGCCACAGTTTTATGCTGTGATAAGCCAAAATAAGTGGTGACTGGCTTAGCTCTACGTATTCGTAGTGTTTGAGTACTTGCCAGGCACTTGTAGCCTAGATTGGCCACTGTTGGAAACTGGATGCTGGGCTCGATGGACCCTTGGTCTGACCTGGTATGGCAACTTATGTTCCCTGTACGTACCAGGATCAGTCCAGACCGCTGGGTTGTCTCCCTTCCAGCAGATGGAGTCAGAGAAAAAAGCTGAAAGACACCCCTTCTTAACTTGGTGTGCCACCTGCGATCCTTCAGTATTTTCTCTGACTCCAGCAGAGGAGGTCGGCAGACCCTGCAGTCCTGATCCTAGCATATTATTTGTTTATTTTCTAATAGTTTTTAGAGTAGTTTAACTCTCCCTTATTTGATATAGCAACTTTGGCTACATCAAGTTTGTTTAAAAAAACCCAAAACAAACAAAAAAAAAAAAATCCAACAACTTTAGTTTCATTTTAAGTCAGTGAAGTCTGTGTTATCCTCCCGAGGCATCTGCAGCCTTGGTAGAGGTTCAGCTGGGGCTGGATGCCCCGATTAGCCAACATCCCCGGAGGCAAGGTCTATTCTGGTGAGTGGGGTGATTAACCGGTGGGCCGGTCCCTCCCCCCCCCTGTGGCCCGAGAAGTGAAATTCCTTGGGAATCGTGTCCTGTCCTGAGTTTAGCTCTCTCAGGCTCCCAGAGCTCCGGAAGGCCGAATTTCGGCAGTACTCACTGTTTTCTTTTTCTTGCTGACTTGTGCACTGACTGGGCTGCTTTTTTTTTGTATTGCTGGGATGCTGTGGGGATTTTCATGTTCCGCGTGTGGGGGCTTGGGGCTGCGGCTTTCGCGCGAGGGAGTGTGCGCACACTGCCTCCCGGGGGGAAGGCCCGACAGGAGGATTTGAGTGTGATTTTTAGCGCGAACTACTACGCGGCGATCCCAATCGCGGGAGACACCCCCCCCCCCTCTTCCCCAGCTGGTGTGGGAACGGCGGGCCATTTTGTCAGGCCCAAGCTCTATTGTAGGGGGAGGGGAGTCTCCTCCTCCACTTTCTCCTCCCAGCTTAAGCCCGGTTTGACTGTGCGGTCTGCGGCCTACCTCCCCTCCGAACTTTGCCCCCTCCCCGACGGAGCCCTTAAAGGAACAGGTGCCATTTTCGCCTAAATTTATTTTATTAATGCATAAAGCCTTTTTAGAGACTGAGGCACATCTGCAGGATACTGTGCCTCTACCCGCAAAGGTTGCTAAATGGGCTGCAGCTCCAAATGTCCCTTCGGCCCCTGTGGGGATTCTGGATCCTGGTCCCACGAATCCTTTCCGGGACCCGCTCCTCCCAAATCCAGACGGGGGTGTTGATGAGTCCACCCCTGGTAGAGGGGGACGATCTCCGTGTTTTCCGATTATTCAGACGGGAGGAGCTGGACATTGATACATCCCAGCACGGAGCCTGTCAAGGGGAATCCAGTCCTCTCGGGGCTGCGGGCCCCTCCCAAGACTTTTCCTTTTCACCCAGTGCTCATGCAGCTAGTGACCTGGGAGTGGGAGACTCCTGAGGTGACCCTGTGTGTGGGGAGGGGGATGGAAAAACTTTACCCCTTACCCGAGGGGTCCTTGGACATTCTCAGGGTCCCCAAGGTGGAGACGTCTGTCTCTGCTGTCACTAAGCGGACAACCATTCCCGTGACTGGGGCGACTGCTCTTAAAGATTTGCAGGATAGGAGACTGGAGGTCCTTCTCAAGCGGATCTTTGAGGTCTCTGCACTGTGTGTTCAGGCAGCTGTTTGCTCACCTCTCAGGAGTTGCCTCCGGATGAGGCTGACCAGGCGAATAGGATGGAATCCGCGGTGGCTTACACAGCAGATGCTTTATATGATTTGCTCCGGACTTCTTCGTGCAGCATGGCTACAGGAGTCTCTGCCAGGAGGTTTCTTTGGCTTCGAAACTGGTCAGCTGACGTTTCTTCTAAGACCCAGTTGGGCAATCTTCCTTTTAAAGGGAAATTGTTGTTTGGGGATGAGCTGGAAGTCCTCATCAAGTCTCTGGGAGAGAACAAGGTGTAAAAGTTACTGGAGGATAAGCCCAGGTCTTCCAGAAACTGGTTCAGCGCGTTCCCAGTTCCGGGGACAACGCAGATTTCGGCAGACTAGGGCTCCCGCCTTTTCCGCCCGACAGACTCTGAGATCTCAGTCTTGGCCTTCTTCCTTTCGAGGCCGCAGGCCCTTCCGTGATGGGGGCTCTTAAGAAGCAGTGGGGGGCAAGCCGTCCCGATGAAGGTGTGCAGACCCTCTCCCCGGTTCCAGTGGTGGACAGCCGCCTCTCACTATTTTTTGAGGAGTGGGTCAAGATTACATCAGACCAGTGGGTCCTCAGTATAATCGTAAACGGCTAAGTTGGATTTTGCCTGCCCGTTACGGGATCTGTTCCTGGTGTCACCTTGTGGGTCTCGAGCCAAGTGGGAGGTGGTAAGTCAAACCCTGGATCGCTTGAAATCCCTGGGAGCTATAGTACCAGTCCCTCTGGAGGAGCACAGGTCCGGCAGGTACTCCATCTATTTTGTGGTCCCAAAGAAGGAGGGATCCTTTTGCCCAATTTTGGATCTGAAACAGGTCAACCGGGCTCTTCGGGTTCCTTGGCTCCGCATGGAGACTCTCCGCTCTGTCATTGCGGCCGTCTACTCAGAGAATATTTGGCCTCTTTGGACCTAACAGAGGCATATCTTCACATAGGGATCTGCGAGCGTCATCAGCGATTCCTCCGGTTCATGGTTTTGGGGGAACATTATCAGTTCCAAGCGCTTCCGTTTGGGTTGGCAACGGCTCCGCGAGTCTTCACCAAGGTGATGGTGGTGGAAGCAGCAGTCCTCAGGCAGGAGAGGATCTTAGTTCACCCCTACCTGGACGATTGGCTTATATGGGTGAAATTGGAACACCTCTGTCGGATGGCGGTCCGGACGGTTTTGCTCCAACTCCAATCTTTTGGTTGGGTGGTCAACTTTGCCAAGAGCCAATTGGTCCCGTCTCAGGTTCTGAACTTCTTGGGCACCCGGTTCGATACGTCAGTAAGGTCTTCCTCACCCAGGAGAGGATGATCAAGTTATGGGCGCAAATACATCTGCTCTTGTCGTTACCTCTTCCCCTCGTGTGGGATTATTTCAAGTACTTGGTTCCATGGCGTCTACTCTGGAATTGGTTCCCTGGGCGTTTGCGCATATGAGACCGTTACAGAGGGCCTTGCTTTCTCGTTGGGATCCAAAGTCTGAGGAGTTCCAGCTACGGTTGCCCCCTCTTGGAGCCTGCCAGGTCCAGTCTCGATTGGTGGTTGATTCCGACCCACTTGTAACGGACCTGGAGGAACCACAGTAGGTGATCGTGACAACGGATGCCAGCCTCTCTGGCTGGGGAGCGGTCTGCCAGTCAAAGGCCGCTCAGGGCCGATGGACGAGTTATCAGACGACATGGTCCATCAATCGGTTGGAGATCAGGGTAGTGCGACTAGCATTACGCGTCTTTCTCCCTCTAGTCAGTCAATGGTCAGTACGAGTATTGTCTGACAACGCGACGACCGTAGCCTACATCAACTGTCAGGGAGGAACCAAGAGCCGGCTAGTGACCTTGGAGGCCGACTGACTCATGGCATGGGCAGAGTGCCATCTGGTCTGGCTGGCGGCCTCTCACATAGCCAGGGTAGACAATGTTCAGGTGGATTTTCTCGGTCGTCAGTATCTGGATTCCGGTGAGTGGGAGCTGTCCGCAGCCTTCCAGATCCTCACTCGTCGCTGGGGTGTTCCTCTTCTGGACTTGATGGCAACATAGAGCAATGCAAAGGCGGTTCGTTTTTTTTCAGTCGTCGGAGAGATCACGGGTCGGAAGGGGTGGATGCCCACATCCTTCCGTGGCCTCGTGACGTTCTGTTGTACGTGTTTCCCCCCTGGCCACTAGTGGGCAAGGTCTTGCATCGGATAGAAGCTCACGAAGGATCAGTCGTTCTCGTAGCTCTGGAGTGGCCCCGACGGCCGTGGTTTGTAGATCTGATCAACCTAGCGATCGACAGTCCGGTTCGTCTCAGCCATCTTCCGAATCATCTTCGGCAAGGTCCAGTATTTTTTTGATCGAGCGTATCGCTTTTGTCTAGCGGCCTGGCTTATGAGAGGAGATAGTTGAGAAAGGGGGGGTATTCTGATTCGGTTATCTCTACCCTCCTACAAGTGTGGAAGTCGTCTACGTCGCTTGCCTATGTTAGTCTGGAGGGTGTTTGACTCTTGGTGCTGCAGGTTGCATGTGTCCCCGCGTCGGGCCTCAGTAGCTCATATTCTAGCCTTTTTGCAAGATGGCCTAAAGAAAGGATTGGGGCTTGCAGTTCTCTCCAGGTGCAGGTTGCAGTCCTAGGGTGGCTGCGGGGCAAGGTTGACTGTTTTTCACTGGCAGCTCATCCGGACGTGTCCTGTTTTTTGAAGGGGGCTAAACACTTGAATCCTCCGGTCAGAAAGGTCTGTTCTTCGTGGAGTTTAAATTTGGTTCTCCGTGGCTTATGAGGTCTTCCTTTTGAGCCTCTCAAGTGGGCCACGTTGAAGAACCTGACTCTAAAGACGTTTTTCATGGTGTCGATCACCTCCAAAAGGCGGGTCTCAGAGCTTCAAGCTTTGTCATGTCGAGAACCGTATCTCCGTATTTCGGATTCGGGGGTATCTCTACGAACAGTGCCCTCTTTCCTACGAAAGGTAGTGTCAGGTTTTCATTTGAATCAGACGATAGAATTGCCTGCCTTTCCGAATTTGGATCCTCGTTCTCCTAAGGATAGGGATCTGCATAAATTGGATGTACGGCGGGTTCTCCTTCACTATCTGGAGGTAACCAACTCTTTTCGGTTGTCTGATCATTTGTTTGTCTTATGGAATGATCCTAAGAAAGGTCAAAAGGTGTCCAAAGCTACTGTTGCTAGGTGGTTGAAGGAGGCCATTACCTCCACTTACGTCTGTATCAGTCGCGCCATTCCGGAAGGTATGAAGGCGCATTCCACCAGGTCTCAGACGGCTTCCTGGGTGGAGAGTCAATTTGTCTCGCCACAGGAGATTTGTAGGGCAGCCACTTGAAAATCGTTGCATACCTTTTCTAAACATTACCGTGTGGGCGTTTGAGATCCTGATGTTGATTGCTTTGGCAGCAGCGTTCTGCGCATGGGACTCTCCAGGTCCCACCCCATTTAGGGCAGCTTGGGTACATCCCAGCGATCTGGACTGATCCTGGTACGTACAGGGAAAGGAAAATTGGTTCTTACCTGCTAATTTTCATTCCTGTAGTACCAAGGATCAGTCCAGATGCCCACCCTTGGAGCTGGGAGAGTCCATTATGTATTGTGCATTTTACTCTGCAGAATTCTTTACAGTGATAGCCATTCGTGTGGCATGGGAAAGTGCCCTTCCTTGTACATGTGTTATGCAGTTATACGGTTTTTGACTGCGCAAATTTGATGTAGCCATTGGTTATTACGTTTGGGGTTTTTATCCTCTAATTTTTATTCTGCTATAGTATGGATAATACTGAAGGATCGCAGGTGGCACACCAAGTTAAGAGGGGGTACCTTTCAGCTTTTTTCTCTGACTCCATCTGCTGGAAGGGGAGACACAACCCAGCGGTCTGGACTGATCCTTGATATTACAGGAATGAAAATTAGCAGGTAAGAACCAATTTTTCTTTCCCTGTACGTACTAGGATCAGCCCAGACTGCTGAGTTGTCTCTCCCTTCCGGCAGATGGAGTCAGAGAAAAAAAACTGAAAGGCACTCCCTCTTAACTTGGTGTGCCACCTGCGATCCTTCAGTATTTTCTCTGACTCCAGCAGAGGAGGTCGGCAGAACCTGCGGTCCTGATCCTATAACATTATTTCTTCTCTGGTACTTCCTTTTCTAGAGTTTTTAAACTTTCTTTAAACTTCTTTGCAACAACTTTGGCTACATCAAGTTTGGGATTATTTGCAGCTACTTGGTTCCATGGCGTCTACTCTAGAATTAGTCCCTTGGGCGTTTGCGCATATGAGACCTTTACAGAGGGCGTTGCTTTCTCGTTGGGATCCGAAGTCAGAAGTTTCACCTACGGTTGCCCCTTTTGGAACCTGCCAGGTCCAGTCTCGATTGGTAGTTGATCCCGACCCACTTGCAAGGGGGGATGGACCTGGAGGAACCTCAGTGGGTGATTGTGACGATGGATGCCAGCCTCTCTGGCTGGGGGGCGGTTTGCCAGACAAAGGCCGCTCAGGGTGGATGGACGCGTTGTCAGGCGAGCTGGTCCATAAATCACTGTTCGGTACGAGTATTGTCCAACACGACGACAGTGGCTTACATCAACTGTCAGGGAGAAACCAAAAGCCGTCTAGTGGCCTTAGAGGCTGACCGGCTCATGGCCTGGGCAGAGCACCATCTGGTACGGCTGGCGGCCTCGCACATAGCCGGGATCGACAACGTTCAAGCAGATTTTCTCAGTCGCCAGCATCTGGATCCCGGCGAATGGGGGCTGTCCGAAGACGCATTTCAGATTCTCACTTGTCGCTGGGGTGTTCCTCACCTGGATTTGATGGCGACTCAGAGAAATGCAGAGGCGGCTCGGTTTTTCATTCGCCGGAGGGAACACAGGTCTGAAGGGGTGGATGCCCTAGTCCTATCGTGGCCCCACGACGTTCTGTTTTAAGTCTTTCCTCCCTGGCCGCTAGTGGGCAAGGTCTTGTGTCGGATAGAGGTTCATTCAGGGTCTGTCATCCTTGTAGCTCCAGAGTGGCCACAAAGGCTGTGGTTTGCAGATCTGGTCAACTTGGTGGTAGACTGTCCAGTGCGTCTCAATCATCTCCCGAATCTCCCTCTGCAAGGTCCAGTATTTTTTGATCGGGCGGATCACTTTTGTCTAGCGGCCTGGTTTATGAGAGGAGACAGTTAAGAAAGAAGGTATATCCTGATTCGGTTATCTCTACCCTCCTGCAGGCGCGCAAATCGTCCACTTGCCTATGTTCGAGTCTGGAAAGTTTTCGACTCTTGGTGCCGCGGCTTTGAATTTGTCCCCGCGTCAGGCCTCGGTGGCTCATATTCTAGCCTTTTTACAGGATGGCCTGAAGAAAGGATTAGCATGCAGGTCGCAGCCCTAGGGTGACTGCAGGGCAAGGTTGACTGTATTTCTCTTGCAGCTCATCTAGATGTGTCCCATTTTTTGAAGGGAGCTAAGCATTTGAATCCTCCGGTTAGGAAGGTGTGTCCTTTGTGGAGTTTAAATTTGGTTCTCTGTGGCTTGTGTGATCTTCCCTTTGAGCCTCTCAAGCGGGCCACGTTGAAAGACCTGACTCTCAAGGCAGTTTTCCTAGTGGCTATCACCTCGGCAAGGCGGGTGTCTGAGCTTCAGGCATTGTTGTGTTTGGAACCATATCTCGGATTCAGAGGTATCTCTCAGGACGGTGCCTTCCTTCCTGCCAAAGGTGGTGTCGGGATTTCATTTGAATCAGACAGTGGAGTTGCCTGCTTTCCTGGATTTGGATCGTGGTTCTAAGGATCGCGATTTGCATAAATTGGATGTATGGCGGGTTCTCCTTTGTTATCTAGAGGTGACCAATGCCTTTGAATTGTCTGATCATTTGTTTGTCTTACGGGAGTGGTCCTAAGAAGGACTAGAAGGCATCAAAAGCGACTGTTGCGGGGGCGTGGCTAACGCAGCCGATGGAAGCAGCCGCATAGCTCTTGAGCTCCGCTCCCCCACGAGCCGCCGCCCGCTACAAACGCAGCGCAACGGGTATTTTTTTCTTGCTACAGCTGTCCGGGAACTTTGTCCTCCTCTCCCATATCCTTTTTATGGCGTCCAAACGAAAACCAGCCGATCTTCGGCAATTTTCATATTCTAAGCTGCCGCCGGATCCGGAGCAAGATGGCGCCTCTGACGGCGATTTCAGCGCGGGGGAGAGTGAGGAGGCTGAGGAAAAGCGCGCGACAACGCCCGGCGGGGCTGCTGCACCGACGGATGATTTTCTTACGCGCACAGAGGTACGGCAATGGTTTATGGACCTCAGAAAAGATATGAGGCAACATAAACAAGACATTATGACCTCAGTAGCGGATTTAAAAGCGGATTTGGCAACCCTGGGGAACTGGGTAGATGACGTGGAGAACCGGGTTGATTTTCATAGTGAGGCCCTCACCTCCCTACAAAGCCAGGGTACGCATTGTCAATCTGATATTTTGGAGCTGCAGGAGAAAATTGAAGACCTCGAGAATAGAAACAGGAGAGCTAATCTTCGTATCCGGGGTGTGCCTGAAACTCCTGAATTTTCTGATGCAGCGCTTGTAGCTACGCAAATTTGCCAGCATTTGCTTCTGGGAGGTCTGGATGATACGACTACTTCACAGGCCGCACCACCAGAGGTGCGCTTGGAGCGTGCGCATCGTGCGCTGGGCCAGTGCAGGGATCAGAAACCCCGAGACTTAGTCATCTGCTTCCATAGCTTTTTGCTCAAGGAGAAGGTGTATGCTGCTTCGCGCTCACAGAAGGAAATCCAGTGGAAAAACATGCCCATATCCGTCTTTCAAGATCTTGTGCCCCTCACGCTCCAGAAGAGGTATGCCTTGCGGGAGGTCACAGCCGCATTGCGGTCCAAGGATATAAAGTATCGCTGGACATTCCCTTTTGGGCTACTTTTTCAAGCTCAAGGAGTGACTTATAAGGGTAAAACTCTGGCAGATGCGGCGGAGGCTTTTCAGAAAGCGCAAATCCCAGCATCATTCCAGGTCCCCAAGATGGAGGCGCCACTGAGTAAGCTGGGCGCCACCCCTCGCTGGCAACGTGCAGATAAGGGGGGAAAAAGGCTGAGGAGGCAATCGGATGTTCGTCGCTCTCCACAGAAGGATCAAGGGTGATCTCTCCTTTGGACCTGTTTCTTCGCTGCTTGCAGGACTAATTTTCAGGTTGCTGCATTTCCATGGATGTGTGGACTTGGTTCTGTTCATGGACTGCCTTTCCTCTGTAGACTCTTTTGCCATGCTGCGTTGAGTGTGTGGTCTCAGTTAGCGTACTATATATATTTTTGGTATGCGTGTGGGTTTGCTGTTTAGGTTTCAGTATATTGCTAGCATTAGGAGGCGGGTTGGGGGGGAGGGGGGGATTTTTGGGGGTTGGTGACTGCTGTATATCGGGTGGCCATGGCTCCCATTTCCTGTGTATCCCTGGGGTGGCAGCTGGGATACGGTGTAACTACGGGGTCACACACTGGGGCACTTGGTCTCTCTCTTCTATTTTGGGTGGTGAAGGACTGGGTAGGGGTGTTCTCTTCTTTGATGTGTGCAGCGGGTTGGGGAGGTCTCAGTATTCTTACTGGTTCACTGTTTCTCTCTGATTGATGGCTACTAAGATTCTCTCCCTTAATGTGAAAGGGCTCAACACTCCCCGAAAGCGCTCTTTACTTACCAGGGAGCTTAAGCGACAGAGGGTTGGCATAGCATTCCTGCAGGAGACTCATGTGCGCAAGCATCATGAAAGGCTGCTGAGGTTTCCTGGCTTTTCTACTGCCTGCTGGGCGGCGAGCTCTAAGGATCACAAGTATGTGGGAGTGGGGATATTGATTTCTAGTACATGTGTGCATGAAGTCCTGCTTACTGTTATTGACCCTCAGGGCCGGTATGTTTTTCTCCAGATTAGAGTGGGTACCAGTGTTATATCTCTCCTTAACGTTTACTTTCCTAACACTGGTCAAGTAGCGTTTTTAAGCAAACTTGATCGTCTATTGCAGCAACACTTGGATGGGGACCTTGTCCTGGGAGGCGACTTTAACGCTACATTATTTCCTAAGTTGGACCATAGTACTGGGGTGGGGCCAGCCACTAGATTTCGAACTAGGTGGTGCCGCTTTTTGAATAAGTGGTGCGTTGTTGATCTTTGGAGGCAACGCTATCCTCATTCCCGGTCCTACACCTTTTATTCTCACCCCCATGGCAGCTATACGAGAATTGACTATTTATTTGTCTCTGTGCAAGCTCAGGCTCGAGTGTACCAGACGGGGATAGACCCCATCACCTGGTCTGATCATGCTCCCATATGGATTGAGGTAGCCCTTCAAGATTTAGACCCTGGGTACAGACCCTGGCGACTTAATGAGAGCCTTCTTAAGGACCAGGGGTTTCTTGCTAAACTGGAATCCCATCTGAAACATTACTTTCAGGAGAATGCTACTGGGGGTCCTAGTCCACTGCTTCTCTGGGAGTGTTCTAAGGCTGTTATGAGGGGCCACTTTTTGTCCCAGGCGGCCTATTGTAATAAAACTAGGGCACTTACTAGGCTTACTTTAATGGCTGACCTGGAAGCCTTGACAAAACAACACATTGCCACCTCCTCTCAAAAAATCTACCACCGCATATTGCAAATTAAGAGTCAAATTTGCTCTTTGGATGACGAGGCTATCGGTCATCGTCTCCTTTTATTAAAGCAACAGTTTTTTGAAGGGGGTAACAAGGCGGGGCGCTACCTTGCACATAGATTGCGAGCAGCTCGGGCCCAGACGACCATTGAGAAAATTGATCTAGGGACTGGGCCGCCCACTACAACCTCGGAGGGTATTAGGCATGCTTTTACTAACTTTTATGCTCAGTTGTATGCCCCTGATGGTACGGTGACAGATGCTGCTATTGATAGATACCTACTTTCGGTCAGGTTGCCCACTCTCACGGATTCCCAGAGGGAATATTTAGACAAGCCCATCGACCAGGATGAGGTCCTTCAAGCTATTAAACATTTAAAGCCAGGCAAGGCTCCAGGCCTCGACGGATTCACGGGTATTTATTATCGCAAATTTGCGCATATATTGGTGGGTCCCTTAACGGACGCCTTTAACTCTCTCTTACAAGGTGCCACCCTTGGTAGTGATTTCAATACGGCGGGTATAACCGTGCTTCCCAAGCCCGGCCGCGATCCCACAAAATGCAGCTCTTACAGACCTATTTCGCTAATTAACATAGATCTCAAATTATTGGCCAGAGTTCTGGCAGTACGACTTAATGGGGTCTTGCCTGGCTTGGTGCATAACGACCAAGTGGGATTCGTGCCAGGTCGCCTGGCGGCGGACAATGTTAGGAGGATTGTGGACATCATTGACTTGGTGCACACTCATCGACAGCCGGCGGTCCTCCTTTCCCTAGATGCCGAGAAGGCTTTTGACTTGGTTCACTGGCCATTCTTATTTAAAACATTGCAGCGCATGGCATTTGGCTCCTCCTTTATGTCTTGGCTGGGGAAGCTGTACGATCACCCTTTTGCTCGGGTTAAGGCCAATGGGGGATATGGGGACTCTTTTTCCATTCAGCGGGGAACTAGACAGGGGTGCCCACTGTCCCCTCTCTTATTTGCTCTATTTCTGGAGCCTTTTACTACAACAGTTCGGGAATCCGAGGATATTGTGGGGGTGCGGAGGGGTGATCACCATTTCAAAATCTCCCTTTTTGCAGATGATGTGATGTTCACCCTTATTGATCCGGTGAACTCACTTCGGGGTGTTATGGCAGAGTTGGGTCGGTTCACAGCTGTTTCCGGCATGAAGGTGAACTACGACAAATCGGAACTTCTTAATCTAACCCTATTCTCTTCTGAAGTCCGAATGATCGAACAGTCATTTCCTTTTAAATGGGCCCAGCCTGCGTTGAAATATTTGGGGGTTCGTTTGGGATCCTCTACCAGTCAGTTATTCTCCCTGAATTATGATCCTCTCGTAAAAACCATTCTAAAAGATTTACATGGCTGGCAGAACCAAATGCATTCCTGGTTGGGCCGCCTGGCTGTCCTTAAGATGAACATTCTCCCCAGATTTTTATATTTTTTTACGACCCTTCCCATCTACTTACCCAACAGTGTACTCAAACAATGGCAACGAATTTTATGTAGCTATATTTGGCGCAGACGTCCTCCAAGAGTGGCGAGGACCACGTTATATAGGCCAAAAATCCAGGGGGGAGTTGGGAGGATGTGACGTCATCCCAGCAGATGGCGGACTAAATCTGAGTCTCTCCCTCGACATCAGCCAAAGCCACTGACATCGGGCGTTCTGACCGGCGATTTATTGCCCAACCACTCCTAATAACATCGGGCTTGCCGGCAGATGTCTCACCGGCGAAAAACGGTGGATTTAAAAAATACTCGTACAGCAAATTGCCGCAAGAAGGTGAGGCCCCAGGCGAAATCATGGCGGGGGCGGGGAATGAGGCGGCGGATATCGGAGCGATGGCCACGGGCGACCCTACCGACGAAAACGTGATCCCCACGAAATCGGAGATGAAGGGTTGGGTCGAAGAAATAAAATCTGAAATCGCGGCGAAAACCGCGGCCATCATGTCCTCCATAGAGGAGCTCAAGGAGGATATTGCTGAAAATGGCCGCCGGATATTTGAGGTTGAAACCAGAGCAGAAGCAAATAGTGCGGACCTCAAGGAGCAGCAAGATAAAATTCAGAATATACAGGACGAAATGGAACGCCTGCAAGACAAGATGGAAGACTTAGAAAATAGGTCCAGGCGGCAGAATCTCCGCTTCAGAGGCGTCCCGGAGGGCCCGGAATATGCAGACTGCATAACCACAGTGGCACAGATCAGCGCCATGCTTTTGGCCTCAGGCGCGGGAACCACTTCTTCAGAGCCAGAGGAGGTAAAAATAGCAAGAGCCCACAGGGTTTTTGGCCCCCGGGTTAATAATTTGCCTAAAGACATTATAGCGTGCTACCATGAATATGCTGTCAAGGACAGAATTGCTAACATAGCGCGGCAGCAAACCAGCTGGAAGTGGCAGGGACATGAGGTCATGATATTTATGGACCTCTCACCCATAACAATAAAAAAAACGGAGGGATTTTAAACCGGTCACTGACCTCCTCAGAAAAGAAAATATTCGATACCGATGGCTATTTCCATTTGGGCTTAATTTTACCTTGAAGGGCGTAGCACATCGGGCGAAAACGCCGGCAGAGGCCTCCAACTTTCTGCGGGATGCAGGTTACCCAGAGATTTCGGGTTTACCTGTCCCCCCAAAACCACCAGTTCGGCAGGAGGGGCCACCGAGATGGCAACGGGTGACCAGAGGCGATAGAAGGCTGCGGCGCCACCCTGATTCGATTACACAGCGCTGAGCTTCGGATTGATGAGCGAGATGGAGTCACTACGGGGGATTCTTGCCATCTCAGGACTCACATGCGTTGAAATGTCCAGGCTGGGTCATCGCTCGTGGGACTGAGGCCTGGGATCCTGTTTGTGAGGCTTATCTCACAGATATCTATTAAGCTTGTTTAACTACGGTTTAATTAGGGTTTCTGCTTGTTCTAAAGTTGTGGCACAAGGGTTTGTGATAGACAGCTAATATGTTAGAGATGTCCTGTTGTCAAATATTGTTTTCTTAAGCATATCTGATGGTATTGAGGGAGGACTACTGCTGGGATGATCGACTCCTCCCTTAATCAGACAGCGTGGCCCTGGGACAGGGAACAAGCTGTGGGGGAGGTGGGAGAGCGGGGGGGGGGGGGGGGGGGAGGAAGCTAGAGGATGGCAGCTATCACCGAGTTTATCATATAATGGACTCATGGAACACAGGGGAGCGCAGACAAGCCAGATTAATACAGTGGCTGGGACCGCGGGGGCGGCCCATTGGGAAATTAGCTTTTTATGAATCATTCACATGACAACTTTTAACATTATGTCCCTCAATGTAAAGGGACTGAATTCACCCTTAAAGCGGCAATCCCTCTTTGATGACTTGAACTTCCATCATACCATGATAGCCTTCGTGCAAGAAACTCACTTAAAGAGAAGATACGAGTACTTACTTAAACACCCAAGCTTCCCTAGACAATATTGGGCTGCAAGGCCAATATCTAGGAGTGGGAATACTTATGCACAAGGATCTGATATATGAAGAATTGTTATGCCGGTCAGACCCGGAGGGCAGGTACTTATTACTGGTTATCACTGTGGGAGGGGAGAAGTTCACCCTGATTAGTTCATATGCACCCAATGCGGGGCAGAGCGCCTATATGGATGGTCTGTCTCAGATTATAGATCTGTGGGGCGAAGGTCATATAATCCTAGGAGGGGATTTTAATCTGACGATGGACCCTCGCTTAGATAATTCCCACACTACCTTTTCCACTAGAAGAACGGACCGACAGGCATTTCGGCGATTTTTACGACACCACGGTCTCGTAGATGTCTGGCGGGTTTGGCACCCCAAATCCAGGAATTATACCTTTTTTTCTAGGGTGCATAAATCCTACTCTCGTATTGACTACTTACTGGTAGATAAGGGCTGCTGTAATCAGGTTCTAGCTCCGTCCCTGGGCCCCATCACGTGGTCTGATCATGGACCCGTGTTTGTGGATTTCCACTTCTCTGGGTATGATAAGGGACGCAAATTTTGGAGACTCAATGATAGTCTACTTGAAGATGAGGAATTTTGTACTCGGTTGTACGGGGACATTCAGGAGTATTTACAGTTAAATGACATCCCGGATACGTCTCCCACTACCCTGTGGGATTGTCTGAAGGCGGTGGTGAGAGGGAAACTTATTGCCCGGGGCGCCTATGTAAAGAGATGCAAACAGCAAGATAAGCTTGATACTTTAATGCGATTGCAGCAGCTGGGGCAGGTGCACTCCGCTACAGGAGAGGCCGATATATTAATACAAATAGACACGTTACGCAAGCATTTGGCGGATCTGGAAGCGGCCCAAATCGCACACAAGTTAATTTGTAGTCAGCAGCAATATTATGAAGGAGGCAACAAGGCGGGCAGACAGTTGGCCCGAAAATTAAAGATCCGTCAGGCCCAGAATAACATTGTTAAATTAAAGGCCGACAGTGGAATGATATTAACCTCCAATACTGATATTCGGCAGCGCTTTCTCCGTTATTATACGGAACTCTATGCTCCCCAGACCAGCATAAACCAAGCTGAGCTGGAAGCCTACTTTCAAAATTCTACTTTACCGCAGGTCACCCCTGAGGCTCAAATATTTCTAACTAGGGATATCACTGCTGCAGAAGTGACTTGGGCCATTAAATCCATGAAAATAGGCAAATCCCCAGGGCTCGATGGATATACCGCCTCTTTTTATAAGAAATTTATGGGGTTACTGGTGCCTCCGCTGGTTTCATTATATAATTCTCTGCAGGGGACGGCTTCGATCTCCCCGGACGATAATATGGCAGGGGTGACACAGCTGGCGAAACCTGGCAGGGATCCTACGGTATGTGGCTCTTATCGCCCCATATCTTTAATTAACTTAGACATGAAAATTCTAGCCAAAATTTTAGCCCACAGGCTTAATGTTTCCTTGCCCGGATTGATTCACCCCGATCAATCAGGCTTTATCCCGGGCCGCATGGCGTCGGATAACGTCCGCAAAACAGTTGATATCATGGGATGGGCCCGCTCGCAACACATTCCACTGCTTTTGTTAGCCATAGATGCCGAAAAGGCTTTCGACTATGTGCATTGGCCCTTTTTGTTCCATACCTTGCGCTTATTTAATCTGGGAGACAAGTTTCTTACATGGATTCAAAAATTATATGAAGCACCCTCCGCTTGTCTAAAAATTAATGGGGGGTATTCCTCTTCGTTTGCAGTTGGGAGGGGTACCAGGCAGGGGTGTCCATTATCCCCACTGCTGTTTGCACTCTTCCTGGAACCCTTCACTCATCGCATTCGGAACAATCCCTTGATTTCTGGAGTGAGCGTTGGAGATTTTTCCTCTAAAATGTCTCTTTTCGCAGATGACATTCTGTTTACTATTACTGACCCCCTTACATCATTGCGGGCACTTTCTGGAGAATTAGCAACCTTTAGTAGTGTATCGGGGTTTTCGATCAACTGGGAAAAGTCGGAATTGTTAAATGTCAATGTCTCCCCAGATTTGCTTGGCCAAATTGCAAGGGAGTTTCCCTTCAAGTGGGCTAATCGCAAGTTAAAATACTTGGGGGTCTATCTGGGCACAGAGAATGATCTCTTTCAATTAAATTATACACCGCTTATGGGGAAAATATATAAAGACCTAGAAGAGTGGGATAGATATCACATTTCCTGGCTGGGGAGATTAGCAGTACTAAAGATGAACATCATGCCCCGGATTCTGTATTTACTGCAGACATTACCCATTGTTATCCCTGTAAAGTTATTGGATAAATGGCAAAGAGACTAAACAAATATTTATGGACAGGGAAAGACCCAGGATTGCTCTGAAGACGTTGTTCTTGCCTGGATATAGAGGAGGGGTGGGGGTGCCCAGTCTGGCCCGTTACCATGGGGCGGCCCATTTGAAAGCGGCCATAGAGTGGCATGACATCAAACAGAGCAAACCCTGGGTGCGCATGGAGCAGGCCATGATGGGTACTTTTCCTATTACAGCATTGTTATGGCAGACCAAGGTTTCCAGGTGCCTTAGATCGCCCCTACCCGAGACTGTACAAACTACCCTAACAGTATGGGACCGGTGGAAGAAAACCCTAGTGGGCTCCCAAAGTTTCTTCCACAGCACACACTTATTTTATCACAGGGAGTTTCGACCTGCTGGCAATCCGACAGCGTTCAAGCTCTGGCTCGATAAGGGTATTTCACAATGGTCCCATATTTGGTCCCCTGGGGGTCTGCTAACATTCCATACCCTTTGCCGCCAATTCCAGTTGGGGCCTGCAGATCTCTTTCGCTATCTCCAAGTTAGACACTTTTTCCTTAGAAAGCGGATTGAAGCTGACCTTGTAAAGGGTATTTCATCTTTTGAGAGTATGTGTCGACATGCACATAGGGTTAACAAACATATTTCTAATATATATGGCTTATTAAGCGATGACTTTGATATGTCTGCGTCACATATACAAGCGTGGCAATCAGATTTACAATGTGATTGGATGAAGGAGGACTGGTTGCGGATTTTTCAACGATTAAGGAAGGGACTTATATCCACCCAGCACATTGAAAATGGGTACAAATTATACTACAGATGGTATATCACACCAAGTCTTATTCAACATTATGCGCCAAACACACAGGGGCTATGCTGGAAACTTTGCCAGGACAGAGGTACTTTTTTCCATCTTTGGTGGCAATGCCCCAAATTACAACAGCTTTGGAAATTGATATCGGCGTGGATATCTACGATTTTGAAGGGCAGCATACAACTTACACCAGCACAAGCGCTACTGAATGATGAACTCCAAGACAGATCAAAATTTCATAACTATTTTATTAAATATGTGGTCACCGCGACCAGATGTGCTATAGCGCGGTGTTGGAAGGATTCCAGCGTGCCCACGTTAACTACGGTTCAAGCATTGGTCCTTCACACGCACACTCTGGGGAAGGTTACAGCATTTCGCAATAAATCGACTCAGAACTTTCATAAGATCTGGGGCCGATATGAACACTGGCTCCGAATGTCTACTGCTCAGTAGTGAACTATAATGGACGATTACAAGACCGGTGCGGCCAAGTGATTCTGTTACCGCCCCGGGAGGGCGGAATCCAATGGGACTTCCTATCACTGCAGGGCTATTGTTCTGCCACAGAGTTTTTCATTTATCAAGCTTATGTGTTCTTTGATGTCTGATAGCAGGTGTATTGCTTACCATATATTCATGTGGTCTATGCTAGCTAACTCTAGGGGTGGGGGGGGGGGGTGGGGATATCAAGGGGATGGGTTCGCGTAAAATGGCTCTCAGCTATACAGCACAATAGCATTGACTGTTCAATTCTGGTTGTATTGCATTTAGTATATGGTGCACAGTTGTTTTATTTCATGCCAATAAAAGCTATAAATCAAAAAAAAAAAAAAAATCCAGGGGGGAGTTAACCTACCGAATTTATTTTGGTATTACTCAGCTGCACAATTACGAGCTCTGGTTGCTTTACATCGCACTAGCGACATACCGCAGTGGGTGCACTTAGAACAGTCACTTCTAGGGGATTTTCCCATTTCTGCGCTGCCCTGGCAACCTAAAGTAACGTGGGGACCACTCTTGTATCTTCCGTTTGCTCTCCGCACAACCCTTCGGGTTTGGCACACTTGGAAGCCTACGCTTGTGGGTCCTGAGAAATACACTATAATGACTCACATGTGTTCTAACACGGTATTTTCTATCCAGGATCACTCCCCGACGTTGACTCAGTGGACCTCTGAGGGCATTGTTCGTCTGGGACATGTCCAACAACAAGGGTCGCTTATGACCCGCGATCAGCTTTGCTCTACATATACTTTGCCTGCGATAGATTTTTTACATTATGCTAAGCTGTACTATTTTGTTCAAAGGGGTCTTCGTGGGAGTGCCTTAAAATTAAAGGGTACCCTCTTTGAAACCTATTGCAAGAATGCATCCACCATACGGGGCGTTATCTCTAAGATCTATAGCATTCTTAATGGGGTGGTAAAGGATCCCCCCCGACATCGTGGTTTGTGGGATCGGGACTTTCAGTGTCAGTTGGATGACCAGGACTGGGACGCTATCTATACACTTGCTCATAAATGCTCAGTGTCGGTGGGTTTACAGGAAAACTGTTACAAACTTATTTATAGGTGGCATTATACCCCGGTCCAGTTACATAAATATCGTCCAGCCCTATCGGACCGTTGTTGGAGGGGGTGTGGGAACACAGGTACCTATTATCATCTTTGGTGGGAATGCCAGGCGGTTGTTATCCTCTGGCGAGAAGTGTTTGCTTGGTTATCCACGTTTATTCCGGATTCGATAGAGGCTGAACCCTGGCATGTGCTTTTAGGCCTTCCAGTTCCCGGACACAATAACCACACTCAGAGGTTTTTGACACATGTTTTTATTGCAGCTCGATCTGAACTAGCACTCCATTGGAAGGGTACCACCATACCGAGCTTAGCTAAAATTCAACATAGGTTATACATGTATTACCAACTCAGTAGACTTACTGCTGTGCTCAGAGATCGCATGGGTATTTTTGAGAAAATTTGGGTCCATTATGTTAAGTGGCTCGATTCTCAGGCATCTCCATCCTCCCCTGCTCCTTGCCCTTGAACGTCATTGTGGCATCCTGGTGATTAGTGGTGTTTACTGGTGTTTCTTGGCCTCTTGCATTTCCGTGTTTGTTATTTTGCAACTTTGTGATCATTTAGTGTGGGCTACCCCATACTGGATCTGCTGGGGGACCTGTCCTCTGCCCGCTGTTCTACTTCCCTTGATCTTCACTACCCCTTCTACTTCTCTTCTCGCTCCTTTACCAATTTATAACCCTGTGTTCCGATGTGTGTGTGTGTGTGGGAGGGTGGGGGGTGGATATTGGGGTTGGGACATACTTATACATTGTATAAAACTGGTTACTTGGGTTTTGTTTACATGTGCATGGAAAACAGTGATTTCATTATTGATCGGGCTCTGATGCCTGTTTAACATTTGTGTTCTGTTTTTCTACTGTTTTGTAGCCTTGTTTGCCAATAAAAATTTTTCTACACAAAAAAAAAAAAGCGACTGTTGCTAGGTAGTTGAAGGAGGCCATTACCTCCACATATATCTGTCTCGGGTGCGCCATACCGGACAGTTTGAAGGCGCATTCCACCAGATCTCAGGCGGCATCTTGGGCGGAAAGTCAGTTTCTCGCCACAAGAGATTTACAGATTGGCCACTTGGAAATCGTTACATACCTTTGCTAAGCATTACCGTGTGGATGTCCATCATCCGGATTTCGACTGCTTTGGCAGCAGCGTTCTTCGAGCGGGACTCTCCAGGTCCCACCCCATTTAGGGTAGCTTGGGGAACATCCCAGGGGTCTGGACTGATCCTGGTACATACAGGGAAAGGAAAATTGGTTCTTACCTGCTAATTTTCGTTCCTGTAGTACCAAGGATCAGTCCAGATGCCCGCCCTTGGAGGATGGAGAGTCCGTTACATCTTATTGTTTTCACTCTGCAGAATACTTTACAGGGATGGCCATTCGTGTTGCATAGCGAGGTGTCCTTCCTTGTACATAATTTAAGCAGTTATTTGTTGAGCAAATTGATGTAGCCATTGGTTCTTACCTTTTGGGGGTTTTCGTACTCTATTTATTCATTCTGCTATGGTATGGATAATACTGAAGGATTGCAGGTGGCACACCAAGTTAAGAGGGGTGCCTGTTGGTTTTTTTTTTCTCTGACTCCATCTGCTGGAAGGGAGACACAACCCAGCAGTCTGGACTGATCCTTGGTACTACAGGAACGAAAATTAGCAGGTAAGAACCAATTTTCCTTTCTTATGTACTGGTTTTGAGGCAAATTGGTAGATCCCAGTTTGTTTGGATACGTCTTAAACCCTGTCATTCTACATACTTGTTCACTAGTGGAATCCATCTTCTCTGCTTCTTTAAGGCATGCAAGTGTAAGGCAGCAAATGCATCTGAAGCAGGTCTAACTCCCTGACTACTACAAGTTAATGTATGGATGACTCAGCTTAGAAGGCTCCCTTCTCATCCCCTGCTCTAACAAACCTTGTACAAACTCATTCAAACTCTGGGGAAAGTATGGCCTTTAAATAATCTGCTGCTAGTCCAGTATTTTTCTGGCAGGGAAGCGAGATTGTCATTGTTTGTGCCAGATCAGAAGGGAGAGGTTAGACTGCAAAGGTTAGGCACAGTGGGAATAAGTGTTTTGCTTAGTTGCATGGCCAGTGTCCATGGTGGAATTCTCACCTGAAGGAAGTGCAGCCTACTCTGTCAACCAGATTTTAAGTTTACATGACTGAGGTATGGCTTGCCATGTACAATTTGGAAAGGAAGTCTACCTGAACTCTTAAAATATGGATGAAATCATGTAGGCAGTAGTTTATGCTTAAACTGGTTCTTAACTCAGTCGCATAGGCCTCTCTCGACTGCAACTGATCTGGTTTTCAGAATATCCATATTGAATATGCATAACACATATTTGCATACTTTGGGTCTAAGAGCGGAGTTTATTTATATTCTGCTTTTTCAGGCACTTCAGAGCAGATAATATTCAGGTACTGTAGGTTATTGCCCTTTTCCCCAGAGGACTTACAATCTAAATTTATATATGAGGCAATAGAAGATGATTTGTACACAAGGAGTGGAAGTGGGATTTGAATCCTGGTTGCTTTGGTTTGCACCCCCACTGCTTTAATCACTAGGCTACTCTTCTGCGGTATCTGTGAGTTTAATGTATATGTTATGCATATTCAAGGTGGATATTTTGAAAACCAGGCCAGTTGGAGGAAGGTATGTAAGAACAGGTTGAGAACCATTGGAAGGAGGTGTGGTTAGTGATGGCCATTGTAATTTGTAAGAAATGGAAAATATATGGATGAAGAATTGCTGACATTCCTTATAAATCTCACACCATGCCGAATATTTGCTTAACGATCTGCATGCATTGAAGGGATACAGGGGAGGGGTTTTGCTAATGCTGGCTCAGGCAGAAACGTGCTTGCCTCTACACGTACAATCATATCCAGGAAAGTTTGCCAAAGGAAGCCAGAGTTGGGACTAGTGGTTGCTATCATGTTTTCTTGCTGACTTTCCTGGACCCCTTTAGATTCCTCTGTCATAGACCATCCATCCTCCGAGACTAGAAAACCTCAGGCAGATACACTAAGCTTCTTGCCAATAAACCAAAAAATGGAGACATCCCTTTTGTGTATTTGGCCCTGCAATGTGACTTGTAATAGGAGCTGACCAAAGATTTTAGATTTCAGCTGCTATTGAAGTTGCCTGTCTTTACAAAACTGGATGAACCTCAAAATCCAGAGTTACTATCTCCTCACTCTCCCAATGTTTATAGTGCTAATATGGTGTTTTATGTCAAAATTCATTGCAGTACTTACTTGTATCTGCCTTCCTGTAGTCAGGTGAAATTTAACCATGGGCATAAATGTCTTGGGATGTACCCTGGATCTGGGTAGAAACAGCAGAGAGCTTGTCAGCATGGTCACAGAGAACATAGGATTGAACTTGTTTACTTATTTTCTATAGTGATTGTACTAGTTAAAGTAATTGAATATATAATTTCTGGATTATATTCATGTCACACCTAATCATTTGCTAAGATAACTTGAAACCTTCCTTGTTTCTCCTTTTTCTGATTGGAGATCTACCTGTTTGGTTTCTGTGACTGTATCTCAGCATAGGAATGTGCATAGTGAGAGCAGCACCTTAGCTTGGAAGGATGTGAATTGTAGGGGATTTGTTTTATTTCAGATCAAGTACATGTCTATGAGGATAAGAAAGAAGCACTGCAGGCTGTGAAGATGATGAAGGGTTCTCGCTTTAAAGCCTTCTCCAACAAAGAGGATGCAGAGAAATTTGCTAGAGGGATCTGTGACTATTACCCTTCTCCAAGCAAGTCGCTCCCCTTATCACCAGGGAAACAGGGACCAGGATATAACAGGGGTGAGAGCTTGGCAAAAAGTATTTATGATCTTTTCAGATGCTATGACATTTTTTTTTTTTAAAAAAAGCTATACAGTACCCTGTTTTGTCACATGTATTCAATTTAAATAAACTAGTGCATTCTATCACTAGGCTGTGGTATAACAGGAATGAAAATTAGCAGGTAAGAACTAATTTTCTTTTATTGATCTGACAGCTCGAGCAACGCCATGTAATGTTTGCTAATATGCTCTGTCTGCAAAGCCCTGTCTCATGTTTCCACCCACTAGAACAGGCGGGCATAGACACACAAGCTCATGCAAGCGCATATAGTGCCTTGCACACACATGCACAGACTCCCCCAAACACACAGCCATGCAGGCACCCACATGCATACACACAAGCTGTTGTACACCAGGCTATCCAAGCAACGCTGGCACTTTTCTGCTAGTATGTACAGTAAAAGGAAAAGGCCACTTCAAGGAGCTTAAAGTAGTGATTCACAAAAGGTCCTAAAGCACACTCTGGCCAATTGGGCTTTCAGGATAGCCACAAAGGATATGCATGGGAGATTTTCTTGAACTGCCTGTGTTTATATCTTGAAAACCAGCCTGCTTAGGGGGTACTCAAGAACTAGGCGTAGAGGCCTTTAATTTTCTTATCAGTGACAAATGACAGACTCCTGATGCCCACTGTTCATAGTCGTTCATAACTTGTGATGCAAGTGTGTCTTTGTAACTCCTGGAAGTGAAGTATTTCCAGTGGATACTATGTGTATGTGTGTGCGATCCCTCGGTACTGCCCTTGAACCTCCTTTAGTAGATAGTGCTTCAGTGAAGTTCTCTGAAATAACTCTGGCATGGAGGAGTCCTTCCAGTGCACTTTGGAGCAGCCTAAAGATGATGGATTGCATGATAGTTTTTGTGAAATAGAGAAGATGCTAAAGCATCTTAGAAGAGGTGATGTCCAGAAATAAATTGTGATTATTTTGCTGCTGTTTAATTCACTGTGCTACAAAATTATCCATTCCTGTTCATACCCAGATCAGCCCAGACAAGTGGGTTTATGCATCCCTCCCAGAAAATGGAGGCAGAGAACAAAAACTTTGAAGCACTGCTACTTAACAGTCCCTCAGTATTTCTCTGTCTCCAGCAGATGGTAGAGGTACAAATCTGCAGTCTCTTAGTTAGCACAGAGTAGGGAAAAGAAGATCCGGAGCTCCCAGAGATGTTAGGTACCTTTTGTGGGCCATCCCTCTGGTTGAGCAGGGTGAGTGGGGGATTGGATATCCCTGGTCAGGCTCGACCCTTGATTCCAGGGGGGGGAAGCCAGGGGACCTGGTTCCCTCGCTCCCCCTGAAAGTTTCCCACCCAAGCTGGCCTGTGGAAGCGTCCTGGAGCCCTAGAAGCAGGAGAGTATCCTTTTTTGTCCTTCCTTGAGGGATGCTGGGGATGCTGGGTGCCTTTCAGGGACGTCTGTGCGGCTATTTTCCCATGCTAAGGCTCTGTTGGCTCATCGTCGGGCGAAGGAGAGGCTCGCACAGCTTGTGTTATCTGTTCAGCACCTGGAGCCCGGACAGTGGTGGAGCTGCGGTGGCTTTATTTTTTCTCCTCTGTTTATTTTTAGCTGCAAGCGCCATGCCAACTCCTGCTGAGCGCAGGAAGTCCTGTGGGCCTGCGGGGAGGTGCTTTCACCTCAACGCGGCTCTTCTCTGCCCGAACTGTGTCTCTGGAGGTGAGAGAACCTCAACACAGACTCCCAGGGGAAGACGCTGCAATCGGACTGCAGGTCCTGTGCAGGAGGCCCCGGGGGAGGGGGCACAGAGATGGTAGCCATTTTGGCTCCACATGGAGGCCAGGGACTCCCCTCCCAAGCTTGCTTCTGTGGTTTAGGGATCAGATAAGGGTGGAGATGTACTAGCAAGCACAGGAAAGGCATGAGTGACCATGGAGCAAGTGGCCTCTGTGGATTTTGTTTTGCTGATGCACAAGACCTATCTCGCCAGGCAGGAGCTGGCGACTAAGCAGCCAGCCTCTCAGCCAGACCAGGTTGGCTTTAAGAGGCCTCAGGCTGAGGCTTCTCCGGAAGGGGGGCATTTTGCACCTGTTGGGTCTTGAGCATTCGCTCGGTAATGATACGTCTGAGAATTCAGAGGGCAATGATCCGATGGGCGAGGATCCGCAAGTGGACCAGGGCGCTGGTCAGGACATGGATCCAGGGGCTCGGTTGTTGGGAGACCTGGATACGGATGAGGTCCCTTTGACGGAAGGGGATGATCCTAGGGTGGCTAGGCTATTTTGTAAGAATGAATTGCGACCACTCATCCCTCAGGTTCTGGAGGAACTGAGGGTTAAGGTGGTGCAGGAGGACTCCGATACGGAGGGGGTAAGCCCGGTGTTGGAGGGTTTGCGTGGACCACTGAGGACATTCCCCTTGCCGAAGCAGATGAAGTTGATTGACCAGGAGTGAGATTCCCTGGAAGCCAGTTTGAAGGTGGCCAGGTCTATGGCCAGGTTGTACCCCCTTGCCTGAGAGCATCTTGGAGATGTGAAAGCTGCCGAAGGTGGATGCGGTGGTATCGGCGGTGATGAAGACTACCATTCCTGTGGCAGGGTCGGTGGTTTTGAATAATGTCCAGAATCAGAAGCTGGAGATCCTGTTGAAGAGGCTGTTTGAGGTCTCTGCTCTGAGCCTGAGGGCTACAATCTGTGCTAGCCTTATGCAGAGGACTTGTTTGTGCTGGGTGCAGAAGGCCCAGGAGACCGCCAGAGGTACCCCTGTGACTGCTGGCCAGGATGCTCCCCTGGAAGCGGGTGTGGCTTATATGTGGGATGCCCTCTATGATTTGCTTTGCACTTCGGCTAGGAATATGGTGGCCACGTGACGGCTTCTGTGGCTATGCAGTTGGTTGGCGAATGTTTGGTCGAAAGCACAACTTGCACGTTATTTTTGGTGAGGACCTGGAGAAGCTAATGAAGCATCTGGCAGACTCTTAAGGGGAATAGGTTGCTCGAGGATAAGAAGGGCACTAAAAAGACCTTTCCGTCTCGCTCTTGCTTCCGAGAGATGAGATTTTGTGCCAGCAGAAGTTCGTCCAGTTCTTCACAGAAGCAAGGTTCAGGATGGCAGCAGTCCTTTCGGGGAACCCGTAGACCAGCCAGAGAGGGTCCCGGACAGGGGTCTGGAGGTGCCAAGCCCGCCCAATGAAGATAGGCTGGTCCACTCCTCCCTCGTGGCTGTTGGAGGAAGGTTGTTCCGTTTTTTTACAAGGAGTGGCCCAGAATTACCTCGGATCAGTGGGTGCTGGAAGTAGCAAGAGATGGCTACTTGTTAGAATTTTCTTGACCCCTCAAGGAGGCCTTCGTAGTATCCCGTTGTGCTTCACCCGCCAAATGAACAGCAGTGCGGGATACTCTGCTACGCCTGCTGTGATTGGAAGCCATTCAATTGGTGTCGCTCGAGGAGCAGCACGGTCAGAGAAGGTATTCAGTGTACTTTGTGGTTCCCAAGAAGGAGGGCTCATTTTTGGCCCATTCTGGATCTGCAAAGGGTCAACGTGACATTGCGGGTTCCACGTTTTTGGTGGAAATGTTGCAAACCATGATTGCAGCACTGCGCAAGGTGGCCTTCCTGGCCTCTCTCGATCTGACGGGGTATATCTCCACATTCCCATCAGGGCGGATTATCAGAGATTTCTGTGATTCACTGTGCTAGGATAGCATTTTCAATTTCAAGCCTTGCCCTTTGGATTGGCTACGGTGCTGAGAACGTTCACGAAGGTGATGATAGCGGTGGTGGCAGCCCTCAGGGCATACTGGTTCATCCTTATCTCGATGACTGGTTCATTCGGCTGAAGTCAGAAGCGGAGTGCTTCACCTCCATTTGGCAAGTGATGGAGCGCCTGGAGTCCCTAGGCTGGGTGATAAACCAGGCAAAGAATCAGTTGGTCCCGTTTTTAGTCCTTGGACTATCTGGGTGGGCAAGGTGTTCCTTACCCCGGAAAGGATTCTCAAGTTGCAGTCGCAAGTGGTTCATCTGAGGGACCTGCTGGTCCCCAAGGTCTTGGATTATTTGCAGGTCCTAGGGTCCATGGCTTCTATGCTAGATCTCGTGCCATGGGCTTTTGCGCACATGCGTGCCTTACAGAAAGCTCTCCTATCCTGTTGGAATCCGATGTCTGAGGAATTTCAAGTGCATTTGTTGCTCCAGGAGAAGGCCAGGTCCAGTCTCTTGTGGTGGCTATTGTGGTCCAGTTTGGAGAAGGGAGTGGATCTGGAGGTTCTGGACTGGGTGGTAGTGACCATAGATGCCAATCTCAGTGGCTGGGGAGCGGTGTGTTGAGGATTGGCGGCCCAAGGGCAGTGGTCCCCAGTGGAAGCATCCTGGTCTATCAATCATCTGGAAACAAGGGCAATGAGGAGGGTGGTGCTATTCTTTCTCCCTCGGATTCAGGGCTAGACAGTACATGTGTTCTTGGACAGTGCAATGACAGTGGCCTATATCAATCGACAGGGCGGAATGAAGAGTCGTTTGGTGGCTCAGCAGTTTCATGAGTTCTTTGCCTGGGCAGAGCTTCATCTAGCAGCTCTTGCAGCATCTTATGTAGCAGGTGTGGACAATGTGCAGGCAGACTATCTCAGCAGACATCAAATGGACCCAGGAGAATGGGAGTTGTCGGCGGAGGCCTTTGCACTCCTTCAGCACAGGTGCGGCGAACCCCAATTCAATCTTATCTCATGGCAACAAGGAAAAATGCCGAGGCAACCAAGTTTTTAGCCGCCGGAGGGAATTCGGCTACTGCTGTATGTCTTTCCTCCATGGCCGCTTGTAGGTTGGGTGCTATGACACATCGAGCAACATCAGGGACAAGTGATCCTGGTAGTGCTGGAGTGGCTGCGACATCCGTGGTTTACAGATCTGGTGCAGCCTGGCGGTGGACAGGCCCGTTCGCTTAAGCCATTTGAAGGATGTGCTGTTTCGGGGATCCAACTTGTCGAAACAGGCGGATCGCTTCTGCCTACCAACTTGGCTTTTTGAAAGGTGATGTTTCCACCTAAAGGGGGTATTCCAAGCCGGTGATTTCTACTCTGCTTCAGGCTAGGAGATCCTCCACTTCTTTGGCGTATATCAGAGTTTGGAGAGTGAGGCCTGGTGTGGTGCCCATGACACTAATCTCTTCCAGGCAAATGTGGCCCAGGTTTTGGCCTTTTTGCAGGAGGGGCTGTTGAAAGGTTTGGCTTATAATTCTCTAAGTCCAGGTTGCAGCCTTAGGTTGTTTTTTAGAGGAAGGTTTCAGGGAAGCTTTTAGCTTCACATTTGTATGTTAGTGCATTTTTTTTTTTTTTTTTGAAAGGAACAAAGCTTTTGTACCCTCCAGTCTGTAGACTTTGTCCATCCTTGAATCTCAATTTGATTCTGCAAGACTTGTGTGGCCGTTATTTCAAGCCTTTTAAGTAGTGCTTCCTTGAAGGATCTTATGCTGCGATTTGCTCGGCAAGACTGACTTCTGAGCTCCAAGCCTTATCGTGCAGGGAGCCCTTTTTTGTGGATTTCCGTTGATGGGATCTCGTTGCGGCCGGTTTCTTTTTGCACAAGGTGGTGTTGGCTTTTCATCTTAGCCAGATCGTGGAGTTGCCGGGATTTTTGCATTTGATGCCTGATTCTCCCCATGCGAGGGAACTTCATCTTTTGAATGTGACTAATGAATTTCAGACCTTGGACCACCTTTTTGTGGTGTTCAGTGGACCAAGGAATGGTGGTAAGGCAACTACGATTTCTCATTTAAGGAGGGGATTGTTTTGGCCTATATTTGTAAAGGTTGGCTGATCCCTGAGGGTTTGCGGGCGCATTCCACTAGAGCTCAGGCGGCATCTTGGGCGGAGTGTCAGTTGGTGTCGCCGCAGGAGATTTGACAGGCAATAATGTGGTCCTCTTTGCACACTTTCACTAAACATTACTATTTGGATGTCAGAGCCTCAGAGGAGGGCGCCTTTGGGGAAAGTGTGCTATGTGCAGGTCTTTCGTGATCCCACCCAGTGTAAAGGTGCTTGGATACATCCCACTTGTCTGGACTGATCTGGGTATGAACAGGAAAGGAAAATTGGTTCTTACCTGCTAATTTTCATTCCTGGAATAGCTCAGATCAATCCAGACTCCTGGCCCATTCGGAGTATGATTAATTTTTAGAAAGATCTCTCCTGATTCTGGATGCTGCTGGTGATGCAGAGTTTCATTTTGTTCTGCAGGAGATAGTTGTATATGGTTCTTGCAGTTTTGAGATTTAAAACAAAAAGTTTCTTGACCATAGTTCAGGGGCCAGTTTGGTAGGAGTTCCAACTTGTTCCCCCATCTCTTTTAGAGGAAGAGATCCTGGTGGTTGGGAGTTACAGATCTTGGCTTGGGTATAGGTCAATACTGAGGGACTGCAGATGGCACTCTCTGTTAAGTAGCAGTTCCTCAAAGTTTTTGTTCTCTGCTTCCATAAACCCACTTGTGTGTACTGATCTGAGGTATTCCAGGAATGAAAATTAGCAGGAAAGAACCAATTATTTTTATTTATTTATTCCCCTGCCCCCCCCCCCCCCCATGCAACAGATGGCTTGATGTCTTGTGAACTGGAAACTGTAAACAAAGAGAGAGCCAACAGTTTTAAGAGTCCACGCACACAAGATTTGACGGCCAAGCTGCGGAAAGCTGTGGAAAAGGGGGATCTGGTTGCCTTTTCAGAATTGATTTGGAGTAACCCTCGCTATCTGATTGGATCTGGAGACAACCCAACCATTGTGCAGGTGAGCTGACTTGAAAGTCTTACCAGAGGGCACCTGAGTTTACTTAGTGTGTACAGTGATCCTTTTTTGGCTTCTGAATCTACAGGTTGTCACAGCAAGGTGATATGCTATTTTCATAGGGCTATTTGTAGATCCAGATACAGAGGCAGAGAAGAAAAGGGTGAGCAGTTGATAGCACTTCACTGACTGCGGAAAGCTTCCAACCCTGGATGTGAATTAGAATGTGGCAACTTTTACTTGCCTTTGTTAGGCCCAGGTTTTCATTAAATTGGTAGATCTTGTCATTTTTGGCTATAGCCCTTATATTCCCTTTTGATAGCACTACTGGGGTCCGTGACCCTCTGCTCAAGAACTCTAGCCACAATATGGGGGGCATTAGGTATACTAATGGGGCATGAACCACAAGCCCTGACGGATGGTGCTTCCACTTTGGTCCTCCCTGCCATAAATGGGGGGTGAAAGAGGTTCTGACAGAGGGGAACTTAACGGACAAAACAAAGTAAATATTCAGCCTTTAGTGTCTTTGCCTTTCTGCATAGTCTAAAATGTAAAGAAGGGAGTGCTAAAATCTGTCTCCTTACTAAATATTGTTTAATTGATCCGGCGCTTGCTTTGCATTGTAGTTTCTAAGTGCTCTTATAATGGGGTAATTGCATGTTTCGATCTTGCCCATCTCCAGGAAGGCTGCAGGTACAACGTCATGCACGTTGCTGCTAAAGAGAACCAGCCTGGCATTTGCCAGCTTGTGCTGGACACGTTGGAGAACCCCGTCTTCATGCGTCTCATGTACCCAGACGACGACGAGATCATGCTGCAGAAACGCATCTACTACATTGTTGACCTTTATCTGAACACTCCAGATAAAATGGTGAGTTTCCTGATACAGGTCTACAAACTTAATAAAAGTCTCCTTTTATTTTTTTTAAAGTTTCAAAATCATAACATATTACTGAAATACCTCCCAGAAGAGCAGGCATATAAGATGCGCCATTGGCTAAGCAGAGAATCCATATTAGTGCATTGTGTTCCCATCCTGTCTAAGAATGTTTCTTGCCCTTTTCTGTGCTCAGCCTGCCTATATGCTTTCCTCAATCTTTCTCTCCTTTTCCCGCAATAGGGCGATAGAGCAGCAAACAAAGCACTTTGTAGCTGAAGTCATATCTTGCATAATTTTTCCATCTTGCACTGTGCATCTGCCAGGAAAAGGTGGTTGATCCAGTCTGGGGAGCAGGATGTGAAGCATGGCTTTGTTCATTCTTTCCTGTCATTCGTCAGTGTCTACTCCTCACAATTATTGTTGGCTTCACAATGGAACTTTCTTTTTGCTATTAATCACTACTGCTCCCAGTCCTTGATTTCATGCCCCTCAGTGTACCCAGGTTACTCTTGGAAATCCTTTTAGCACACAGGTTTCTGGGGATGTGCCTGGAAACCCTTTAATGTGTGCACAGCCCCCTCCCCCATTCCCTACTCTAGATGTGCCTGGAAATCAAGTCATGCACACAATTTGTGTTAAGTTTTTTTTTACAAACTACAGTTCGATTATCCTGCTTTTTGTACTTGATTTGTCAGACAGAGAGAGGGGTGTGTGTGCTTCATATCACAAACTGCTGAACAAATATGCTGAGTGCTGACTTTCAGATTATTACCCTGGATAAGAGAATATTTACAGAAAGCAGATGTGTAATTCTCTGTCCCTGTTCTAGGGCTTCGATACACCATTGCATTTTGCTTGCAAGTTTGGGAATGCAGATGTGGTGAATGTGCTGTCTTCACATCCAGACATTGTGAAGAACACAAGGAACAAATACAACCAGACTCCCGAAGATGTGAGTTTGCTGCAGTCTCTCCTTTTCACAGTTTTTTTTTGCTGACCAAATGCAGCTCCCTGTTACATATCGCCTCCTATTATTTCTTTAAAGCAGGAGCTAACATAACGATAAATTCCTGTTCGTATCACGGATCAGTCCAGACAAGTGGGTTTATGCAACCCTACCAGCAGATGGAAGCAGAGAAAAAACTTGAGGCACTGCTACATAACTAAGAGTGCCACCTGCAGTCCCTCAGTATTTCTCTGTCTGCAGCAGATGATGGAGGTGCAAACCTGCAGTCTGGAGTTAGGGAAAAAAGAAGAGTAAGGAGTTTCAGCTCCCCGAGGTGTTAGGTTTCTTTGAGGGCTATCTCTTGGTGGAGCAGGGCAAGTGGGGGGCTTGGTGACCCCTGTCCTGACTCAGCCCTTCTTGTTGGGGGGATGGGGTGTGTGTGTGTGTGTGTGTGTGTGTGATAGAAACATAGAAATGACAGCAGAAAAAGACCAAACGGCCCAGCCAGACTGTCCAGTAAGCTCCCACCCTTATTTTCCCATACTTATCTGTTTCACCGACCGCCAAGTTCAGGGCCCTTGTTGGTAACTGATTCGAATTTCCTGCCGCCACCCCCTGCCGTTGATGCAGAGAGTAATGCTGGAGTTGCATCAAAGGTAAATCATAAGGCTTAATGGTTAAGGGTAGTAACCGCCACATCAAGCAAGTTACCCCGCTGCTTGTTTACCCTAACTGCACAGATCAATGCCTTGTTGGATGTTTGTGTAAATCCTCTTTTTCACATTTCCCCCTGCCGTTGAAACAGAGAGCAACACTGTATATGCATTCAAAGTGATGTATCAGGCTTAATTGGTTTAGGTTAGTAAACGCTGCAATAAGCAAGCTATCCCCATGCTTATTTGTTTACCCAGACTGTGTAGTTCAGTCTTTGTTAGTTGTTGTTTGAATACAAATTCTCTCTTACCCTTACCCCCTCTGGGCCCTTCACTCCCTCTAAGTCCCTGGCTCCTTCAGCCCTTAGCCTCCAGTAGCAGGGAAGTATTTCTATTTCTTTTTTGCTTTAGCTGGGCCTTTGTCTTTGAGAAAACAAAGCAAAAGGAGAGTGACACACCGGTATCAGGGTGAGCAGGGCTGAGGCAGCAGCAGGTAGGTCACTGGTTTTACTGCCTGGAGACAGATAGGAGGGAGCAGGCCTAATTGCAGTGGTTGATCAGGGCTGGGTTGTGTTCAGCACCGGACGGTGTCAGGGAGCACTTCTGTCGGCAGCGGCTATTTTTAGCCCTTCCGCACCATCATGCCGACTCCCATGCAGCAAAGTTTGCTGCAACTGCGGTTTAAAGTGGGCTTGACTCGATTTGGCCTCGTTTTACTGGGATTGTGCCTCGGGGGGAGGGGGGCAGGACCTCCACGGGATCACTGGAGAGTGGCAAGAGCGCAGTGGCGGTTGGGCCGGCATTGGAGATCCGGGGGGGGGGGGGGTAGGTCAGAGGAGCCGGCGGCTATCTTGTCAGCACGTGCAGGGAGTCAGGCTGCTGCTTTGGAGCCTCGGGACTCCCCTCCCATGCTGTTTCCCGCTGAACAGGACCATGCTGGTGGCAGGGGAAAGGGAGATGCTCTGGGAGTTGCTGGTCAGGACTCTTCCTCCTCTGATCCGGAGGAATTTTCCATGGATTTTGTTGTTCTCCTCCATAAGGCTTATTTAGCCAGGAAAGGGTTAGGGTCCAAGAGACCATTACCCAGGAAGGCCAGGGATTGGAGGCCTGTGGAGATAGGAGGGATCCTGCGCTTGTTGGGACTCGGATGAGCCGTGGTGGAAGAGTTCGTCGGAGGGGACGGATGATCCTGATCAGATACAGGGGGATCTGGTGGATCCAGACCAGGATCCAGTGGATGCATTGGGAGATCCAATGCAGGATCTGGATGTGGTGCAAATTGCAGAAGGTGATGACCGTGGGTGGTCTATCTGTTCCAGAGGGAGGAACTGGATCCACTGATTCCCCAGGTGTTGGAGGAGCTGGGGATTAAAGTCACCCAGGAGGACTCTGACAGTGAGGGAGCAAACCTGGTCCTGGAGGGATTACAGGGTCCCTCTAAGGCTTTTCCGTTAAGGCAGGCCTCAAGGTAGCTAGGGCTATAGCAAAGTTTTATATCCCTTGCTGGAGCAGACCTTGGAGTTGTGGAGAATACCCAAGGTGGATGCAGTTGTGTCTGCAGTTACCAAAAAGACGACTATCCCGTTCCCTGTACGTACCAGGATCAGTCCAGACTGCTGGGTTATGCCTCCCTTCCAGCAGATGGAGTCAGAGAGAAACTGAAAAGGCACCTCCCATATACCCTGGTGTGCCACCTGCGATTCTCCAGTATATCTCTGACTCCAGCAGATTGAGAGGCATAACCTGCGGTCCGGATCCTTCTTAAATTTACCACTTGGTGCACAGGTTTGCTCCTAACTCCTCTGACTAGATCAAATGTTAGCCTTTGGGAAGACAGCTAGATACTGTTTATAAAAAAAAAAAAAAAAGGGATTGTTTTGAATTTATTTCTTTCACGGCGCTGGCAAAGCTGAGGCATATTTGTGGCAGGCCAGGTAGGGCAGTGCCCTGAAGACTGGTTCCCGGAGCTTATGTACCCGAGTAGCCGGGGGGAGAAATTTCCCCCCTCCTAAGTTTTATGCCAGAGATTTGATTCTCTGAAGGGGGCTTGCGCTGAGGCTATGTTTATATATTTGAGCTGGCTGGTTTCTTGTAAAAAAAAAATAAAAATAAATAAAAACAGAAGAAGGGAAAAACAAGCAAAGGATTCTCACAGCCTGTTGGTGTGTCGGGTTAGAGTTGGGTTCCTGTTCCCTCCGCCCCGGCCTGCCACGTTTTGGCTCCAGGGCTCCGGAGGGGGTGGACTCTCCACTCAGCGCGTCGGGCTTATTTTCGCGCGCTTTTCTCTGTAGCCGCTGCTATTAGGCTGTACGCCTGTCTGGCCTGTGGAGGCTCGGGGGCCCGGCTTTCTCAGGAGGGTCTCTGCTCCCGGTGTATTCCAGGGGGCGAGGGACCCTCCTGACGGCCGGGATCAGCCCGTGGGCTTCCTCTGTAGCGGCCTTGGGAGCCGCAAAGAAGTTGGCGATTAAGGGGCAGAGGCCTGGCCCGCCCCCACTCGACGGCGAGGCGGTGGCCATTTTGGACGCGTCGAATGCGCCGGGAATGGACGCAGATTCAGCGTCGGAGGAGGGAGATTTCCCTCCGGTTTCTCCACCGGCATTAAGCCCGCAGCGCCAGCGAGCCCAAGATCTCAGCGATGCCTCGGGGGACTCTTAAGAGACCGCAGCCCTTTTTCATCTAGATTTCGGTTTTAATGCACAAAGCCTACCTAGAGGCAGAGGCTGACTGGCAGGAGTCCCCTCTCCCCCCTCCTAAGCTTTTTGAGCCGACACCAGACCAGGGAAAGGTGGGAACCCGCCTTCCTCGCCCTGCTGTGGATCCAGATCCGGTGATTCCCAAGGTTACAGACCCTTACCATCAGGATATGGGAGGGGATATAGACAGCCAGGTCACTGTAGAGGGGGACGATCCTCAGATCCTTAGGCTTTTCAGCAAGGATGAGTTAGATCCCTTAATTCCTTTCCCATTTAACCATAAGCTTTCTCAATTTGTATCCAAGGAATGGGATTTTCCTGAGGTATCATTAAAAAAAAAAAAACCAGTACCCTCTGCTAAGCAATTCTTTAGATCTCCTTAAGGTCCCCAAGGTAGACTCGGCCGTCATGGCTGTTATTAAGCATACTACTATTCCGGTGACCGGCGGGACAGCACTGAAAAATCTTCAAGATAGAACATTGGAGATCTTACTGAAGCGCATTTTTGAGATGTTTGCGCTTGGCGTCCGAGCCGTGGTCTGTAGCAGCCTTATGCAGAGGGCTACTCTCCGCTGGGTTCCACAGTTGCTAACCGCCCAGGAGCTTCCTCCTGACTAGACGGAGCAGGCTAACCGCATGGAATCCGCGGTCACCTACACAGCGGATGCATTGTACGATCGTCTACGGACTTCTGCGCGCACCATGGCGTCCGCGGTTTCAGCCAGGCGGCCCTTGTGGCTAAGACACTGGTCGGCGGATGCCTCTTCCAAATCCTCGATTGGGTTAGTTTCCTTTTAGGGGAAAGTTGCTGTTTGGGGATGAACTCTTTAAGGATTTGGGGGGACAACAAGGTATACAAACTTCCTGAGGACAAGCCCAAGCAATTTCGCTCTTTCGGCACCTTCGGAGGCTGTTTTCGCGGGCAACGCCGCTTTCGTGCCAGGAGAGGTTCATCCTTCACGCAGCGGCAATCATCATCCCGAGCATAGGCCTGGTCGCATCCCTTTCGAGGCAGGAGGCCTCAGTGTTCCTGAGCCTTCCATGCCTTTACCCCCCATAAGCCTTCACAGTGGGGGGACGCTGATCCATTCCTCTGATTGGAGGCCGGTGGGCCCGCCTTTCGGAGGAATGGGTCAAGATAACGTCAGACCAATGGGTCCTAAATATTATAAGTCAAGGTTACGCTTTGGACTTTGCTTGGCCGCTTCGCGATCTCTTTATAGTTCCCCCTTGCAGTCCTCCAGACAAACAACTGATAATTGCGCAGACACTGTCTCGGCTGCAGGCAGTGGGGACAGTGGTTCCAGTTCCACCTACCGAGCGCAGGACCGGTCGTTACTCCACCTGTTTTATAGTCCCCAAGAAGGAGGGTACCTTTCGACCAATTCTGGACCTCAAGCAGGTCAACCGAGCGTTATGCGTCCCGTGTTTTCGGATGGAGACGCTGAGGTCGGTCATTGCGGCCGTCCACAAGGGCACGTATTTGACTTCTTTGGATTGAACGGAGGCTTATCTACACATCGGAATTCGGGCGCGCCATCAGAGGTTGCTTCGGTTCAACATCCTGGGAGAGCATTATCAGTTTTACGCCCTACCCTTCGGCTTGGCGACGGCTCCCAGAGTGTTTACCAAGGTGATGATCGTAGTTGCAGCTTTCTTCCGACGGCGGGGGATTTTGGTCCATCCCTATCTGGACGTTTGGCTCATCCGGGCGAAGTCGAAAGCACTCTGCGAGATAGCAGTACAGTCAGGGTTGGGCAGCCCGCAATCCTTGGGATAGGTAGTGAATTTTGTCAAAAGCCATCTGATACCGTCTCAGGAGTTGGAATTTCTAGGAGCCCAGTTCGACACGGTGGTTGGCAAGGTGTTCCTTTCCCATCAGTGTATGATCAATTTAATGTTTCAAATCTGGAGACTCCTGGCTCTTCCTTTGCCCACGACATGGGATTATTTGCAAGTGCTTGGACATATGGCGTGTACCCTGGAGTTGGTTCTGTGGGGCTTTTGCGCATAGGCGGCCGTTACAGAGGGCACTGCTTTCCCGCTGGGTTCACAAGTCTGAGAGCTATGTCCTGCCCTTACCCTTGATGGAGCCTGCCCGGTCCAGCCTCAGTTGGTGGTTGGTACCGGGTCATCTTCAGGGAGTGGATCTGGAACGACCACCGTGCATAATCATTACGACTGATGCCAGTCTGACAGGTTGGGGGGCGGTCTATCAATCCAATTCTGCTCAGGATAGGTTGTCCCCTCGACAGACCAAGTGGTCCATCGATCGATTGGAAACCAGGGCGGTACGCCTGGCCCTACAACATTTTCTCCCCTTGGTCCACCACAGAGCAGTAAGAATTCTTTCCGACAACGCGACAACAGTGGCCTACATGAACAGACAAGGGGGTACCAGGAGTCGTCCGTAAGCGTCCGCAGCGGATCGGTTGATGGCCTGGGAGGAACATCGTTTGGGCCGTCTTGCGGCCTCCCACATCACGGGTGTGGACAACATTCAGGCGGATTTTCTCAGCCGACGGCGATTAGATCCCGGAGAGTGGGAGCTGTCACCCGAAGCGATGAAACTCATTATTCGACGTTGGGGGACCCCGCGCCTGAGCTTAATGGCGACTCGGAGCAACGCCAAAGCGGCTCGTTTCTTCAGTCGAAGGAGAGAACACGGGTCCGCAGGATTAGATGCTCTGGTGCTTCCGTGGCCCCCAACAATTCTTCTGTATGTATTCCCTCCTTGGCCCCTGGTGGGGAAAGTTCTGAGGTGCATAGACTCTCATCAGGGGCTGGTTGTCCTAGTGGCCCGGAGTGGCCAAGGAGGCCGTGGTTTGCGGATCTCGTCACCCTAGCAGGCGACGACCCATTGCATCTGAGCCATATATCAACCCTGCTGCATCATGGCCCCGTATCGTTTGATCAGTTGGATCGTTTTGGTATAGCGGCTTGGCTTGGCTTATGAGAAGGAGGCAACTCAGACAAAAAGGTTATCTGGAGACCGTGATTACTACTCTCCTCAGAGGTCCCAAGACCTCTACTTCACAGGCATATGTCAGGGTGTGAAAGGTTTTTGAGTCATGGTGCGATGGGTTGAAGGTGTCCCCGCAAAGGTCCACGATAGTGCATATTTTGTCATTTTTGCAGGAAGGGTTGAAAAAGGGGCTCGCTAATAATTCCCTTCTGGTCCAGGTTGCAGCCTTGGGCTGTTTACATGGTAAGATTGAGGGTTCTACCATTGCGCAGCATTCAGATATTATTCCTCTTTTATGCGGAGGCGAGCATTTACGCCCTCCGGTACGGTCACTTTGTCCATCCTGGAGTTTGAATTTGGTACTCCGTGGTCTCTGCGCTTCCCCGTTTGAGCCCATTAAGGAGCCACCTTGAAAGGTTTAACTCTCAAGACGGTTTTTCTCGTGGCTATTTGTTCAGCGCGTTGGGTTTTCCGAGATACAAGCATTATCATGCCGGGAACCGTGTCTACGAATCACAGATTTGGGAGTATCGCTGAACTGTGTCTACGAATCACAGATTCGGGAGTATCGCTGAGAACGGTATCTTCCCTTTCTGCCGAAGGTGGTCTCGTCGTTTCACGTCAACCAGTTGGTGGATTTACCCTCCTTTTCTGAGGAGGACATCAGTTATTCACACGGTCGCGACTTGCGACGACTGGATGTTCGCAGAATACTGATGCGATATCTGGAAGTCACGAATAATTTTCATACTTCGGCTCATCTCTTCGTTTTATGGTATGGTCCAAAGAAGGGATCTAAGGCTTCCAAAACCAACATTCCTTGTTGGCTCCAGGATGCTATTGATTCTACTTACATCTGTCACAGATGAGCGGCATCATGGGCGGAAAGTTACTGTGTTCTGCCCCAGGAAGTTGGTAGAGCAGCTACCTGGAAGTCTTTGCACACGTTTGCTAAACACTACCGGTTGGTACTGCAGGTTCCTTTGGCAGTGTGCTTCAAGCGGGATTTTCTATGTCCCACCCCATTTAAGGCGGCTTGGGTACAACCCAGCAGTCTGGACTGATCCTGGTACGTACAGGGAAAGGAAAATTAGTTTCTTACCTGATAATTTTCGTTCCTGTAGTACCAAGGATCAGTCCAGACGCCCGCCCAACGTGTATTCGTCCCGCTTGTCTGATTCTGTGTAATTTCTCTTTAGATAGATTTTTTTCAGAGTACTTTGCTAGATGTTTCATTGTCTTTTAATCAACAGTTTGTCCTTACTTCAGTAGTTTCATGTTTTCAGTGGTTATTCTTTTCACTTGATCTAGTCAGTAGTTGTTGTGATATATTATATTTCTTCTGCTTTGATATTCATTATACTGGAGGATCGCAGGTGGCACACCAGGGTATATGGGTGGTGCCTTTTCAGTTTCTCTCTGACTCCATCTGCTGGAAGGGGAGGCATAACCCGGCTGTCTGGACTGATCCTTGGTACTACAGGAACGAAAACTATGAGGTAAGAAACAAATTTTCCTGTAGTAGTGTCAGCAGCTTTAAAAGATGTCCAGGATCGGAAGCTGGAGATTCTTCTGAAGAGGCTATTTGAGGTTTCACTTTGAATCTTCGTGCAGCGGTGTGCAGACGTTTGATGCAGAGGGGCCTGCTTCTGCAGAAGGTGCAGTGCAAGCGGCCCACTTGGAAGCGGGAGTGGCCTATATATGGTTGATGCTCTTTACGACATGATTAAGATTTCTGCCAGGAGCATGGTCTCTGCAGTGGCAGCGTGGAGGCCTCTGAGGCTGCGAAACTGGTCCAACTACTTTTAGACCAACGGATTTGTGGTCTAAAGCCCAGCTGTTGAATCTCCCCTTCAAGGGGAAGCTACTCTTTGGGGAAGACCCAGAGCAGCTCATGAAGCAGTTGGGGGGAGTCTAAGGGTAATAGTTACCGGAAGACAGAAAGGCCCCTAAGAAGCCTTTTCCATCACAAGCTTGTTTTTGGGAGGCGCGGAGGTTTTGTGCGGGCAGGAGCCCTGGTCCAGCAGCGCAGAAGCAGAGTTCTGGCAGACAGCAGCCCTTTTGCTGTCGGCACAGATCCCCGAGGGACATTGTTTCTCAAGGGGGCAGTGGAAACCAGATGGAGCAATAAAGGCGTTTTTGTCCGCCCCTCCCTGGAGGCTATCGGAGGGAGGCTGTCCCTTTTTTTTTTTTTTTTTTTAATTATCAAAGCAAAATGGTAATAATGGTACAACAATAGTAACCAAGCTTGGTTCGTGCAATGACCAAAAAAAAACAAAAAACCCAACTCTGTTAATACATAGGTTAAGCTACATGGCTATCCCTTTTTTATGAGAAGTGGACCAGAATCACATCCGACTGGTGGGTCCTGGAGGTGATAAGAGACAGCTATACCTTAGAATTGTCTCATCCTCTCAGGGACACTTTGTGGTCTCCCGCTGTGTTTCCCGGCGCAAGCGAGGGGCGGTGCGGGATACACTACATCGGTTACAACTCCTGCACACCATTGTACCGGTACTCCCTCAGTAGAGGGAGCAGGGCCTGTATTTCGTATACTTCACGGTGCCAAAAAAGAAGGGGACTTTTTGGCCCATTCTCGATCTGCAGAAAGTCAGTGCTGCCCTCTGGGTTGCACTGTTTCAAATGGATACGTTGCGCATGGTGATAGCGGCAGTGCACAAAGGGGAGTTTCTGGCGTTGTTGGACTTGTCAGAAGCCTATCTTCATATCCCCATTTGGGCCAGGCACCAAAGGTTCCTGAGGTTCATGGTTTTGTGAGAACACTTTCAGTTTCGAGCTCTTCCCTTTGGGTTGGCAACAGCGCCACGCACGTTCACAAAGGCGATGGTGGTAGTGGCGGCGGCACTCAGGAAGGAAGGTATCCTGGTGCACCCGTACATGGATGATTGGCTGATAAGAGCAAAGTCAGAGGTGGAGTGTCGTCTCTCAGTCCAGAGGGTACTGCAGCTTCTGGAGTCGTTGGGCTGGGTGTTGAACCTAGCAGAGAGTCATTTGAAGCCGGCCCAGTCATTGGAGTATCTGGGGGCACGCTTCGATACCCGGATGTGGAAGGTGTTTCTGACTGTGTGGAGTCAGCAATTTGCAGGGTCAGGTCTTTTGGCTACTGCGCCTGTTGGGTCAGGGATTATTTGCAGGTCCTGGGTTCCATGGCATCTACGCTGGAATTAATTCCTGGGGCTTTTGCTGACATGCTTCTTCTACAGGGTGCTGTTATCCCATTGGAATCTTCTGCAGGGGGGGGGGGGGGTTGTTCACAAAGACATCTTGATTTGGGTACAGGTTAATACTGAGGGTCTGCATGTGGCGGTCTCTGTTATGCAGCAGTGCCTCAAAGTTTTGTTCTCTGCCTCCATCTGCTGGTAGGGATGAATAAACCCAGTTGTCTAGACTGATCCGTGGTACTTCAGGAACGAAAATTAGCAGGTAAGAACCAATTTTCCTTTATTGTGGAACACTAATTGAGTTCTGCCAATCTGTTAGAGGGGTTGTAGCAAGTTGGATGGACAGAGTAGGGAAGACATGAGGTATTGGTGGGAAGCCTCGGAACTGCTGTGGCAACAATTCTATTAACTTTTTTTTTTCTTTTTACCCTCAGGTAATTTGTGAAAGAAGTAAAAACAAATCAGTTGACCTGAAAGAGAAAATAAGGGAATATTTGAAAGGTGTGTGTCTGTGTATGTATTAAGTGTTCTTTGTTTGTTCTGGATTTATATCCTCTTTGCATCAGTTTATTCTCTAAACCGTACCTATCCTTTAAGACTTTTTTTGAAGCAGGAAGTTTGTGTTAAATTATCTTTGTTTCCAATAAAATTGCTAGGAATTCTCGTAGCTTGTCCTTGTCCTCCCGCCTCTTTAGTGCATACCCCTAAGTCACTGGGAGCACTTCAGCTGTGTGACAGCATTTGGTAATGCAATGTATGCTCTGTACAGGTCACTGTTATGTGCCACTACTGAGAGCTGAAGACAATTCCTCTGCCCCTGTAATTGGTGCCCCCTGGTCTCCAGAACAAGATGATTTCACCCTCAATCTGCCGAAGTACACTGGCAGCCCCAAAGATCCGCTTCTGACTGTCCGAGCTTTTGCAGGCCCCATGAGCCCCTCAAAGGTAAGGCAAGCATGAAATTTTACCTTTTTTCTACACACAGACTTCAGCTTCCGAGAATATTAAAGGCAGATGCTTTTAAGGGAGCTTTAAAGCAGAAGGGTACTTGCACAGCATTTTTATCTCCGCTGGCTCAAATCATGCTAATATTGGTACCACTGAAAGAGGTGCTCTGCTCTGATGGGTAGCATAGTGTTCTAGCTTGTCCACTGTAGTTATGGCCTATTGCCTTGTACTTCCAGATCAGTTAAGCTGAAAAAACTCTAATAAATTATCTTTATGAACAGAGCCTTGAAAAGAAAATCGTAAGCAGCTTCTGTTGCCCTTTTTTTTTTTTTTTTTAATTCGAGGTAGAGGGGTGGTGGTGGTTCTTGCAGTGACTTGCACAGTGGCATGGTTAGTTTTCATGGCGTGAAAGGCAGGAGGATCGTGTGCATAATTTGTACAGTACATTTTAAAATATATGTATGCATATTTTGTTTTTAATTTTCTATTAATCCTAAAAGATAACTACGTGCACTGTTTCTAAAACATTTTAAAGGTAAAGTTTTTAGAAATAAAATGGAAGTGTGTGTTCTTGCTGCGAGCAGCCCTTTTGACTTTGAAGTATGTAAACTCCCTGTTTCACAGATCACCCAAACTGAACCCCGTGTATGTCACTGCAAGAGAAAAATAAGCAAAATATAGCTGGAGGCAGCCTGGTGCCCAAAACCAGGACTGTCACTAAAAGGTCTGAGCTTGTTGAAACCTTGAAACTTACCCCGCTTGGGTTCCTTCCCAGAGAGGACACAAAGCCAGTGATGAAACAGCCTATCAGTTTCAAAACATAACATTTATTAAGTAGCTTAGAGATCTATAATCACCAGCAGGTTAGTTCTTTATACATACAAAACTTGATAGTGGAAACCGAAGGAAACAAGATTGTGTTTCCTTAAGGGAGTAAACGGAGCCAGGTATCACAGAATTAACTGCTCACCAGGCAGTGCCAGTCTACTCATCGTTTTGAATTTGCATTAGTCTTTTATATACACTGTTAAACATGGCTTGCACATTCTTCCCTCCTCTCCTCTCTCATCTCCTACGTTTGCTGGTACTTTTCCTTCATGTGCCTCTCAGACATCATATATTATGCTTACTCAGAACTTCTTTTGTTCTTGTAGCTTTCTTGGTACCTTTCTTATCAGGAATTCACTCTGCACTCTCATGCCGTTCTCAGCCTCAGTTATTCTGTCTCTGGGCTGACAATTACATTTTTTTTTCTCTTCGGGCCTTTTATTCCAGTTACCTAGTCAACATGGGGCAGTTTTCTTAAAGCAATAATTAACCCAAATCCTCAAGCTTCAAGAGCAGGAATAAACTGGGGAGAGGGGTGCCTAAGCTTTGAGCTCCTCACCCACCTGCCACAATCGAGCCCCAAAGATATTTAAAATTGAGATCTACAGTGGCTAAATTTTCACCAGCGAGATCTTTTTTCACACCTGATGCTAGGATGGCTTCCTGAAAACACGTCGCAGATTTGAAGCAATTTTCTTTCACCAAGATTGCAGCCAAGCTCCCGGGAGAAGATGGCGGCCTATCCGACAGCAGTGACGCCAATAAAAAAACTAGTATTGGGGAGGCACCAATACTGTCCCTGCACTCGAACGAAGCTAAGCCACCAGATTTTAGCGAATTCCTCATGAAAGCAGAACTCTGTGAGTTGTTCATGGCGCTTCGTGCGGATATGCGCCAACACAAAACTGACTTGCTAGTGTCGATCACAGAGGTCCGGGAAGACCAGATGGCACTGGGATATAGAGTAGATGACATTGATTTGCGCACAGAGAATCTCGGTGTGGCGATTACTACTCTCTCCCAGAAGGCAAATGTACTGGAGGATGAGATTGCACGGCTTGAAGTAAAAGTCAAAGATCTAGAGAACCGCTCCCGTAGGTCCAATATTCGAATCGAGGGAGTTCCGGAAACGGAAGAATTCGCTAACTGCCATCAAGCAGCCACCTCCATTTTCTCCTTCCTGCTCTCTCAAAGACCCAGGGGAGCTCTGATCAAACTGCCAGCGACTCTATAAAAATAGAGTGAACTCATAGAGCCCTTGGCCCACGCCGGGACAATACACCTAGGGATATTGTCCTTAACTTGCACAGCTTCATTCAGAAGGAGGAGATTATGAACATTGCTAAAACAAAGCAAGAATGGTCTTGGAATGGGATCACCTCTTCAATCTTCCATGATCTAGCTCTTAGCAGTCTGTGAAAAAGATATCAGCTGTGTGAGGCAACGCAGGCCCTTCGCCAGGAAGGCGTCCGCTACAGATGGTCGTTCCCTTTTGCCTTGATTTTTCAGGCTAAGGGCCCTACCTACCGCATTAAAACTATCACTGAAGCAATGGATGCCTTTAAGCAAGCAGGCCTGGCAGTCAACTTTGCCCTTCCACCTGCCGCTCCAACAGCCCTGCTGGTTGACCAGCTTCCAAAATAGCAGCATGTTGGAGGATGATGCACACTGCAGCAACCTACAACAGCGAGAATCACTGCGGCTGAGCAAGGCTGATTCTTGACTGCTGGTCTTTCCAATCTCAGCGAAAGCCTTTTGGTATTTTTCACATCTGAGATCTTGATGAGACGGCAGAGGATTGTCTGGTCGCCCGTATGGACTGTGATTATCCTAGTTGGGACCTGTGCATGTATATGCTTTTTGCTCTATATTACTTTTGAGGTGGGTGGGGGGAGAGTTACAGTGGGGTCGTCCTCTGGGTGCGGTGATGCCCCCATGGGTGGGGATCCGCGTGGAGGGTTTTGTGGATCCACTTCTAAGAAGTGGAATTTGGGTTTTGTTTTCTACCTGCTTTCACTGTCAGAACTAATTGCAATGTTTATTTTTTAGCTTTATATAGATAGCCTCAAACCCAGCCCTTTTACCCATAGGTATCAGTGGAGCTTTTACATCCTTACACAACTCGCTGGTGCAAATCTTGTCCCTTTAACGTAAAAGGCCTCAATTCATATAAGAAGCGTTCTCTTGTGCAGGGAGTTACTTGCCTAAAACGCGACCATAGTGCTCATACAGAAGACTCACCTGCGCAAGCAACACTCATAAGTTTTAGCCTATAAGGAATACCCTCATAAATACTTGGCTGCCAGTGGCTGCACTTATAACTACTCTGGAACTGGTATCCTTATTTTGATTTTTGTTCATGAATTGATAATGAGCATAACAGATCCTGGGGGGCGCTTTGTTTTCATTAAAATAAAGGTTGGTCACACAGTTCTTTTCCTTATGATGGTTTATGCCCCTAATGCTGATCAAGGGTTTTTGGTTTTTTTTAAATAAACTCCAGGCAGTGTTAGAAGAACATGCAGAGGGATACATAATTGTTGGAGGGGATTTTAATATTTTATTGAATATGTCTCTAGACAACTCTTCCTCTAGAATTCCCTCTACTCAGCCTACTGGGAAGGGACCCAGGTGTAGGCTTCTTTCATTAATATCTGATTGGGGTCTTGCAGATGTCTGGAGAAGTCGCCATCTATCTCCGAGAGTATATACCTTTTACTCCATACACCAACACACATTCCCGCATAGATTTTTTTTCTAATTGACAAAAATCTGCTGCCTGGGGTTAAAACATCCAGTGTGGAGTCTATCACCTGGACAGATCATAGCCCGGTATGGGTAGACATGTGTTTACAGGAGCAAAAGGGGGGCCAACATAGTTGGAGGTTAAATGAATATCACTACTTAAGGATAAAGCTTTTGTCCATAAGCTTGATGCTCAGATATGGGAGTACTTTGAACTCTGTGCCCGATCCAGTTTTCCCTGTGGAACTATATGGGAGTACTCAAAAGCTGTGATAAGAGGCCTACTCTATTTCTAAAGTATTGGCCAACAAGCATGAGCAAGACTCTGCACAAGTCTTTGCTGATAAAAGTTGACCATCTATCCCGTTTACACATGCATAACCAATCTCACAAGATCTATAATAAATTGCTTGCCACTAGGGCAGAACTACACCAGCTAGACTATCAGAATCCTGCATTCGGTAGAACTTAATAAACAAGCCCACTTTGAGGGCGGAAACAAGGCAGACCGTCTCCTAGCACGCCAACTCAAATCTAGAACTGCCCACAATATAGTTTCTAAAATCAAAGATTCCTCGTGGAATATCTGTACTGATTCAACTGACATAAAGTTTTTCTGCCTTCTATGCCGGCTTATATAGTAAAGATCCCTTAATTCAAACTGCTGACATAGATCAGTATTTACAGCATGTTGATTTACCTACTTTGACTGCCTCTCAGCAGCAAATACTTGATGCCCCGATCTCATTCGCTGAGATATTTTCAGTGATTAGATCCCTTAAAGCCAATAAAGCTCCTGGACTAGATGGATTCTCCAGTGCATATTATCGTACTTTCACTAGTTACCTTGGTTGGACCTCTGGCCGCTTTTTTCAGTTCTCTGCAGGAGGGGAGATTACTCTCATACTAAGGTCGCAGGTATCACTATCATCGCTAATCCTGGGAGGGGTCCTTCCTTATGTGGATCTTATAGACCCACATCTTTAATTTAGACTTGAAAATCCTAGCTAGAATTTTAGCCCTTCGGCTGAATCGTTTATTTGCTCACACTGGTACATCTGGATCAGGTTGGCTTCATTCCCCAGTATGCGGCTTCAGATAACGCTTGCAAGATTACAGACTTAATTTGGTGGGTGAAGAAAGAACAGATACCTTCTCTCCATTGATGCAGAGAAGGCTTTTGACCTTGTCTGGCCTTTCCTTTTTTCCCCACTCTGAATAAGAAGCAATTTGGTCCATTTTTCTTACGTTGGCTACAGCAGCTTTACTCTTTTCTCCTAGGGCCAAAGTGAGAGTGAGTGGTGATTATGGTCTGGAGTTCCCCATTGGGAGAGGAACCAGACAAGGGTGCCCCCTCTCTCCCCTTTTATTCAGGGCTGGTGCAAGGGGATTGGGCGCCCTAGGCAATTTCAGCCTTGCGCCGCTCCCCTGTTGTGCCGCCCCCCCCCCCCCCAAAAAAAAGAAAACTCACTTGGTGGTCCAGTGGGAGCCCGGGATAGATCTGCCACTCCTGGGGCCTCGGCTGCCACTAATCAAAATGGCGCCGATGACCTTCAGCCCCTACCATGTGACAGGGGCTACCGGTGCCATTGGTTGGCCCCTGTCACATGGTAGGGGCTAAAGGCCACGGCGCCATTTTGGTTAGTGGCAGCCAAGGGCTCGGGAGCAGCAGATTGCTCCCAGGCCCTCCGCTGGACCACCAGGGGGGCATTGGGAGGGTGCCATGGGGGGGGGGGAGGCAGGGCACCACGGTAGGCGGCGCCCCCTACCACTCGGTGCCCTAGGCACAGGCCTAGCTCGCCTAGTGGTTCCTCCGGCCCTGCTTTTATTTGCCCACTTTTTAGAACCCTTCACCATGAGAATTAGATCTTCCCAGATCATTAAAGGTCTTGCCTTGGGGAAATCCGAGTATAAGCTGTCACTGTTTGCAGATGATATTCTGCTTACACTCTCAGATCCCCAAGCTTCTTTAGCAGGGGTAGTCTCTGAAATAACTCTATTTAGCAGGGCCTCTGGATTCAAAGTGAATGCGGAGAAATCTGAACTTAATATCAATCTCCCAGTTTTGGAAGCCTCTATCATCAATTGCCAGTTTCCCTTCCGCTGGGCTAAGTCCACTATTAAATATCTTGGGGTTATCTTTGGTCCGAATGTCTCTGAATTCTACTCCAGCAATTATGTACTCTTATTATGTGCCATCGGCAAAGATTTGGAGAAGTGGTTTTTGTGGTTAGGATGTATTGCAATAATTAAAATGAATGTCCTGCCCCGCTACTTATATTTGTACAATACACTGCCGATATATCTTACAACAGCTCTTTTGCGCAAGTGGCAAAAAAAGGTATTCAACTTTATTTGGCGGCGATGTCCTCCCCAGGTAGCATATTATACTCTCCATCTACCTAAAATACATGGGGGGTTGGGAGTCCCCGACTTGTTGCTATATTATGCAGCATTTCAGTTACGAGCCCTGGTTGACATGCGTCGCCAGAGTGGAGATAAACAATGGGTAACTATATTAGGTACCATGCCCCTGAACTCTTTGTTTTGGCAATCTTGATCCACCTGGCGACCAATCTGATGCATTCCCTGCTCCACACTTACTACATTAAAGGTCTGGGCAACCTGGAGGGAGAAATTGGTTGGGAAATGTTTCTTTTTTTTTTATCCCTCATTTATGCCACAATATTCAATTGCTAGCCAGGTTTCAGAGTTAGCATTCTTCCGGGATTACCACTATTGGACATCTCTTTATACAAGGTAACATCATCTCTATAGATCAACTCACACATAAATATTCCTTAGAGAAAGTCTCCTTCTTAGCTTATGCTCAGGTTAGACATTTTATTGAATCTCAGATCCCAAGGCAGGCACTGCGCCCTTCTAGATCACTTTTTGAAAATGTTTGTATGCATGCAGCTACTGTGATAGGGATAATCTAAAAAATGTATGGCCCGCTTATTGAGCCATCCTCATATAGTCCTTCACATATCATTAAGTGGGAGGCTGACATGGGAAGAACTCGAGACTTAAAAATCTGGAGTAGGAGTTTTCTCAATGCTAGTAAGTGCTCTATTTCCACCAGATTGCAGTAAAACTGTTTTAAATTGCTATACGGTGGCACCTCACGCCTAAGAAATTGCACAAAATACCATATTTTTCGCTCCATAAGATGCACCTAGGATTTAGAGGGGGAAAAGTTAAATAAATAAAAATATTTTAAAAAATGGTGTGCTAAACCAGCTCTGTTCCCAGGCATCTGTGCATCTTATGGAGCAAATTAGGGAAGTGCATAAAATTTTTTTTTTGTCCCCATTTTGTTTTCGGGTCTGGGGAGGGCCATTTCGGTCCACTCCCCAGATCAGAAAACTTTAATCGTTCTCTTTCTGTGGGAAAACAAAAAAAAAAAAAAACCAAACCCCATCCCAACCCTTTAAATGTAATTAACTATGACCCGACCCCCCCCCCCCCCCCCCAAAGACCTGCCAAAAGTTCCTGGTGGTCCAGCGGGGGTCCGGGAGAGATCTCCTGCACTTCGGCCGTCGGCTGCCAGTAATCAAAATGGCGCCGATGGCCCTTTGCCCTTACTATGTCACAGGAGCTACCGGTGCTCCTACCATGTGACAGGGGCCGACCAATGGCACCGGTAGCCCCTGTGACATAGTAAGGGCAAAGGGCCATCGGCGCCATTTTGATTACTGGCAGCCGACGGCCCAAGTGCAGGAGATCGCTCCCGGACTCCCGCTGGACCACCAGGAACTTTTGGCAGGTCTTGGGGGGGGGTCAGGAGGTGGGGGGTTGTAGTTAATTACATTTAAAGGGTTGGGATGGGGTTTTGTTTTTTTTGTTTTCCCACAGAAAGAGAACGATTAAAGTTTTCTGATCTGGGGAGTGGACCGAAATGGCACTCCCCAGACCCGAAAACAAAATGGGGGCAAACAAAAATTTTATGCACTCCCCTAATTTGCTCCATAAGATGCACAGATGCCCGGGAACAGAGCCGGTTTAGCACACCTTTTTTTTTTTTTTTTTTTTTACTTTTCCCCCTCTGAATCCTAGGTGCATCTTATGGAGCAAAAAATACGGTATATCCTAATCAATTTGTGCTGGAGGAACTGCGGGTCCATAGGTTCTTTCATTCGCCTCTGGTGGGAATGTTCTAAGATTGCCTCTTTTTGGCGGTTGGTTTTTGATTGGCTTGGGAACACACTTAAGACAACTCTGCTCCCTAGCATAAGCTCTGTCTTACTCAATGTCCCTGTTCCTGGGTTATTAATTTTATTTATTTAACGAGTTTTATATACCGTTGTTCGGTTTCGCCATCACAACTGTTTACAAAGTTTCGTCGTTTAACAGAGTTTCCAAAGGTGGTTATGGTTGTTAACCTAGATAGTATAACTTTGTTATCTATTATCTAAATTATCTAAGTTTTGATGTTTAACATAGTTTCCAAAAAGGTTACTGTGGTTGTTAACATAAATCACTTAACTTAGATAATATATATATTATATATATATATATATATTAATTATCAAGCGTACAACAGAGATTCTGCCTACAAGTGTTTATTGCCACACATCTAGCCATTGCTTCCTATTGGAAATCAGAGAGGATTCCTGAGTTTGTTGAAGTACTTAATTGTGTCTGTGCCATTTTACTGCGGCCATATACAATCGGTTAGCCTCTTTTCATAAAACTTGGGTGCCCCTTTCCAATCGGGCCTCATGAAGCACAGCGGCTATTTTCTGTTTGAATGCTTCTTCAATATGTGTACCAAATATTTACGCTATGCAATTGACAATATGTTTAAACTTATGCCACCGCTATGTCATTTACAATTTACTCAGGGTATATTATATTTATCCATTTACTTATTATGTTAATACATATTTAGTATAGAAGGGAAAGTATCACATTATCGTATCATATTTTGGCTATCTTGGCATTGAATCTTTCCAAAACCTAATAAAATGTTTATTGCAAAAAAAAAAAAAAAGAGCAGGAATAAATTAGGGTGTTACAACTGAAGATACCTAGTGCTGCTGCCTTATTTTTATTCCACCTTTTGGCACTTCAAAGCAGATTACAACCAGGTCTGTAGATATTTTCCCATCCCTAGAGGATTTACAATGGAGGGTAAACTGACTTACTCATGGTCACAAGGAGCAGCAGTAGGATATGAGCCCTTCCTTCCCTGGTTTGTAGCCTTCTGTTCTAAATGCTACGCTACTCCATCAAGCCCCTCATAAATAACCAGAAGAACAGGTTGGGGCAGGTCCCACTAGGACCGTCCCAATTGGGCTGGAAGGACCCAAAGGGTTGGAGGAAAGTAAACAAGGCCATATTAAAAAATACATTTTATATGTGCACATGTTTTGTCTTTTTAGGCAGAAGAATTTCGTCGAATCTGGAAGACTCCACCCAGAGAGCGAGCAGGCTTCTTTCACAATGTCCGAAAGTCAGACCCAGAAAGAGGCGTTGAAAGAGTGGGAAGGTATTAACATAACATGGTATAGATAGAGTGCAAAGGGAAACCTGGCAGAAATTGTGATTAATAGAGCACCACGCTGCATACGTAAGCCTGAGTGCAGGATCTTTTCCTGCTCCCAAGTAATAGTAGTAATAATAATAGAGCACCATGCTGCATACATAAGCCTGAGTGCAGGATCTTTTCCTGCTCCCAAGTAATAGTAGTAATAATAGAGCACCATGCTGCATACGTAAGCCTGAGTGCAGGATCTTTTCCTGCTCCCAAGTAATAGTAATAATAATAGAGCACCATGCTGCATACATAAGCCTGAGTGCAGGATCTTTTCCTGCTCCCAAGTAATAGTAGTAATAATAGAGCACCATGCTGCATACGTAAGCCTGAGTGCAGGATCTTTTCCTGCTCCCAAGTAATAGTAATAATAATAGAGCACCATGCTGCATACATAAGCCTGAGTGCAGGATCTTTTCCTGCTCCCAAGTAATAGTAGTAATAATAGAGCACCATGCTGCATACGAAAGCCTGAGTGCAGGATCTTTTCCTGCTCCCAAGTAATAGTAGTAATAGAGCACCATGCTGCATACGTAAGCCTGAGTGCAGGATCTTTTCCTGCTCCCAAGTAATAGTAATAATAATAATAGAGCACCATGCTGCATACATGCCTGAGTGCAGGATCTTTTCCTGCTCCCAAGTAATAGTAGTAATAATAGAGCACCACGCTGCATACGTAAGCCTGAGTGCAGGATCTCTACCAGGCCTCCGTTAATGCCGCCAACCCCACCACCACCATAATTTGGTCCCGAGTCCATCTGCCTACACTAAGGAAAACAAAATTATTAGGTAAGTAATTTCTCCATTTGAATTCTGGAGGCCAGTGGCAGAGTAAGTTAATAAGTTATTGCCATCGTATCTCTGTTATAGCATTTAGAGGCTGATGTAATAAAGTGTGCTGGGCTTGGCGAACCTTTTTAACTCCCTTTTTGGTGCACTAAAGTTACATCCGATGTAAAAATGGGTGCTAATTTGAAGGCACTTTATTATTTCACCTGTTAGTGCTGAGATTTTATTACAGCTCTATAGATGAAGTAAAGTTTTATCTTCCATTCCCTGTACGTACCCAGATCAGTCCAGACTCTTGGGTTTTGCCTCCCTTCCAGCAGATGGAGACAAAGAAAGTCTGACAGACTCTGTCATATATACCAAGGTGCCACCCGTAGTCTGCCAGTATTCCTCTTGTCTCCAGCAAATGGTTCAGGGGCAAAACCTACAGTCTGTTTTGATCCTTAATATTTAGGTAGAGTTTTGTTTTGAAAGTTTGTTAGTATAGACAGAGAGGTGTTTTTAGCGGCAGTTATTTACAAAAAAAAAAGAAGACAGTTTATTCAGTTTGGAGTCTCAAGCCGCCCAGAGGGTTGCCAGGTCCTGAGGGGACCATCCTCTCTTGTGTTGCAGGCAGCTGCTTGAAGGGGTCAAGGGCCCTGGTATCACAGACAGAGCAGCTCTGGGGGTGATACCGGAGAGTCCGGCTCACTCCCCCCCCAGACGGAACAGAAGCTCATATGAGCTGCTGTGCCGGCCCGGGGGTAAATAGAAAAAAAAAAAAAAATTTATATGCGTCTTTTTATTTTGTGGCTGTGCAGATTCTCCCTTGCCTTCCTGCATCGGCGGCTTCATTTGGTGGGCGATTTGCCGGTCCGGGGGGGTTGTGTGCCTGCGAGGCAGGGTGGCCATGCCACGCATGCGGCTCGGCGCACACGCGATTGTCCCGTGACGGCGTTCTGGGAGGGGAGGGCCCCTCTGTTTTGCCCCGGGAGGACCGGCAACACACACGCCTGATCGCGGCGAGGTCCCCTGCTCCTCCGGCTGCCTTGGCTGAACCGCTCCCGCAGAGTGCGGGAACGGCAGCCATTTTGGCTTCTGGCAGCACTAGTAGGAGAGCCACGAGGAGTGCGTGGGGGGGAGGGAATTCTTCTCCTGTGTTATCGCCGCAGAGGCCTGTCCCCGGAGGGACAGGGGATGCGGATCCAGACTTCACTGGTACAGATGATGAACCCGATGGTACAGGGGACTCCTCCTCTTCCTCTTCCTTCTCCTCGGAGTTTGTATTGCTGATGCATAAGGCCTTTAGGGCCAAGAAGGCAGGTAGAAGCAGGTTGAGGAGGGTCCCTCCCCTAGTGGCTCCCACAAGTCTACTCGCAAGCGGCATAGGTCTAAGGGGAGCCGGGACAGGGGGCCATCAGACAGATACGGACACCTCTTGACGAGACGGATTTGCCAGAAAAGCCCTCAGGAGGGGTGGATGAGAATCCGGATTTGCCAGCAGACTAGGTCTGAGGGGCACAGGTCACTGAGGGGGACAACCCAAAGGTAGTCCGGCTGTTCCATAGAGATGAACTCGGCCCGCTCATCCCCTTCATTTTGAGAGAATTGGGGATCGAGGGGCCTCTGGTGGAGGTCAAACAGGGGGAATGTGGATCCTGTCTTGTTGGGCCTGAGGGGCCCCACTACTTCATTCCCGTTCCATTTTTCCGTCACAGATTTATTATTCCGTGAGTGGGATACCCCTGACCTCAGGCTCAAGGTGAGTAAAGCTATGGACAAGCTATATCCGTTACCGGAGGACGCTCTAGAGATGTTACGAGTTCCCAAGGTGGACTCGGCAGTATCGGCGGTTACCAAGCGGACCACTATACCGGTCACTGGAGCGACGGCCCTCAAGGATCTGCAGGATAGAAAATTGGAGATTCAACTCAAGAAGATTTTTGAAGTGTCGGTGCTGGCAGTGTGGGCTGCCATGTGTAGCAATTTTGCCCTGCGGGTGGGCCGGCCTCTGCTGGGTTCAGCAACTGCAGGCAAATGAGGGTCTGTCAGAGGGTGAGGCCCTCCAAGCGGGCAGAGTGGTTGCGTATAGTGCTGACGCCCTTCATGATCTGTTGAGGGCCTTGGCCAGGTCCATGGTATCCGCGGTGTCAGCACGCAGGCTCCGGTGGTTAAACTGGGCGGCGGATGTTTCGTTGAAGGCGCAACTTGGCTCTATGCCCTTTAAGGGAAAGCTGCTTTTCGGTAAGCAGTTAGAGGACTTGATCCAATCCCTGGGAGAGAATAAGGTCTATCGTTTACCGGAGGATCGGCCAGAGGTTCCTTTTCTGCGAGATCTCGTTTTCGAGGAAATCAGAAGTTCCATCCTGCCAGGGCTCCAGGGTCTAACGGGCAACAGTCGTGGTCTCAGTCCTTTCGTGGCCATCAGTTCGGGAGACCCGGAGCTTCCCCAGCATCCACTGGAGTCAAGTCTGCGCAATGAGATGAGGCAGGCCCCCTCCTCGGAGGTTGTCGTGGGGGGCAGACTGTCCTTATTTTACGAGGAATGGGCCAGGGTGACGTCGGATCAGTGGGTCCTCACAGTGATAAAACACGGTTTCGGTTTAGATTTTGTACGCCAGCCCCGCAACCTATTCCTGAGGTCTCCGTGCGCTTATCGAGAAAAGCGGCAGGCAGTGCTCGACACATTACGGCGACTTCGGGGTCTGGGGGCAATTGCCCCAGTCCCGTTAAGAGAACAAAGGAAGGGCCTGTATTCCATCTACTTTGTAGTCCCAAAGAAAGAGGGAACCTTCCGACCCATCCTCGACCTAAAAGGCGTCAATCACTGCCTTCGGGTGCCTCGCTTCCGCATGGAGACCCTGTAGTCATTTATTGCCTCCATACGTCCAGGCGAGTTTCTGGCATCGCTGGACTTAACGGAAGCTTATCTGCACATCGGCATACGACAAGATCATCAGCGGTTTATATGGTTTTTCGTCCTCTTGTCACCATTATCCATTTCAAGCCCTGCCTTTCGGGCTGGCCACCGCTCCCAGAACGTTCACCAAGATCATGGTGGTAGTGGCGGCCCAACTTCACAGGGAAGGCTGGTTGGTGCATCCCTATTTGGACAACTGGCTGATTCAAGCAAAGTCCAAAGAACTTTGTCACGAGGCGGTTCGCCGAGTACTACAGCTGTTGAAATCCCTTGGGTGGATGATCAACTTGGCCAAGAATCAGCTTATTCCTTCCCAGACCTTGGAGTTTCTGGGAGCGCTGTTCGACACGAGACAAGGGAAGGTGTTCCTGACAACGGATCGCATTACCAAGTTACAGAGTCAGGTTCGTGCTCTGTTGGTAAACCGTCTTCCTCTGGTGTGGGATTACCTGAGGGTATTGGGATCCATGACTTCCACGCTGGAGCTCGTACCGTGGGCCTTTGCGCATATGCGTCCGTTACACTGAGCATTGCTGTCCAGGTGGAGTTCGGTCTCGGAACAGTTTCATCTTCCTCTCCCACTCCCGGAGGTGGCGAAGTCCAGTCTCGACTGGTGGCTTTGCTCGGACAATTTGCAAAAGGGAGTTTCCCTACTAATGCCCAAATGGACGATTGTGACTACGGATGCCAGTCTTTCTGGTTGGGGAGCAGTATGCATCTGGAAGTCTGTACAGGGCCTATGGTCTCTACAAGAGTCTCAGTGGACCATCAATCATCTGGAGACCAAAGCGGTTCTTCTCTGATTCAGGGGAAGTCTGTCCGGGTATTGTCTGACAATGCGACCACGGTGGTGTATATCAATCGACAAAGAGGGACAAAAGTCGCCCGGTGGCAGAGGAAGCACGGAAGCTGATACACTGGGCAGAGCAGCACTTGTTCCGTATAGCGGCGTCCCACAAAGTGAGCGTTGAAAATGTTCAGGCGGACTTTCTCAGTCGCAACCGCCTCGACCCAGGAGAGTGGGAGTTGGTGGACGAAGCCTTTCGACTCATTTGCGATGAATAGGGAACTCCCGCTCTCGATCTGATGGCGACCTTCAAGAATGCCAAGGCACCGCGCTTTTTCAGCAGGTGCAGGGAGAGAGGCGCAGAGGGCGTGGATGTGTTAGTCCTCCCATGGCCAACCGACATACTGCTGTATGCCTTTCCATCACGGCCCCTCATAGGGAAAATGCTTCATCGGATAGAACTACACCCAGCGGAAGTCATGCTGGTAGTCCCGGAGTGGCCAAAGACGCCCGTGGTTTGCAGATCTGCTCAACTTGACTGTGTCAGGGCCTCTTTCTCTGCGAGCCATCCCGTCTCTCCTTCATCAAGGCCCTGTATGTTTGGAAGAGGCGGATCACTTTTGTCTAGCGGCATGGCTTTTGAGAGGCGACGCTGAAAAGGCAAGGGTTACTCGGACACAGTGATTGCTCCCCTTTTGAGATCGCGAAAGTCGTCTACGTCTTTAACGTACGCTAGGATGTGGAAAGTGTTTGAAGATTGGTGCGTAGCACGGAAAGTTGATTCCATCCGGGCACCTATCGCGGATATTTTCAGTTTTCTGCAAACTGGTCTCGCAAAGGGTTTGTCGTGCAGTTCACTTAGGGTCCAGGTGGCAGCGCTTGGTTGTTTTCAAGGTTCTCTTCATGAAATGTTATTGGCTACCCATCCGGATGTGGCGCGTTTTTCTTCGGGGAGCCAAACATTTGCGTCCCCCACTTTGGTCCCTTTGTCCTTCATGGAATCTGAATTTGGTTCTCAACACATTGTGTGGTGCGCCCTTTGAGCCTTTAAAGAGAGCGACTTTGAAAGATCTTACTTTAAAAGTGATGTTTTTGGTTGCTATCTCCTCGGCTCGAAGGGTGTCGGAACTTCAGGCGTTGTCTTGTAGGGAGCCTTTCCTACAGATTTCTGAGTCGGGCGTTTCGTTGCGTACGGTCCCGATCTTCCTTTCGAAGGTAGATTCCTCTTTTCATCTGAATCAGTCAGTGGAACTTCCATCATTTGCGAATGTGGATCGATCGGCTCCCCTCGCGCAAGTTGGATGTTCGGAGAGTGCTCCTACAGTACCTGGAAGTCACGAATGCTTTTCGATTGTCGGACCATCTCTTTGTACTGTGGAGTGGCTGAAGAGGGGAAATATAGCTTCCAGAACTACTATCGCTCGCTGGCTGAAGGAAGCTATCAACTCTGCTTATTTACTGCAGGGCAAGATTTCGCTGGTCAATGTGCAAGCACACTCTACTAGAGCTCAGGCGGCATCCTGGACGGAATGTCAGCATATTTCTCCTCAAGAGATTTGTAGAGCGGCTACGTGGAAATCTTTGCATACGTTTGCGAAACATTATCGACTGGATGTCCGGGCCCCGGTCCCGGGGGGGGGGGGGGGGGGTTGGAAGAAGGTGTGCTTAGAGCGGGCCTCTCCGGGTCCCACCCTAAGTAATTGCACTCTGGTACATCCCAGGAGTCTGGACTGATCCGGGTACGTACAGGGAAAGGAAAATTGGTTCCTACCTGATAATTTTCGTTCCTGTAGTACCACGGATCAGTCCAGAGTCCCACCCTTTTCTCAGCATTCAGTCAAGGGAGAGTCCGCTCAGTCGATAATTGTCTAAGATGCTTCTACATATTTGATTTCTCAGGTTTGGGTCACGGTGAGCCTTAGGGATCCGGTTGTTCAGGTTTGGGTTTCCATTTCCTGTATATAGTTAGTGTGGTTGGATCCATTCTGCTTTGACATTGAGTAATACTGGCAGACTGTGGGTGGCACCTTGGTATATATGGCAGAGTCTGTCAGAACTTTCTCTGTCTCCATCTGCTGGAAGGGAGGCAAAACCCAGGAGTCCGGACTGATCCATGGTACTACAGGAATGAAAATTATCAGGTAGGAACCAATTTTCCTCTTATGTCTATGGGAAGTAATGGAAGTTTAAATAAAACCCCAGCCTCCCACAGGCCTCAACTTCCCAGATCCGGGACCTCCCTATACCCGGGGCAAAGTCCCTTTGCTGTGAGTCTCAGCTGGACCAAAGAGCCTCCAAATGTGCTTTAATCCAATGATTAGAGGTGCAAGTTAAAGAAACTAACCACTGAAATTACAAACTGTTGTAAAGTTAGCACATATTTAACTCTGACACCTGTTTTTAGTGCACTTTTTAAAATCTACCTTTTTGCTTTACTGCATCGGGCACTAAGTTGATTTTTACTTAGTAAAGAGAGCGCACACTAAAATCCCGTGCACTTATTACATCAGGCTCTTAATGTTCCCAGGCTCATTCTTAGTAACCGTCTTTTACATTTTTTTTGCTCCTCACCAATGATCCATTCTATTTCATCTATTGCAGGGAGTTAGCTCATGAACTGGGGTTCCCCTGGGTTGAGTACTGGGAATTTCTGGGCTGTTTTGTTGATCTGTCTTCCCAGGATGGGCTGCAAAGGTTGGAGGAGTATCTGAGTAAGAGGGATGTGAATGAAAAGCTTCATCTGGAAACAGGAGAAAATGAAACCTGCAGGAAGTACAAAATGATGCCGCCCCCTGGTAAGAAAACTATGGGGCAGCTGCAGGGAATTAACCTTGATCATTTATTTTCAAAAAGTACGATTTGAAAGTAATGCAAGAGCTATTGGGAGCATTTAAAAAAAAAATTGTTTTAGGACAGTTGCATTTTATAGTGTATCAAGCCAATGTTATAAGTCTGGCACCCAGGAACAGTGGGGCCTTGTGGGGTCAGGAGAAGAAAAGGGCATAGCCAGATATTCAGCAGCATAGCTAAGTTACATACCCAGATAACTTTAAAAATGAGGCCCGGTGTTTTTAATTTAGCGTTTCTTTATGGGATACTGTTTGCTGGGCAATGTCGCAAACCCTGTGCCCTGCTCGCCCTCGTAACACCATTATGGTTCAGATCCTGAGCACTGGGCTCTGAATATAAGCTGCATCTTTCAGTCAGCACAGTGTCGGTCAAGAACGTGATCAGTCCTTCTTCACTTATACTCAAAGCTGAATCTTAAAGCTCTATGTTGACTCTGTATCATGAAGACACTTGACAGGTTCAGCCATTTGTTCCTACAGATAAATTCACTGACAACTTTATCCATATTTTTCATGGGATTTTGTACAAATGTATATTTTCTTTCTTATATGTCTAATACCAAATTCATGTACAGATTTCAGGACGGAAGTCGTTAGGAATATATCATACCTGGGAACCACTAACATCTTATTCCTTCACATCTTATTTGACTCCTAACTTGTCTGTCAACTGTAGCAAAACTGCAGTTCTAGATCTGACCCCTAAGCAGAATATCAGTCTCCAACATTCCCAGGGTACAGCTAAACAAATATTTTCAGATGGTAAAACCCAGAATAGCTTACACATCCTTGGCATTGCGTCGAATGTGGACTTCAGATTTTCTCATTGTTTGTTTTAAATGTGTGCATCTGTTTCTCTACTTGCAGGCAAGAGTAAGAAGTGTTGCAACTCAATTTCTGTAGGAGCATTTCTGGATGAGGATGACGACATGAGCTTGGAAGAAATCAAAAACCGCCAGAATGTAGCTCGAAACAGCCAGCCTGTGACTTTAATGGAGCCCAGCCTGGGTGCCATAGAAACTATGGAGTGCAATATCCTTTCTGTAGAGCAGAAGGCCAGCATTATAAACACGGCAGCCCCTTCCAGCAGGCACTACGAAAATGGCTTTTGTAGTCCTGTGAACGAGAAGGCGAGCAGCGAAGGGAGGCTGTCACAGGGGATGGAAGAGAGCCTTTTGTCTCCCATTTCCAATCTCATGGCAAAATTTGAGGAACTGTCCTTTCAAGATGAGCAGGAGGGTAAGTGCTGTGACAAGAAGCCTGGAAAAGGTGGGGCAGCCCCAACAGAGGGTACAGAACAGAAGCAGTATGAGAAGATAGCCAAGCGGCTGAGCCAAGTGAGGCTTTCCAAGGATGCGGAGGATGGCCCACCTTCCACAGAGACTAAGAGCAATGCTGTAAGAGAACCTGGGGATTCCAAACTAAGGATAGAAGCAACAGTACTGTCTGACATGGAAAAACTGGTGCCTGAGGCTTGCACTCAGGATGTGGCTTTGCGGTTACCAGGCAGCACTGAGCTGGAGCCCATGTGCACCACCTCTTCTCCCAGATTTATCATGAAGATGCCATATAAAAACAACTCTGGTGGCCCCTTTCTTCTGAGGTAAGTGATCAAAACTTTTACTCTCGCTCCATATTGATTGTTGTTGAATCATAGTGTCTTCTGCAGTGAGAAGCTATGTTTGTCAGTGAGCAGATCTGTTGCTCATGTACTTTTTTTTAAAGATGGGACTCAAACTATATTTGTGTGTGTGTGTGTGTGTGGGGGGGGGGTATTTGACTTATTCTGCTTTTTGGCACTTCAAAACAGATTCTCCTAGGACAAGCAGGATGTTAGTCTTCACACATGGTGACATCATCAGATGGAGCCCCGGTCCAGAACTTTGATTTCAAATATTCTAGAACTTTCAAACATGACCTACTGAGCATGTGCAGCTGTAGTCATCACCCTGTCCCCTAGGCAGTCCCTCAGTCTCTTTTTTTTTTTCCCACGGAGCAGTGTGGTTGTGGGAGCCATGTTTCTCATGGTATTCAGCTTTGCACTCTTCTCAAGGTCAGGTCTGTGCCTGACCTTGAGAAGAGTCCAGGGCTTGGACTTTTACATTTTGGACCTTTTGGGGAGGGGGAGGGAGTCCAGGGAGTGGGGGGTGCTGAATTCCCACTGCTTATATTATACCTTTTGGGGTGGGGGAGAGAAGGGGGTTTGGAGCCCACTGAACCCTAGTGATTCTGACCTTTAGGGTGGAGGGGCCTGGGATCCTTTTTTCATTTTTTTTTTTTTTTGCAAGTTTTTATTTATGCATGAAAGGCATATCAGACAGAAGAACATGATATCCAGATTATTAACATGTAAAAATACAAACTGAATTTGTGATCAATAAAACAACCATAAACAACCAATATCTCGTCTCAGTTTTGAAGCCAGATTACATTATCATACCCAGTCGCAGACAATAGCCTCTCAATAATTTTTTCCCCCCTAACCCGCTCCCCTCCCTCTAATTCCCATCCCCCTCTCCCCCCTCCCCAGATTTCCCTTAAGTAATCTCCATAGACGAGTAGAGCCAACAACCAGCCTACTGTTGTAGCCATGTCAGGTAAGGTGCCCACACATCCTGAAATTTACCCACCCTATCATGCCGAAGTGCGGTTAAGTAACCCATCTGATAGATCCTTCCCAATCGTGACTGGACCTGCGACAATGTAGGGGGACCATCAGATTTCCATCTGAACGCTATTTCACTTCTAGCAGCGATATATATCTGTATTAGCAGCGTGGCATGCTTGTCGCTGAGATCCCCGTTCACCAGGCTTAGGAGACACCCCTTGGGATCCAGTCGTATCGTAACTCCCAGGACTTGGGTTGCAAACCCCGTAATTATATCCCAAAAAGCTTGTATCTTGGGACACCCCCACCACATGTGATAGAAGGTCCCCTTACCGCCGCATAATCTCCAGCAAGTACCACTGACTCGGGGGTTCATACGATGCAATTTGTCCGGGGACATATACCATCGATACATTAATTTATATCCGTTTTCTTTGATGTTTGCGGATACAGAGCTCCTACCCACTAGCATATGACACCGGTCCCACTCGTGGTCCTCTAACTGTTGACCCAAATCGGATTCCCACTGTAATTGATAGGATCCTTTGGTTTTATCCGCACTGTTAAGAAGTAAGTAGATCCTAGATATCGGTTTAGATAAAGGACTGCGCTGATCACAAAAGGATTCAAATAGGGATTTACCTCTGGAAAGCTCCCCTGACGCCCCCTCCGATCGTAAAAAGTGAGTGACTTGCATGTATGCGTACCAATCCCTTCGTGTTCCCCCGTACTTTTCCTGGATCTCCGCCAAACCCAACTCAGCTGACCCCTGGAACATTTGTCCAGCCTTCGTTAGCCCCATGCAGGTCCATCTATCTGAGAAAGCTTTTTCCAATCCCGGGGGAAACCCAGTGTTGCGCAAAAAGGAGGTTAAGTGGTAAATCCTCTTGGACCCCGCCACCCTAGGCCTCCACACTGCCCAAAGTCGCAACACCGCCTGGGTGAACGGCGTCAGAGAAGATACGTTGACTTTCCCGACATCCTTACTCCACACCCTGGTTGCCAATGGAAAGTCACCAGATGCTGCCTGCTCGATTGCAATCCAGGATTTAAGTGCGCCCGTCGCGTGCCAACTGAAGATCACACCCAATAGGATTGCAGTATAGTACCAACCAATATTAGGGACATTAAGACCTCCCCTCGTTCGGTCCCTATATAAAATGGTCCTAGAAACCCTAGGCGGTTTATGCTTCCATATAAAGCGGAACAATTTTCTCTGCCATATCCTGATAGCCCCATCCGGCACCGCCACCGGCAACGTCTGAAAGACATAGCAAAGCCGGGGTAGGATGTTCATCTTAATGGCCGCTATCCTGCCTAGCCAAGATAGATCAGTCCTGTCCCACCTGTCCAAGTCTTGTTGTATCTGAGACCACAAGGAATCATAATTGAGTTGATATAGAGACTCCAGATGGGCCCCCAGTTTAACCCCCAGGTATTTTATAGAGTCCTTAGCTTGGCGAAAAGGCAGTGCTTTCCCCACGGACGCATACTGAGCCTCTGTCATGGAAACATTTAGCAGCTCAGACTTGTCAGCATTGATCTTAAAGCCTGACAGTCTCCCAAACTCCCGAATCTCCTCTAATAAGACTGGTAAGGAGAGCTCTGGCTTGCTGAGAGTAAATAACAGATCGTCTGCAAAGAGCGAGATCTTGAAATCTAAATCCTGAACCGATATGCCGTGTATGCCCGCATGCCGTCTTACTTTCTCGGCCAGTGGTTCTAACGAGAGGGCAAACAACAAGGGCGACAGTGGGCAACCCTGTCGCGTGCCCCTCTTAACTGCGAAAGGGTCTGAGTACGCCCCATTGATTTTGATTCGAGCATGCGGACCACTGTAAAGTTTTCTAACCCAATTAATAAAGAATTCCCCTATACCCATAACTTCCATAACCTTAAATAAATACGGCCAATGCACCCGGTCGAACGCTTTTTCAGCATCCACCGTCAACAGCACCGACGGGATTTCCTTAGACTGTGCCCACCACATCAGTTCCACTACCCTGCGAACATTGTCCGAGGCGAGCCGGCCAGGAATAAATCCCGACTGGTCCCCAGCCACCAACCTAGGAGCTATTCTACCAAGGCGAAGTGCCAGCGCCCTCGCCAAAATTTTCAGGTCAATGTTTATCAGGGATATTGGCCTGTATGACCCGCAGAGGGTGTGGTCTCTTCCGGGCTTGGCCAGCACTGTGATTCCTGCGGTATTGGATTCCTTAGATATTATTCCTCCCCCCCGAAGATCATTATACATATCCACTAGCGGAGGTAACAATTCTGCACTAAAAACTTTATAAAACTTTCCAGAGAACCCGTCCAGCCCAGGAGCCTTCCCCAATTTGAGGCCCTTAATAATAAGGGATATCTCCCCTTCCCTCAATTCCTCATTGAGCGCAGAACACTGCTCTGGAGATAGTACCGGTAGATCGATAGCTTGTAACGATTGGTCTATCTCCTCCTCCGAGCAGAGGGGCTCCGAGTCGTATAGTTTTCGGTAAAATTGATTGAAACATTGCCCAATTTCATGCTGAGAATACACATATTGCCCCTGATCTCCCTTAAGCTTAGTAATTTGGGATTGCGCTGTCTTTTCTTTTAATTTACGGGCAAGCTGTCTTCCAGCCCGATTACCCCATTCAAAATGGTGCTGTTTCAGCAGCTGAAGTTGGTACGCTATCCGATCCCCATCTAAAACCTGAAGCGCCTGCCGAGCAGCCAATAGGGGTTGTAATAGACCAGGGTCGAGAGTACGCTTATGCCTCAATTCTAGACTAGCCACTCTCTCCAATAGAGAGAGTCTCTCCCGGTCCCTCTCCTTCTTAACATATGCCGCTCTGGCTATACACAAACCCCTCACATAGGCCTTTAAGCTATCCCAGACAATCCCTGGTGACACTTCGCCATTCCCATTAATATCCAAATAATCGCTAATGTGCTGCTTAAGCTGTGCCACAAACACCTTATCTTCAAGCAATCTATCGTTCAGTCTCCAAAATTTAGTGCCAGCCCGGGAGTCTTTGGTCTGTAGAGTGAGCCATACTGGGGCATGGTCGGACCATGTTATAGTGCCCACCTCCGCTTCCAGGACCTTCCCCACTAAATCCTTATCCACCAGAAAGTAATCAATCCTGGAATAGGATTGATGGGGGTGGGAGAAAAATGTATAGTTCCTGGATGTGGGATTGCGCAACCTCCAAATATCCAGGAGACCACGATCTCCCACAAGATGTTTAAGGGTTTTCCGTGCAAGTTTTCCCCCCACTCCACCACTGTGGGAGTTATCCAGATAAGGGTATCTCGTGAGATTAAAATCTCCCCCCACAATGAGGCGCCCTTCGGCCCAGTCGCTAATGACAGCCGATAGTTTCGTATAAAACGCAACTTGATCTACGTTGGGGGCATATACATTCAGGAAAGTATACTTTTCTTCATTAATAGTTGCTTTTACTAGTATATAGCGACCCTCCACATCCCGGATCTCAGAAAAAACATCCGCCACTACCATATTAGCAAACAATATCCCAACCCCTGTGTATTTATTCTGAACAGTAGCTGCAGCATGGAAAACTTGTGGGTAACCTTTAGAAACCAACAAACGCTCGTAGCGTTTTCTAATGTGGGTTTCCTGGCAGAAAATAATATCCGCCTTGTGATGGGCCATATCACGTGTAAACATTTGCCGTTTGTGATACGTGTTCAGACCCTTGACATTAATGGAAACTATTTTTAAAGGCTTCATGGTGCTGTGTTAAAGGGCAGCCAAAGCCACAATAAAGTCACTGCATAGCCGCCGAGACTTGGCCCTCCAAAACTTCCCTTCATAACTGTTCGCCTCTCGCCCCATGGAGTTAGTCTACTCCCACAATTACTCCTCCCCGTGTTCCCCCCTCCCCCCCCCTCTTCCCCCCAACCCTCCCCCCCTTCCCCACTTCCAACCACTCTGTACAGAGTGAATCCCCTCCAGTAGAGACCTAACGTCACCGCAGGACCTGAACAGGATCCCCTCTCCTCCATATCAATAAACACAAAAGCAAGTTTAACATCATAAACAGTTAACCCCCTGTGATAATCATGGGTGCTAAATCATGGTCCCTTGTGATTTAAGCAGACCCCCTGTTAATCCACTGCATACCACAGGTCCAGTAATATCGGCAGAACTCAAACTCAGTCTATGTCCTCCATACCCTGGCAGTTACCGCCAGCTCACCAGGCCGCCATGTCACAGTCCAGACTAGCTCATCCTGGTTCCTCGAGTCCCGAGGTGCCTGCGGATCTGCGGCGTAATCTTCTTCCCCCATTGTCCACTCTCTTCCAACTTGGGCGATCGTGTTTTCCGCTATTACTCCCTGCAGAAGATGCAGAGGGCCCCTCGGCACCCACGGCTGGTAAGCCGGCGCCCCGCAGTATGTCTTCCGCTTCCATCACTCGCTGTACACGGGACTGTACGCCGTTTATCGAGAAGAGTAGACCAAATGGGAAAAGCCATCTGTACTTAATATTTTGGGCGCGAAGTATGTTGATGACATCCTTAAATTCACGCCTTTTCCGGATAGTGGAAATTGCCAGGTCTTGGAACACCTCAATTTTACAGTCTTTCCAAGTTATAGAACCCTGGGCTCGCGCTGCTCGTGCTACCGCTTCCTTAACAAGAAAGCTATGAAAGCAGGCTATTATGTCCCTCGTCTGCTTGTTCCTCGGGTTACCAAAAGCTCTATGTGCTCTCTCTAACACCACTTCCCGCGGCTTCTCCTGGATACCCTCTGGATCCAACAAATAAGCACAAATGTCCTGCACCACTTGTGTGCAATCTTTAAAGGCGTCCCCTTCTGGCACCCCACGGAATCTGAGATTTACTCGCCTGGTTCTGTTTTCTAGATCTTCAACATGGGAATGGAGCTCCTCGTGAGCATCCCGAAGCTGTCCCAGCTCCTCCCGGACCGAGTCCAGCTCTGCTTGCGTGTCCTGCAGGCCCTGCTCATTTTTGGCTGCTCTCCTTTCCAGTTCACGGACATCTGTTTTTGTGCTCTCTAGCATATCTCCAAGCTCCTGACGGAAGCGGGCCATGTCCCCCCGCAATTCTTGAAACCAGGCGCAAAATTCTCCCCGGTTAGGGATCTCCGCATCCGCGGGTGCGATCGCCGTCTCCGCCTCCCCCTCCGGCTCCGGAATCGTCGCCATCTTGCCTGCTTCCTCGAGTGCTGCCACTGTGCTCGCCGCCGCAAAGGAGAAGCGATTTAAATCGGGCTTTTTCCGTGGAGTGGCCATGAGTGATGTGCAGGGACCCCGATACACCCAAATTCAGAGTTCGCCGATCCAGCTAGGCGCCGATGGGGGTGGATAACCGGTGGAGGAGAGGGGAGCCGAGGTCTTAAGCGGCCATCTTAGCAGGTGACGTCACCGGTCTCCCTTTTTTCATTTTGTGACACCTTGAGGAGGATGGGGGGGGGGGAGCCGGGGCTGTCACCACACAGCAACATATACATTATTTTTTTACTTTAGGGGAGTCGAGCTGCCTTGAGTAGCAGCCTTGGGGGTGATAGTGCTCCCTGGAGGTTTGGGTCGCCAGTGGGTTAAACCCGATCTGTACACTGGATCAGTCCAGATGAGTGAGTTTATGCATCCCTACCAGCAGATGGAGGCAGAAAACAACTTTGAGGCACTGCTACATAACTGAGACTGCCACCTACAGTCCCTCAGTATTTCTCTGTCTCCAGCAGATGATAGAGGTGCAAACATGCAGTCTGGAGTTCTAAAAAAAAAAAAATTGTTAGGACAAGAAGAGGATTTGACTCCCCAATGTGTTAAGTTCCTTCGTGGGCCATCCCTCGGGTAAAGCAGGGTGAGCAGGGGGGTTGGCAATCCCTGTCAGGACTCAGCCCTTGTTTGGCAGAGGGGGATAGATAGCCAGGGGCCCTGGTTCCCTCTCCCCTTCTGGGCCCTTCGCTCCCTCGGTGTGCCTAGCTCCTCAGCAGGTAGCCTCTAGAAGCAGGGGAGTAGTCTTTCCTCCTTTGTTCCCTTTAGGCCCTGGTGTTTTGTTTTGTTTTTTTTTAAAGAAAGAGCAGGGACCGGGAGAGGCTGCAGCAGTAGGGCTGAGGAGCAGGTAAGTTTTGTGTTTTCTGCCAGGAGGGAGCAGGCTGAATTGCCTGCCTTTGTCGGGGTTGGGAAGGTGCTGTATTTCAGCGCTGGGACAGCGGCGGGAGCAATCGCGGAGGCACAGTTTATTTTTAGGCCTGACAGCGTGTGCAGGGCCGACCACCCCGACATGCTGGCTCCCACGCAGCATGGCAGACTTTGCTGCGGCCTGAGGCAATCTTGCCTCAATGCAGCCTCGTTTTGCCGCGGTTGCGCTTCGGGGGGGGGCTGGGAATTTAGCGAGACCCCTGGGGCGCAATGAAAAAGTGCAGGTGACTGGGTTGGCGCCTGAGGCTCGGGGGGGGTGGGGGCAGAGGAGCCAGCGGCCATTTTGGCAGCACATGAAGTGCAGGCTGCCATTTCTGAGCCCCAAAATTCCCCTACCATGCTTTTTTTCCTGTGGGAAAGGATTCTGCTGCTTGCAGGGGGCCTCGGGAGGGAATCTATTAGGACTCTTCCTCCTCTGACCCGAAGGCCTTTTCCATGGGTTTTGTGCTTCTCCTTCATACGGCTTATTTAGCCTGAAAGGAGTTGGGTGCAAAGAGGCTTTTGCCTAGGAAGTCCCAGACTGCCAAGAAAGCTAGAGGGCCTGTGGAGTCAGGACGGATCCTGCAGATGCTGGGTCTCATGCGAGCCCTGGAGGAGGGCAATTTGTCTGATAGCCTGAATGATCCTGACCAGCTCCAAGGAGATCCGGTGGCACCGGACAAGGACCCTGTGAGTATGCTGGGAAATCCAACACAGAACTTGGACTGAGACCCATTGGAAGTTTTGGGAGATCCCATACAGGATCTGGATGCTTAGGACCCAGAGGCGGTTCTTGTCGCGGATGGAGATGACCCACGTGTGGTTCGGCTGTTCTACAGAGAGGAACTGGGTCCATTGATTCCCCAGGTGCCGGAGGAGCTCAGCATCAGACGTCCAGGAAGACTGACAAGGAAGCAGTGAATCCGCTCCTGTAGGGATTATGGGGACCTTGTACCACTTTTCCGTTACCAGAGCAGGAATCTCCCAAGGGGGGCCTGAAGGCCATGAGAGCAATGGGGAAATTATATCCCTTGCCAGAACAAACCCTTGGACTTATGGAGAATTCCCAAGATAGAAGCAGCCGTTTCGGTGGTTACTAAGACGACCACCATCCCGGTGATGGGAGCGGCAGCTCTGAAGGATCTCCAGGATAGGAAGCTGAAGATTCTGCTTAAGCGGCTTTTTGAAGTCTCAGCTTTGGCCTTTGAGCAGTGCTGTGTGGAAGTCTGCAGAAAGCCTGTTTGTCCTGGGTGCAGAAGGCACATGACAAGCATTCAGGAAAGGCATCTGAGGTGGCACAGGCGGCCTGTTTAGAGACTGGAGTGGCCTATATGGCTGATGCTCTTTATGACACGATCCGAACTTCTGCCAGGAGCATGGTCTCAGCGGTGGTGATGCACAGGCTCTTGTGTCTACGAAATTGGTCGGCAGACGTGTGGTCCCCTCCCATGCTTTAAGGGGGAAGCTCCCTCTCTTTTAAGGGGGAAGCTCTTCTTCGGGGAGGATTTGAGAAGCTCATGAAGCAGTTGGGAGAGTCAAAAGGCAATAAGTTGCCCGAAGACAGGAAGGGTCCTAAGAAGTCCTTTCAGCCATGAGCCCAATTTTCATGAGGCCAGGAGATTTTGAGCAGGCTGAGCCCCTGTGCAAGCTTTGCAGAAACAGTTTGGGCAGGCAGTAGCCCTTTCGGAATCAGCGCAGGTCCCCTAGGGACGGTGGGTCCCAAGGGGGGAGCGGAAGAAAGGTCAGACGAAGGTGTGAGGGTCCACTCCTCTCAGGAGGCTATCGGAGGGAGCTCTCTATTTTACAAGGAATGGACTAGAATAACATCGGACCTGTGGGTCCTGGAGGTGGTAAGAGACGGTTATGCCTTAGAATTTCTCGGCTGCTCGGACACCTTTGTAGTCTCCCGCTGTGTCTTCTAGAGCAAACGGGAGGCAGTGTGGGACACACTACAGCGATTACAGCTTCTTCGAGCTATTGTTCCAGTGCCCGCCTCATGAGAGGGGGCAGGGCAGGTATTCAGTGTACTTCATGGTGCCAAAGACGGAAGGGACTTTTCAGCCCATTCTCGAACTGCAGAAGGTGAATACTACCCTCCGGGTGCCGTGGTTTCAGATGGAGATACTGTGTACAGTGATAGTGGTGCGCAAAGGGGAGATTTTAGTGTCCCTGGATCTGTCAGAGGTCTACCTTCAAATCCCTATTTGAAGTTTCTGAGATTCATGGTTCTGGGAGAACATTTTCAGTTTCAAACTTTTTCCTTTGGGTTAGCAATGGCGCCGCACACATTCACAAAGGTGATGGTAGTAGAGGTGGCGGCTCTCAGGAAGGAGGGAGTACTTGGACAATTGGCTCATTCGAGTGAAGTCGGAGGTAGTATGTGGCTACTCGGGCCAATGGGTGCTCCAGCTTCTGGGGGTGCTGGGCTGGGTGAAGAACCTCACAAAGCGTCATCTGAAGCAGACTCAATCCTTGGAGTATCTGGGGGCTCGCTTTGATACCCATCTGGGGAAGGTATTCCTGACTGCAGCGAGAGACCTCAAGCTGCAGAGTCAGGTTCTTTGGTTGCAGAGCATGGCGGTGCCCAAGGTATGGGATTACCTGCAGGACCTGGGGCCCATGGCTTCTATGCTGGATTTAGTGCCATGGGCTTTTTCCCACATGCGTCTTCTGCAGGGGGCTATGTTATCCTGGTGGAATCCGCTGTCTGAGGAATTTCAGCATCCATTGCCAGTGGATGCTAAGTCCAGTCTCATGGTGGCTGTCGCGGCACAATCTCGAGAAGGGAATCGATCTGGAAATACCCGACTGGGTACTTGTAATCATGGATGCCAGCCTATCTGGATGGGGGGCAATTTGTCTGGGATAATCGGCCCAGGGTCAGTGGTTGCCAGAGGAGGCAGCTTGGTCAATCAATCGACTGAAAACCAGAGCAGTGCGCAAGGCCTTGTTGGCATTTCTTCTGCTTGTTTGAGGCAAATCAGTGTGAGTATTCTTGGATAATGTGACGACTGTAATGTACATCAATTGTCAGGGCGGTACGAAGAGTCGTCTAGTGGCGGTGGAAGCGGAGAAGCTATTTCTGTGGGCGGAGAAACATCTGGAGAGACTAGATGCTTCTCATGTGGCCGGAGTGAACAGCATGCAAGTGGACTTCCTCAGTAGACTGTGTCTGGATCTGGGGGAGTGGGAATTGTTGGCGGAAGTCTTTGCCTTGCTGCTGTAAGCAAGGCGGGACAAACCAGTGATAGACCTCATGGTGACTCTGGCAAATGCGAAAATGGGTCGCTTTTTCACATATACGGGAGATCAGATCGGACAGCATCGACACTCTCGTTCAACTGGGGCTGACACACCTCTTGCTGTTCGTGTTTCCTCCGTGGCGCTCATAGGCCGGGTGTTGCGGCTTATCGAAACTCATCCAGGCAGGGTGATTCTGGTGCCCAAGTGGCAGAGGTTTGTGGAATTTCTGCGTCTCGCAGTAGACAGTCCCATTCGCTTGGCTCATCTCTCAGGATTACTTCATCAGGGGCCTGTATTTTCAGAGTGGGAGGATTGCTTCTGTCTAGCAGCCTGGCCTTTGAGAGGCGACAGCTCTATTTGAAGTGATATTCAGAGCCGGTGATTGCAACTTTGCTTCAGGTGAGGAGGCTGTCCACTTCAATGGCTTATGTCTGAGTGTGGAGAGTTTTCGATTTCTGGTGTTTGCTGACTAGAGTACAGCCTTTAGAGGTGGACATCCCGCAGATCTTGGAATTTCTGCAGTATGGGCTAGCGTATAATTCCCTTTGGGTCCAGGTAGCAGCTTTAGGTTCCTTGTGCGGCAGGATTCAGGAAAAGCCGCTGGCGTCTCATCCGGATGTGGATCGTTTTCTGAGAGAGGCAAAGCATCTGCTTCCTCCAGTGCAGAAGATCTGCCCAGCGTGGAATTTGAATTTGGTTCTTCGGGTGCTGTGTGGACCCCCTTTTTGAGCCAAATCGGAGGGCGTTGTTGAAAGATTTAACCTTGAAGACTGTTTTCTTCGTGGCTATCTTTTCGGCTAGGCGAATTTCTGAGCTGCAGCTTCTGGAGGTAGCTAAGCTGACTGAGCTGCCATTTGATTTGATCAGAGTGATGAAAACTGTACATAGTTTCTATGTTTTGTTAAGTCCAGGGGACCTAGTTTGCAGGAGGCTCCAAGGTTTGTTTGCCCAAGGTTTATTGGGGGCTGTTAAAGTAGACATCTTGGCTTGGGTACAGGTCAATACTGAGGGACTGTGGGTGGCACTCTCGGTTATGTAGCAGTGCCTCAATGTTTTGTTCTCTGCCTCCATCTGCATAAACCCATTCGTCTGGACTGATCCACGATACTTCAGGAACAAAACTTAGCAGGTAAGAACCAATTTTCCTCTAGGCACACTAGTTTGCCCTGCGATGTTTGGCTGTGAGACAAAAGAATGCACTATAGAGCCATGAAGGTTTTTCGGGGGAGGAGTCCCACTAATGTGTGAGTGTGTGTGGGGGGGGGAGTGTCACTGCAATAATGTGACCCTTCCTGTGATAAAACTATGTGGTTTAGTGGCAAGTTTGTACCTGAGGCAATGGAGGATAAAGTGACTTGCCCAAGGTCACAAGGATGGCAGTGGGATATGAACCCTGGTTTGTAGCCTGCTGCTCTAACCACTAGGCTGCTACTCCACATTCATATTCAGAGCAATACAGTAGATGATGTCAGACTATTTGGCCTATCTAATCTCTCCATTTTGCATGGATATATCCAGCTGCCAGCAGTAAAGTATGATTGCTTGTAAGTTTTCTCCTTGTTTGAGACAGTTTTTGTACCTACATAGAAATGACGGCAGAAGAAGACCAGTCAGCCCATCCAGTCTGCCCAGCAAGCTTCACACTTCTTTCCTTTCATACTTATCTGTTTCTCTTGGCTCTTAGTAACCCTTGGTTCTATTTCCCTTTCACCCCCACCATTAATGCAGAGAGCAGTGATGGAGCTGCTTCCAAGTGAAATATCAAGCTTGATTAGTTAGGGGTAGTAACCGCCGCAACAAGCAAGCTACACCCATGCTTATTTGTTTTACCCAGACTATGTTATTCAGCCCTTATTGGTGGTTTTTCTTCTCCCCTGCTGTTGAAGCAGAGAGCTATGCTGGATATGCATTGAAAGTGAAGTATGCATTGAAAGCCACATTAACTATCAATAAATATTGAATAAGCCTAATAATTGGTAATACCTATAGCCTATGAACTCTCCGTTAATTTTACATACTCTTTCCCACCCCTGTTGTTTTTTTTTGTTTGTTTGTTTTTTTAATTTGGAGATGGCAGCCCTCCATCCTTCCGCTCAGTGAAGGTGGAACACTGGCCACTGGCATCCCGCTCCGTGAATGCCTCTGTGGCTACTGCCACTCCGTGCATTGTTTTGCTGCCTCCTCTTTATACACGTCCTCTAGACCTGATGGATCCACAATGTTTATCCCACGCCCCTTTGAAGTCCTTCACAGTTTTGGACTTCACCACTTCCTCCGGAAGGGCATTCCAGGCATCCACCACTCTCTCCGTGAAGAAATACTTCCTGACATTGGTTCTTAGTCTTCCTCCCTGGAGCCTCAGCTCGTGACCTCTGGTTCTGCTGATTTTTTTCTTCTTGGTGCATTACTGAATGCTCTTGTGCTGAGGCCATTCCAGTGCACTGATAGGGAAGCAGCAGATGGTTTCCAGGGCCAATTCCTTGTGTCAGAAGGAGAATTTAAAAAACTGTATGAATCTGAGAGAAATGAAAGTGAATCTGCTTCGAGATGTTCTAGAGGCAACTGATATCTCCATTATTATATGTATGTTTTATCCTTGTGTGTTGGGTTAAAATTCAGTGCCAAAAAAGATGAGCATCAGGGCTGGCTCTAGTCCTGGGATTCAGGAGACTAGTGTTGAAGTCTCTTGCCTGCTAGTGACACCCTCGATCTCAGGGATGCCTGAAAGAGCCCTGGGAGTGCCTGCTGGCCATAGAGTGGTGCTGAAGCTTGTATGAGACCTCCCTTCAGCCCTTGGGGCTGGCAAGTGTTGCCATCTGGGCTGGTGGAAGCTTTATTAAATGAAGCAAAAAGCTGAAGGGGAGATGAGAACCAGCAGACTTGTGCGTGATGAGAGCATCATGTCAGCTTACTCTCCTGACCGCAGCATGAAAGACGAGCTGAGCAGTTTGCAGTGATCATTATTTGTGGGTGTAGGCAGGATATTCGGCAATGGTGTCCACAACTTGTGGAATTATAGAAGGCAGCGAGTTCTTCTTTCATGTAGTCTGTTTTATCCTACAGGGCGGAGCCATCCAAGCTGGACAGTGATGTTCTCACAGCTTTGGAGGGGACAGAAGTTGACTCGCAGAAGTACCCCTCTGTGTACAAATGGAAGTGTGTTGTACTGTCCTACTCTCCTGCAGATAGGCAGAGGTAAGGGATACAGTTGTCTGCATTAAAACCTTTTCTGGTGATGCTGCTCTCGTTTGTAGGTAGCTTTCAATTTTAGATGACCTCTGGGGTAGGGACCAGATTTGTAACTTCATCTTGAGCTTGGGTTCGGAAAGGCGAATATTAAATTAAAAATCCAAATGTGTGGGTCTCCTACTGCGACTCAGCAGGCAGTCTCTGAAATGCCCACAGCACACATCTGACAGTAGCTATACTGACCTGGTTATTTGCTTTGTTGTAAGACCAAGGAATTCAGTCCATGTAAACATCATGTCATAGGCATTGTAGAAAAAAAAAAAAAATGACAGCCCTACACAATGCCTTTGCCATTCAACCTCTTTAAACCCAAGGGAATCACAGTAAATCCAGTGGTGTTCATGTTATAAGAGTTAGGAAATGTTTCCCCATCATGAGAGAAACATGCTGTATGAACATACTTTTCACTTGTTTAGGAAAACATATGCAAAATATATATACCGTATTTTTTGCTCCATAAGACTCACTTTTTTTCCCCCAAAAGTGTGGGGGGAAATGTCTGTGCGTCTTATGGAGCGAATATTAAAAAAAAAACAAAAAAAAACAAACCCTAACTCCACCCCCCCCTCCCCCAAGACCTGGCAAAAGTCCCTGGTGGTCCAGCGGAGGTCCGGGAGTGATCTCATGCACGTGGGCCGTCAGCTGCCAGTAATCAAAATGGTGCCGACGGCCCTTTGCCCTTATGTCACAGGGGACGACCAATGGCACCGGTAGCCCCTGTGACATAGTAAGGGCAAAGGGCCTTCGGCGCCATTTTGATTACTGGCAGCTGACGGCCTAAGTGCATGAGATTGCTCCCGGACCACCAGGGACTTTTGGCAGATCTGGGGGGGGTCAGGAGGGTGGGGGGTTGGAGTTAATTAAATTTAAAGGGTTAGGGGGGGGTTCCCACAGAAAGAGAACAATAAGTTTTCTTATCTGGGGAGTGGACCGAAATGGCCTTCCCCAGACCTGAAAACGAAATGGGGACAAAAAAAAATGTTATGCACTCCCTTAATTTGCTCCATAAGACGCGCAGACGCCCAGGAACAGAGCTGGTTTAGCACACCATTTATTTATTTATTTTTAATTTTCCCCCTCTGAATCCTAGGGGTGTCTTATGGAGCGAAAAATATAGTATTTAAAAAAATGATTATATAAAAATAATTTTTAGATGCAAATGAAGAGAATTTTTGTTCTTTGATTGGCTTACTATGTCCATGGGAAATCTACAATAGATGGTTTAATATTTGGTTTATTTTCAGTGCTGGTCCTGGGCTTGATTTCAGATCCCTGGCTAGTCAGGGCTGGGGATGCTGCAGGGGAGTCTTCATCACTCAGTGGAAACACCTAGTGGCCATGTTTAAGATCCACATTAACAGGATCATGAGGGAACTGCGGTTTATGGCCTCTGGCTGAGGACCATTATGGTGATGGCTGAATCGGGGGAAGAGAGGATATAAAATAAGTGCAGGCAGTTGTGAAAGAAGGCATATGGTGCCAGATCTCAGCCCCAAGGAGCAGGTGAAAACTGCTGGACTAGGGAAAAGCCTAAGAATTGGAGAATGGCGTTCTCCTCCATTACTGGCTGCTCTCACTTGCCTTAGGAGATTTGGTATGTACATGGGATCTGGCCACAGCTGCTGTTTTAAAGGAACAAGCCACATCCTTTCTGAGTGGAGAAGTGGGCCCTCCCTTTCTGTTGGACCTCTGCTGAGAGAAATTCATTCTTGGGTCTGTTGAAGTGGCAATCCTGCAGTAATAAAATCAGTTTTTATCATTTTTCCTTTCCATGTTGCAGTTGGCCCAGCCCAGCGGTGCTGAAGGGAAGATCAAAGTCTGGTTCTGTGACTGCCAGTTCTTCACACAACCCAGCCTTCTCCACCCCAGGCAGGAGCAGCCCTGTGCCCAGCAGCCCCTCAGACTATGGCAGCCCTGGGCGCTATAGCCCAGCCTACGCCAGCCACATCCTTTTGTTAAAGCTTCGCCATCTGTCTGACCTTTCCTCTCTGTAGAAACTGTCCTCTGCTCTTCTGAGAAGGGGTTTTTGGTTTTGTTTTTTTTTTTGGGGTTGATTTTCATTTATAAATATATGCATTGCTCATGTGGCAAAGTGGAGGCATTCTGGCTATTTTGCAATCTTGTTTCAGGGGGGGGGAACTGTGTATCTTGGGCTCACTTGCTCTTCGTTCACCAGACATTTGAAATAGTATCATTTGGTTTGGTCATCACGATAGGTAAGGAGCAAATAACCAGTTAGACTGCAGAATAATAATTCCTTCAAGGCTGGAAGCAATATTTTTGAATCAAAGCTGCTCCCTCCTGCAGCTAGAAGTTCACTGTCAGGTGAAGAGGGGAATTACTTATATCAAACCACATAGGACAAGGGGTATCCCTTCTGCTGGGTTTTGTCCCGCCCCCTTTTTCCTGTTAGTTGGAGCTTCCAGCTCAGTGTGAACCTTGCTGAACTGAGGCGATGGCACTATGAGCTTTGTCAGCCGTCTAAGGGGGGGTTTCCTCCATATTTTCCTGGTGGCCCCTCAGCCAGGCCATCAGAATAACCGTTCTTTGGCTGAGAGGAGCAGCATTGTGCAGTGTTTGGGACACCCATCCCAGGAGCTGTGACAACCTGCATTTTTTTATTTTAATACCAATTTGTGGTAGATGGGGGGAAAGCTGTCATTCCATGAGACTGCAACATTACAAGAAGAAACCCGTAATGGTGAGGTGCAGGAGGGAATTCTCCCTTCACAAAGATCTCCTCCTCCTTAGTCTGAATATGTTTAAAAATAAATCTCATCGGGAGGCGTTGAGGCAAAGCAGCAGATTTAGTTGTAGTCCTTTAGGGCGTGATCAGAATCTTTTATTACCCCCCATGTAGAGGAGCATTCCAAAATATAAAGCCCCTCTGTGTGGTAGATAAGGAATTGATGTCTTTACTGTTTGTAAGTTTTATGTGCTGATTTGTTCTGACAACGGAATCTTCTACTTTAGTAAAATGTGGAGCATTATAAAGCACATTTAGCAATAATTTCAAGCCAATGTTAGCCAGCAATGTATTTTCTCTGGTCCGGGTTCAGTTCAGGGTGTTAGGTACGTGGCTTCTTCCACAGCCAGTAACTGTGTTAAACGGGATGGAGGGAGGTGCTGAAGGCTGCCTTTGGGTGGTCAAGGTCACACACTTGTCTGTCTGTAATGAAAAGTTGATGTTTATCTGTTTTAGCTGCAGTTGAATAAAATGGTTGCTGTTTAGGGTTCAGAAAGTTTACCTCTGGATAAGCTTTGTTCTAGCAACCAATCAGCATGAATATGGCCATCCCAAAGGTCTTTCTTTTATTCCCAGTGGAGAATGACTAAAGAGGAAGGAGTGGGGAGAGGTATGCGGCTGGGTCTGGAGCTGCTTCACCAGGTAGCACTAGCAGACCTCCCCAACTTACTGTCCAAAGAGCACCTTCAGTGCAACTTGAGGGGTCCTTGTCTGCAGGCTGGGCAGAGAATTTATCCTTTTTTTTTTTTTTTTAAGGATGGAATGATAAGGATGGATTAAATTGTGCCTCGCCACTGCAGAAGTACTGAGTACAGAAAGGGGTAAAGTTTTTTGGGGGTTTTTTTGTTTGTTTGTTTTTCCCCAGCTTGACCCCTACCATTTTCAATCAGAAATTAAGCAGTTTTATATTGTGTTATAATTTTTCATTTAATTTTTCCTTTGTCTTGGTGCTAGGATCCAATGTGAGCTGCAGGGCCCTTTTGCCAGCAGCAGTTTTCTGAAGAGAAATAGGTGAAAGAGGACCTTTTTAAACTTTCAGGATGGTTTTAGCCACAGAAAGTAACACCCCCCCCCCCCCCCCCACACACACACACACACACACACATTCACCCTTTGAGTGGTACTTTTCATTATTATTAAACACATTTGAGAAAATGTTCTCTGGGAGGAGCTCTGCTGTTAAACCTGACCTGAAGAACAGAAAAGTTACATTGAAAGGAGACCCGTTACTAAGCATTCCTTTACAGGTTTTTTTTCACTCTGTGACTGCTGAACTGAGAGCCAGTACAAGGCTGCTTCAGCAATCTGTTGCTGTATATTGTAGTGCGCAGAGACAGCCTCTGCCCTGATTCTGAAAAGAGGCATCTGCGCTATAGACTTCTTATCTGCACTGGGTACTCTTTGCAGGCCTTTTCGTGCCTTTTGTATCATATTTAAGTTTTTCTTGCTTGTTTTTGCTTTTAACATTAAAACATTTTTTCCAAAAGTACACTTCACTTTTCTGAATGAGAAAGTGTTGTAATTCTGTCATGTAATTCTGGAACTGTACAAGAAAGAGCTTTGCAGTAAATATCCAGGGTGGGGGTGGAAAGGCAGATTAGTTAAAGTTCACAACTTTATTTTGTTTTTAAATTATATAACCATGTGTAATTAGGTGGAGAAGTTACTAAAAGGCATGGACAGGAGCATTCTGCTGATTTGTTTGACATTAGCTGCTGCTGTGATGCTTCAAGTCCTTGAGGCTCTTGGGTTTCTTTTTTGAGCACCAGTGCTAAAGTGTGTGCTAGGTTCATGACTTCCAGCTTGCCAGGGCCAGTGCAAGGGTTAGGCACCCTAGGTGAAACTTATAGCCTGCTGCCCCCCCCCCCCCCCCCCTCCCGGTCACTCCCTCCCTACACAAAATTAAAAAATTACGCATTTATGATCATTTTACATGAAAAACAACATTCAAGGTACAGTCTTCTGAGGTAAAAATATCACTTACCACATGGGTATTATATTTATATGCACTGCGGTGGTGCTAACTAGAAAATCCTGCAGAAAAAAAGTAAAAAGGACATTTGGAATTGGTATTAGACCTATTATAATATTTGGGTGTGGGTTTGGCCCTTAGAAAGCCATGAATATAAACTGTAGTACAATTTAAATATAGTAATATTTAACTCAAAAAAACTATTCTTTGAAACAGTGAAAAACCTAATCAAGGATCCATCCTCCTCCATCTCAAATAACTGACTTCACAAAGAACTCTTGTAATGAATATGCTAATTTGTTATTAAACAACATCAATACACTTAAATCACAATTCTCCACCTGCATACCAACAAAAGAGCTGGAAGAAAAACTTGATCAAGTGGAATGGAGCACATTCGACCCAGTATCCAAACTTGAAATAAACCAAATCATCACTAAAATGAAACCTGCAGTCCACCCGCTGGACCCAGTCCCTGCAAGTGCCCTAAAAAAGGTAAACAGCGTAATAACTCCGATATTCACAACCAAAATAAACCAATTGCTAGCAAAAGGATTAGTCCCTGATAGAGCAAAATAAGCTGTGATCAAACCAATTCTAAAAAACCAAACTGGCAAAAGCGATGATTTGGGAAAATTACCGACCAATATCCAACCTGCCTTTCATTGCGAAAGTCCTAGAAATAGCTGTTCTATCTCAAGTAGAGAACTACCTAGAAGACGACAATATACTATATCCAAACCAATTCGGATTCAGAAAAAATCGATCAACAGAAACCCTACTCATGTCTTTAACTGACTCATTTCTACAAGGCTTTGACTCAGTGACTCATATATCCTAGTACTAATAGATTTAACGGCAGCATTTGACACAGTTGACCATACCCAACAATGCCGCCAACTGAGAGAAATTGGAATAGATGGAAATGTAAATAAATGGTTTCTTCCTTCCTAAAAGATAGGAGATTTCAACTCAAGCTAGGTAATCAAATTTCAGACACCTTCTCAATCAATACAGGCATTCCCCAAGGTTCAGCACTCTCACTCTATTCAACATCTACCTGCTACCTATTTGCGCATTACTAGCAAATCTAGGAATCAGCTTCTTCCTATATGCAGACATACAATTCTACATCCCTTTCGACAAAACATTTGAAAAAACTACAGCATACAACAAAAACTTGCTCAACTGAAACTAACTCTAAACCTAAAAGAAACTGAAATTGTTTGGTTAAGGAGAGATAACAATCTAATTAAACCGCCAACCCTAAACCTAGGAATCGCCAATATTATTCCATCAGATGAAGTATGAGACCTAGGAATTCAGATAGATGTGAACATTACTATGAAAAAGCATGTAAGCAAATTAATTAAAACAGGATACTCCAAACTGAGAATATTACATTGACTAAAACCTCTATTAACAATGCAAGACTTCTGCACTGTATTACAACACTCATATTTTCAAACTTAGACTACTGCAACTCACTTTTACTAGGCCTCCCCTCAATGCATCTACACTCTCTTACTGGGGACAAGGAAATTCGAATACATCACTCCATCACCGATTGCCATGCACTGGCTTTCTGTACAATCAAGAATTCATTATAAAGTGTTTAACCCTAATATTCAATATCATCAACAATATTGATCTATGCTTGTTAGGAGTAAAACATTCAACCCAACACACACCAAAGAAAGACCTAAGATCACAAAACAAAGGACTTGTAATGGTACCCTCCACTTGGAACACACACTTAACACAAATAAGAGACCAAATATTTTCAATAGCAGGTCCCACGCTGTAGAACTCATTGCCAGAGCCATTATGCCAGATAACAAAGAGAATTTCAAGCGTGGCTCTTCAGAAGGGCATATGATATAAAGTAAAATACCTATTTGCTGATAATTGCAATGACGGTACTAAAATTAATGCTAGATGGTTGAGCAATATATAATGAATGATATAAAGTGTATTGTTGTTTGAACTAGAATTTGTATTTACTGCTGTGTTGAACTAGAAAAGTATCATTATGAACCAAATTATATAGTAGCTACTTTGATATTATAGAATATGTATTACCATGAACTAGAATATGTACTTGCTGTGGTTTTGAATTGGAAGTTAAATGTGGACACAAAGTATACGATCAGAGACCATGACTATGAATGCTGTTACTATAAACCGTTGTGATCGTCTTTTGGAACAACGGTATATAAAACATCTAAATAAATAAAAATAACCTCCCATACCAAAACGGCACTAATTGCTATTACTCAAACAGTAACAATCCTAACTATGAAAAAGCAACACTTGTTAACCAGGTCCTAAAACACCAATATGTCTCTTATTAGGGAAATAGAATACCGTAAGTCAGGCTGCTGTAGAACCCTACAAAAACTACAGGCTAGTGGAACACCTCACCTTGATCACATAGGTAGAATACAGTTAAATCCTTGCCAAAAACAGAATAAAGACCATAAACTATAAAAAGAAAAGTGTTGACAAAAACTGAACTGGAAATCACAGAAAGCCAGACTGAATGCAGTGCAACAGTGGAAAAACAGAAATATCACCATTCCTCATAAGAACAATAAAATCAAGAAATATATATTATTGAGTAAAACCATACTAATAAAAATAATAAATATTTCAAAACAGCTGACAAATAGAACTACATCCAGTAATTTAAAAGTCATAAACAAGTACCTATTTCCAACAGTGGCCAATCCAGGTCAAAGTACCCAGCAGGATCCCATGGAGTAGATAAATTCCAAGCTGCTTATCCCAGGGATAAGAAATGGAATGGTTTGTGATATTTCCTCTAGGAACTTATCCAAACCTTTTTTTTTAAACGCAGTTATACTAATAGATTTCACCACATCCTCTGGCAACAAATTCCAGAGTTTAATTATGTGTTTAGTGAAAAAATATTTTCTCTTATTAGTTTTAAATATGTCACCTAGAAACTTCATTGTGCGTCCCCTAGCCTTTCCTCACAGGGGACACGTTCCATCCCCTTTATCATTTTGATTGTCCTCTGTATCTTCTCTAATTTCTGCTATATCTTTTTTGAGATGTGGTGACCAGAACTGCCCACAATATTCAAGATGAGATTTACATCATGGAGTGATAGAGGCATTAGGATAATCTCGGTGTTTTATTTGTCATTCCTTTCCTAATTGCTTTCTTGGCTGCTGCTGCACACTAAGCAAAAGATTTCAACATATCAACGATGACACCTAGATCCTTTTCCTGAATGGTGACTCCTAATGTGGAACTATAATCTGAGTTTCTGTTCCCTAAATGCATCACTTTGTACTTGTCCACAATTATATGTCTATTTGCATAAACTATTTAAAAAGAGCAGACATACAGCACCCAGTAATTAAAATTAATAAGGATAAAAATCCCCTGCTGTTCATATCTGGGATCTTTTGATTTCCAGATGCCTTGAGTTTGTCGTGGATTATCAGGGGAGAGGGGTTGTTGCTCACAAACTCTCTCTCTCACACACATGTGCTCTCATGCATACACACATAAACATGTTCTTTCTCTGATACACACACACACGCGTTCTTTCTCAGATATGCATACACGTGCGTTCTCTCTCTCATATACATAGACACAGATATGCTGTCTTTCACTGCCCCTTTCCCTGAAGCACAAGACCCAACAGCCTTCTCATTCAGTCCCTGCAGCCTATGGTATTTTTCCTCTTTCTTCAGGCCTGCGGGGACTGACATTTCTCTGCCTCCTGTGATCTCAGCTGCTCCTCTTCCTATAGCTGAGCAGGGACCAGGGCTGATGTTGCTCCTTCTGGAGAGGATGAAGCTGTGCTGCTTGCGGCTGCTGCTGCTTGTTCCAGTCCTGGGCCATATTGCTGCTGCTGCTTCTGCTCCTTACTGCTGCATGGCCTGAAAGTAATACTGCTGCTGTTCTGCATCTTCTGGCAACTGCATGGCCGCCTCCATCCTGTCCATGTAGAACTATGCCAGGGTGTGTACTCATCCAGCCTATGTGGGCAGGAAGGAGAAGCCATGCCATTGCTCCCCCCCACTGCCAGTGCTCTAGGTGGCTGCCTAGTCCACTTACTGCTTCCACCGGCCCTGCAGCTTGCTGCCTCTGTAGCTGAACATAGCTGTATGGCACAGGGACGTACTTTTAGATTTATAATTCCTTTCAGCTGATTGTGACCATTGAAAGATCTGCATCCTTGTATACCTTGCTGAAATTCAAGCAAGCTATGATATAGCTGCCTTGTATAAATTAAATATTTTTATTGTTCTTGCCATTCGTGACATTTTTTAAGAGCTCCCGGTAGCTTCCCCTGAATTCCTGGGAGCAGCCATGGCTGGAGCAGTGTCACAGATTATCTAATGTGAAATGAGAGCTGATTGAGCCATTTGGCGTGTGACATCATTGGCAGCATGGACCAGTCAGAACCAGTGAGTGCTAATGTAGCTGCTCCCAAACAGGAGAATTTTCTAGCATGTAGCAGATGGACTCAGGACCAATGGGCTATAGTGTGCTCCTGATAGCAGTTGGAGACTGAGTCAGATTTCAATCTGATGTCAACCTACATATACCCGTGCAGGAAGTGCAGCTCAGTCTCCATAGCAGTTTGGGACTCTCTAACGCTGTGCAAGTGTGTGTAAAATCTAAACCAAAGAAGAAAATCTTACCTCTACAGACGAGCCCCGCTCTCGTGCGGTGATACCTAAGGGTCCCTCCCCCAGTCAAGAATTACTGAGGTGATTTCCGAGATCCCTCAGAGGTAAGCCTAGATCCAGTAGCTGGTTCCCGGCATGGACTTAGTCCCTAGGAACAGGAGTAGCTGAGAGGCAGCAGGTGCAATACCGAGCGTGGCGGTGAAGGTATATTCCCTTTCTCCCCACAGCCAGAGTCCGCCTGGCACGAGACCGGGAAGCGCTGAGACAAGGTAAGGTAGAAAACTTTCTTAAAGTCTCTGGTCTCCGAGGCTCGGCTAGCCACACAGATCGTCCTTCCAGCGTCTGTTAAATTGGGTGGAGCAGCCCTGTTCGGTGCTAGGGTCTTCCCTCGTGGAGACCCTCCGGGGGGGGGAGGCGCCATCTTGCCCACGTAGTCATCTGCGCCATTTCCCCCCCTTGACCGCCATATTATCCGCACAACTGAGCCGTGCGCACAGCGGCGAGCCAGGCGCATAGTTGCCTTGTGCACACAGCGGTGGGTGTACCTCTGCCGGTTGCACAAATTGGCCTGTGCGCACAGCGGCGCACGCATCCCCGCTAAACTCACAAATAGCGGCCTGCACGCATATTGTCGATGCGCCCGGAGCGCACAATTAAGTCTCCTGGTGCGCACACCTACGCACACATGAGCTTTGAGCCACTCCACGTGCACAAACCATGGCACCACCGGCCAAGTAAGCCAAGGGGCAAGCCCTCTACCCAGCCTGCCACCGGAGAGCTGCGCAACCCGAAGTGGCCCCTGCCCTATGCCTGCAGTGTGAAGAGACTCGGGGAACTGAAACTAGGCCCCCTCAGCCAGTAGAGGAATCCAGCTCCACCAATGATAGTCCGGACCTCTGTACCTCCGGTTCGGCCCCTTCTCAAATGGGTGCCTTGGGGAACCCCACTGGAGTCAACAGGGACCCCTTCGTGGGTGGAATTCTTCATAGGGCTGCAAACCCTTTGTCCAGGTGCAAGCGGGAAGAGCAAGACCTTCCAAACCCTTCTCGGACCACTCCTGAGACATGCCACATCCAAGCAAAAGCCTCCCCTTAGGGGACACTGACACCTCGGGAAAAGAGCCTGAACCCCTGGAGGAAGGGGAAATCCCTCCAGGGATGGAACTATACCGAACCATGATGCAATGCTACTCCAAAGATGAGTTAACAGATCTCGGGCCTGCGAGCCTGAAGACGCTGGCCATTCGGGGCGCAAGTACCCCACAGCAAAGCCAAAGACAAACTCAGCTTTATGTCGGACTCTGCCAGGCCTCAAACTATTTCCCATTGACCTGGAATGGAATGCCCTGGAGGCCAGCTTCAAAAGAGGATGGACCCTAGGAGCCCTATACCTGGAACCCACGGCCAAAGAACTCCCTGGGTTCCCAAAAGTGGACACCATGGTCTGCGCTATCTCAAAGCCCACTACCATCCCAGTCGGAGGAGCTGAATTCAAGGATGCCCAAGACAGACATCAGGAATCCATCCTTAAGCAGTTATTTGATGTCTCAGCAATGACCCTGCAGATCGCTTCCTGCTGCGCCTTTGTAACATGTGCCTACTCGCTTCTCTCAAGGGACGCAACCACTTCAGCCGAAACATTAATGCTGGCGATATCTTTCTTCATGGATGCAACCTCTGACCTGGTATGCACCTCAACCAGGGGCGTCTCGTTCATAGTGGAAGCCAGAAGGCAGCTATGGCTCCGAGACTGGTCAGCCGACGCGACCTCCAAGATGAACCTCACAGGAATACTCTTTAAAGGATTCCTCCTGTTTGGAAGCGACCTGGAGAAGTTAGTCAACAAATGGGGCGAATTCCCTGTACCTCAGCTACCGGAGGACAGGAACAAAAGAAACCAGCGCTACTCTCCCTTTGCACCCTTCTCCCTCTCACCCTGCATTCAGGGGTCAGCCTTTTTGGAACAGGCACAACAAGAGGGGAGCTGGCTCAGGTACAAGTCCCAGCCGCGCCCCACAATGAGAATCAACAGACCCATCAACAGGAAGAAGTCATAGAGGACAGACTTAACCTCTTCTACCAAAGATGGGTCGAGATAACGGCGGACAAGTGGGTCCTTACCATCATTCAAGAGGGATACTACCTGGACTTCCACAGCATCCCTCCAAATTTGTGAGATCACCGTGCCACTCTCCCCCCCCCCCCCCCCCCCCCACCACGTGGACGGCAGTGGAAACCACACTAATAAAACCACTCAGCCTAAAGGTGATAACCTCTGTGCCCAAGCTCCAACAAAATACTGGTCACTATTTTATCGTTCCCAAGAAGGAGGGAACATTCTGGCCTGGACCGCAAGACTGTCAGCCGCTACCTGAGGGTACCGCACTTCCACATGGAAATCCTATGCTCTATCATAAGCAGTACAACTGGGAGATTTCCTGACTTCTCTGGATCTGTCAGAAGCCTATCTCCACATCCCGGCCCATCACGACCATCAGTGCTGGCTACGCTTTGCGATACTGGACCATCATCACCAGTTCCAGGCGCTACCCTTCAGACTAGCTACTACCTCTCGGACGTTCACCAAAACCTCCAGAGGAAAGTCATCAGGTGACCACCAGAGTCAAGAATCTACTGCAGAATCTCGGGTGGGTCGCCAACACAACCAAGAGCTGCCTGCAGCCCTCCCAATTGCTAGAGTACCTGGGAGTCTGGTTCAACACCATAAAAGTCAAGGTCGTCCTTTCCCCTGCAAGGAGGAGGAAATTGATGAGCCAGTTGCGAAAAGTGTTGAACTGTGCTCACCCCAAGGTATGGGACTACACCCAGAAGTCAGCCCATGGGTAAGGGTCCACATGCAACCACTACAATGCTCCCTACTGTCACGATGGGTCCAATGTCCCAGAAGTACTCCGCCTCCAGCTACCGGCAGAGGTTTGGAGCCAGCTCCAATGGTGGCTACAAGAAGACCATTGGAGCAAGGGAGTAAGACTATCCCCACCGATCCGCGCCTTACTCACCACAGATGCGAGCCTGCAAGGGTGGGGATCCCACTGCCAGGAACTAACGGCCCAGGGACAATAGGACAAGAAAGAGTCTGGATGGAACATAAACTGACTAGAAGCCCGAACAGTCAGACTAGCCGGCCTATGATTCAGTCACAAACTCCGGGGCGAATCTGTCAGTCATGTCAGACAACGTCACGACAGTTGACTACATCAACTGCCAGGGAGGAACCAGAAGCCAACAGGTTTCCCTGAAAATAGAATCCCTAATGGCATGGGTGGAAGCAAACCTACAAGGGTTCTCAGCCGCCCACATCACGGGGGAAGACAACCTCACTGCGAATTACCTCATCAGAGAGAGTTTAGACCCAGGGGAATGGACGCTGTCGAACACAGCCTTCCAGTTGATAGTAAACTGCTGGGGAACCCCAGCCATGGATCTTCTAATAACCCGGTCCAACGCCCAAGTTCCCAAGTTCTTCAGCTGTGGACGAGATCCATAATCCCAGGGAATCGATGCCCTTGTCCAGACCTGCTGTACACTTTCCCCATGGCCACTACTGAGCAGAATCATCCGCAAGATAGAACACCACAGGGGACCAGTACTTCTAGTGGCCCCGGACTGGCCAAGAAGGCCATGGTACGCAGACATGCGAAGACTTCTGGCGAGGGAACCCTCTGTCTACCTTAACACAGGGACCTGCTCCAGCAAGGACAGATCCTCCACGAAGACCCAACTCGATTCTCTCTTACGGTCTGGCCATTGAGAGGACTCGCCTGAAGAAGAGCAGATGCTCTGGGGCAGCGATTGACACCTTGCTCCGAGCACACAAGTTTTCCACGTCTCTAACTTACATACGAATATGGAGAATATTCGAAGCCTGGCATGAGGAACGCATTATCCTGCCGCGGACAGTCAAAATTCCCTTGGTCCTGGAATTCCTGCAGGATGGCTTGAAGGAGGGGTTGTCCCTCAACTCCATCAAGGTTCAGGTGGCCACGCTGGCCTGCTTCAGAGCCAAAGTGGACGGCATCAGTCTGTTTCCCGCTTCTGGAGAGGGATCACGCAAATCTGACCACCACTATAGGGGCCGGGGCCCCTATGGAATCTCAATCTAGTATTGGGCTTCCTAGTGGGAGCTTCCTTCCGACCAACACGCGGTCTGTCATTATTTCTCCTGACCTTGAAGACTGCACTCCTAGTGACAATACATTCAGCCTGTCGCATCTCCGAGCTTCAAGCGCTATCCGGTAGGGAACCTTTCCTTAGATCCACACCAGGCTCCAGCTCTGCACTGTACCCTCCTTCCCTTCAAAGGTGGTTTCTCATTTCCACCTAAACCAAACCATTTCGCTGCCATCGCCAGATGAGAATAAGGACTTGGAAGATTCATGCTTTCTTCGCCATCTTAACTTCAGCAGATTCCTAGTCCGATACCTGGACAGATTGGAGTCCATACGAAAGACGGACCACCTGTCCGTCCTTCACAACGGGAAGCGGCCTCGTGAGCAACCATTGCCCGCTGGATCAAAGAAGTAATCAAGGCGGCAGGGAAGCCTCCACCTCTACAAGTCAAGGCCCATTCCACAAGGGTCAAGGCAGTCTCCTGGGCAGAAACCAGGATGCTGTCACCTGCCGAGATCTGTCAGGTGGCGACGTGGTCCTCCATTCACACCTTCTGGAGGTTCTATCGCCTGGATGTTCAGGCCTGGGAGGACACGGCATTTGCAAGAGCAACACTAAGTGGGCCACAGGCAGTCTCCCACCCAGTTCGGGAGTAGCTTTTGTACATCCCATTGGTCCTGAGTCCATCTGCTACACGCTAGGAAATGGAGAAATTACTTACCTGATAATTTTTGTTTTCCTTAGTGTAGACAGATGGACTCAGCATCCCACCCACGGCTACTCCAAAATCCGGAAACTTCAGGTGACAATCCCCGAGAGCAAGACAAGCACGGTTAAGCCAGACTTTACTCCTAGTTTACGACACCCATAGTTGCCGGGTGTCAGCGTCTTTCAGTTGAATGCACTGGAGGTCTCCAGTTGGAAATCAGTTCAACCAGTCCAAGTTAGCCAAGTTAATCAAGTTAGTAACACTCTCACATATATCCACAATTGCTTTTCGAGGAGAATACGGAAGAGCTGCACTTCCTGCTTGGGTATGTGTAGGCTGACGTGAGATTGAAATCTGACTCAGTCTCCAACTGCTATCAGGAGCACACTATACCCCATTGATCCTGAGTCCATCTGTCTACACTAAGGAAAACAAAATTATCAGGTAAGTAATTTCTCCATTGTGTTAAGAATTTTAACAGTAATATTTTAATTGATAAAGGGTGAGTGTTACTGCTGTGAGATTATGGCATAGTACACAGAGGATAAGAACATGCCATACTGGGTCAGACCAAGGGTCCATGAAGCCCAGCATCCTGTTTCCAATCCAGGCCATAAGATCCTGGCAAGTACCTAAAAACTAAGTCTGTTCCATGTTACTGTTGCTAGTAATTGCAGTGGCTATTTTCTAAGTCAACTTAATAGCAGGTATGGACTTCTCCTCCAAGAACTTATCCAATCCTTTTTTAAACACAGATACACTAACTGCATTAACCACATCCTCTGGCAACAAATTCCAGAGTTTAATTGTGCGTTGAGTGAAAAAGAACTTTCTCTGATTAGTTTAAAATGTGCCACATGCTAACTTCATGGAGTGCCCCCTAGTCTTTCTATTATCTGAAAGAGTAAATAACCAATTCACATCTACCCGTTCTAGACCTCTCATGATTTTAAACACCTCTATCATATCCCCCCTCAGCCGTCTCTACTCCAAGTCCTAACATATTTAGTATTTCCTCATAGGGGAGCTGTTTTAGTTTAGTTTTAGTTATCTGTAAACCGATACGATGTGCAAACGGCTATCGGTATATAAAAATCTATAAATAAATAAATAGGGGAGCTGTTCCATTCCCTTTATCATTTTGTTTGCCCTTCTCTGTACCTTCTCCATCGCAACTATATTTTTTTTTGAGATGCGGCGACCAGAATTGTACACAGTATTCAAGGTACAGTCTCACCATGGAGCGATACAGAGGCATTATGACATTTTCCGTTTTATTCACCATTCTTTTTCTAATAATTCCCAACATTCTGTTTGCTTTTTTGACTGCCGCAGCACACTGAACTGATGATTTCAATGTGTTATCCACTATGATGCCTAGATCTTTCTTGGGTGGTAGCACCTAATATGGAGCCTAACATTGTGTAACTATAGCATGGGTTATTTTTCCTTATATGCATCACCTTGCACTTATCCACATTAAATCTCATCTGCCATTTTGATGCCCAATTTTCCAGTCTCACAAGGTCTTCCTGCAATTTATCACAATCTGCTTGTGATTTACCTACTCTGAATAATTTTGTGTCATCTGCAAATTTGATTACCTCACTCGTCGTATTTCTTTCCAGATCATTTATAAATATATTGAAAAGTAAGGGTCTCTGAGGCACTCCACTGCCCACTCCCCTTCCACTGAGAAATTGACCATTTAATCCTACTCTCTGTTTCCTGTCTTTTAGCCAGTTTGTAATCCACGAAAGGACATCACCTCCTATCCTATGACTTTTTACTTTGACAAAGTTCCTCATGAGAGGCTTCTAGGAAAACGCCTTCTGAAAATCCAAATATACCACATCTACCGGTTCACCTTTATCCACGTTTATTAACTCCTTCAAAAAGTGAAGCAGATTTGTGAGGCAAGACTTGCCCTGGGTAAAGCCATGCTGACTTTGTTCCATTAAACCATGTCTTTCTTTATGTTCTGTGAATTTGATGTTTAGAACACTTTCCACTATTTTTCCTGGTACTGAAGTCAGGCTAACCGGTCTGTAGTTTCCCGGATTGCCCCTGGATACAGCTTCTTAAGACAGAAGTTTGTATGTTTGACCTACTAAGCCAGTTAATAATAGTTTCAAAACATAGATTTAATGTGAAACTTGTTTTGGCCATGCTGTATGCAGGACTTTTTTTTTTTTTAATTGTATGGAATTATTTTTTTTTTTAATGGGAGTCTAAAATACAAGCAAATTTAATTGATCATCCTTAAAATCTCCATTTTTTTTTCCAATCAGTGAGAGGAGAGACTTTAAATCTAAACTGAAGCTGTCTGCATTCTAAGAAATTTGCTGTTGTGGATGGTGCAATTGATCTCTTCTTTCTCCTGCGGTGGGAAATGTGTGGGGAGGGAGTAGTTGCTACTACTGTATCCATTGTCATGTAATTGGGTAGTTCCAGAGGTGCTGGAAAGGGGTACAGTAGAATCTGGATAAGGGATCAGCTATGCTAAATGATAAGGCCAACTTCTGCTTGGGAAGCATAGCATAACCTTACACCTCATACACACCGTGAGCTTGGCTCAAACCCTTTTTGTAGCACACTGAGGCCAGACGAAAGACCAAGTTTGGGGCTGATTTTGTCTTGTGAAGTAGTTTGCACTTGTAGAACTGATTTCTTGCCATTTACCCCTCAGGAGCACAAGAGTTTTCAGGCCTTTGGGGAAAAAAAATGGACAGAAACAGTCTGTAAGGTTCTTAATATTTCATGCATTTAATAAAGATAAAACAAGCCATCCTTGAGGGTCATGGCAATTCATGGCCATACTTCAGAGAAATCATTAAGATAGCGAATGTCTACAGCTTTCAACAATTCCATAGAAGGGGTTCTGTTACATACAAACTGTCATTTTTATTAAATATTGTATAAATATTTGTATAAACATTTTTGTTACTTTTTAAATCCAGAGTGCCAATCCAAATGTTTCTTCTCTTTCCTGTGTCGGATGTACTGTGGCCTTCCCACTGGATGGATAGAGTTTAAAAATAAAGATATGTGTTTGAATTAATAAACAGCGAGCACACTATTGTGGCACAGTCTGTTCTTTCCAGAGCGTGAAGCTGGAGTTTCTTTGGGAGCTTAAGGCTGGCTTGTTCTCAGGGCAGTGTCTCCAAATGGGTTTGGTCTGTGCATACCTTAACAGGTGTGAACCTCACTCATTAAGGTATGTTTGATATTATCTCAGGCGCTCAAACTTTTCCGTTGATAAGCATTGCTGAATTAGCCATTGCATGTGATTGATGACATCCGGTGGCACCAAATGGACCTCTCTAAGAGGTTGGTTTGGCACCACCAGATATTACCTATATCTACACAATGGCTAATTCGTCCTGCAAGCTATGGAAAACATCTTTATGGTAAATAAACCGGCTTTAATACTTGCATTATTACAAAGAGAGTTTGCTTCTATCGTTCATAGGGTGTATATCGAAGTTCTTAAGCCAGTGGGCACACTTTCTTGGTTTCTGATTGCATTTCTTGGTACCTGATGGTCTTTTGTCTCGCCTTACATAGTGTAGAGGAATTGCCTGGTACTGAGACAGTGCTGGAATTTGGTGATGGAAGGCTGTTAGGGATGCAGTAACCTGCCAACTACTGGATGAGCAGTGAGTATGTAACAGCAGCAGAATCTGGTAGACTGAAGTTTGTTTAATTTTACAGACTGATTTATATGATTGGCAACTTGCCTGCTTGAGGTGAAGGTTGGCAGTCCTCACGCGTCACCTAGATAGGATTTTAGACTGTGTTGGGGAGGAGCCGGCTGCTTGGTACATGTGGGCCCCAATGACATAGGAAAATGTGGGAGAGAGGTTCTGGAAGCCAAATTTAAGCTCTTAGGTAGAAAGTTTAAATCCAGACCCTCCAGGGTAGCATTCTCTGAAATGCTCCCAGTTACAAATGCAGGAGCCCAGAGGCAGTCTACCAGAGTCTCAATGTGTGGATGAAACAATGGTACAGAAAAGAGGCTTTAAATTTGTTAGGAACTGGGCAACATTCTGGGGAAGGGGGAGCCTATTCTGAAAGGATGGGCTCCACCTTAACCAGGGTGGAACCAGGCTGCTGCTGATAATGTATGAAAAGGAGAGAGAGCAGCTTTAGAGCTAGAACATGGGCGAAAGCAGCCAGCAGCGCATGGTTCAGAGGGTGGTATCTAACAAAACAGGGACGTTAGGATGCTTTAATAGAGAGATTCCAATAAAGGCAAGAGTAGCCCAGGTGCCTTTAAGTAAAGAACAGGCATTTAAAAGAATTCACATTATCAGTTTGTATATACAGTTTTCCTTGCAGGTGTATATACAAATGAAAATTATACCTTGACACACATGTAAATAGCAGGGGCGGGGGGGGTCAATATTGAAATATTCTGTTTATCTAAGTTGGCTGGATAGACATATCCAGTTAATTTAGATGGAATATTCAGCAGCATGGCTGTGTTGCTCAATATCCTGGCCAAATCACTCCTTAAAGGGATAAGACTTATCCATCTACATTTAGACCTGCTACTGAATAGGTCTAAATTAGCCAGATAAGTTATCCAGGTAAGACTGAATATTGCTGCATAGCTGGATAAATTATCTGGCTCAATAGTGCTGCCCCAATCCGCCCACAAATTGACCAGCTAAAAAATAGCCAGATAAGTCAAATATCTAGCGGCTGCCGAATATAACCAGATATTCAGCACCCTGCTAGATAGGCTCCCGGTGCGCACAAAGCCCCGGGATGTGAGTTAAGTCCCGGGGCTTTCCTGGGGGGGGGGCGTGGCCGCGGCCTCCGGACCAGCCCCCGGATTGGAACATGGCGTGTGGCAGCCGGCCCAGCGTGCACAAAGCCACGAGCAGGCGTAACTTGTTCAACAAAGGTGGGGGGGGTTAGATAGGGCTGGGGGGGGTTAGAGAGGGGAAGGTGCGGGGTGGTGGTGGAAGGAAAGTTCCCTCCTAGGCCGCTCCGAAATCGGAGCGGCCTCAGAGGGAACGGAGGCAGGCTGCTCAGCGTGCGCCGACCCCGGTTTTTAATGGATATGCGCATATCTATTGAAATCCCGCGACCTTGTTCGTGCCTGGTGCACGAACAAAAGTACGCGTGTGCGCAAATTTATAAAATCTACCCCATGGGGAATACACTTTAGGGACAAGTTAAAATCACGGTGGCCCTTTCGAAGTTTTTCTTACTAACTCTTGAAGTGGTATAAAATATTAGGGGTCTCATACACAAGTTCAGGGTTTGCATATAAAGCCCCCATAGAAGCAGGGAAGCTATGTCCCAGAAAACTCACACGCAACAAGCCTGAGTCCTTATTCCTAAATTCCTCTGCATTCAGGCAGGCCAGTCCACATTCGTGGGTTATGCATGCCAACCAGCCAATAGAGATGGAGATCACTGACTTCTTGATGTCACACTCATATAGCACTGCACTGACATCAGCCTGCCAGTATTCTCTATCTCCAGCAGATGGTGGATGAACTTCCCAAGCTGGAAGCTAGGGCCTGACTAGGCCGGATGAACAGAAGATTCTGGTGAGCAACTCCTGAGGTGACAGATGGATTCTCCCTCCCTTGGCTGTTTTTACATCCTTGCAGACTAAAACTTTGTTGAAAGAAGAGCTGGCTCCTAAAGTGATAGACCTGTGTTCCCTCCCTCGGTGGAGCAAGTAGGAACAAAGGGCTTCCTGGGGGTTCTGACCTTTAAGTGTAAAACATTGATAAGATAGGTGAAGAGAGAATTTGAAATAAAGTTGGCCATAGAGGCCATCTCTAGAACTGGTATCTCCCCAACATCCTCATTAGTAAACACGGAAGCAAAGAATTCATTTAGTCTTTCTGCAATGGCCTTATCTTCCCTAAAGAGCCTTTCATGAGGAACTTTGTCAAACGCCTTCTGAAAATCCAAGTATACTACATCTACCGGTTCACCTTTATCCACATGTTTATTAACTCCTTCAAAAAAGTGAAGCAGATTTGTGAAGCAAGACTTGCCCTGGGTAAAGCCATGCTGACTTTGTTCCATTAAACCGTGTCTTTCTATATGTTCTGTGATTTTGATGTTTAGAACACTTTCCACTATTTTTCCTGGCACTGAAGTCAGGCTAACCGGTCTGTAGTTTCCCGGATCGCCCCTGGAGTCCTTTTTAAATATTGGGGTTACATTAGCTAGCCTCCAGTCTTCAGGTACAATGGATGATTTTAATGATAGGTTACAAATTTTTACTAATAGGTCTGAAATTTCATTTTTTAGTTCCTTCAGAACTCAGGTGTATACCATCTGGTCCAGGTGATTTACTACTCTTCAGTTTGTCAATCAGGTCTACCACATCTTCTAGGTTCACCGTGATTTGGTTCAGTCCATCTGAATCATTATCCATGAAAACCTTCTCCGGTACTGGTACCTCCCCAAAATCCTCTTCAGTAAACACCGAAGCAAAGAAATCATTTAATCTTTCCGCGATGGCCTTATCTTCTCTAAGTGCCCCTTTAACTCCTTGATCATCTAACGGTCCAACTGACTCCCTCACAGGCTTTCTGCTTTGGATATATTTAAAAAAGTTTTTACTTTGAGTTTTTGCCTCTACAGCCAACTTCTTTTCAAATTCTCTCTTAGTCTATCTTATCAAAGTCTTACATTTAACTTGCCAACGCTTATGCATTATCCTATTTTCTTCTTTTGGATCCTTCTTCCAATTTTTGAATGAAGATCTTTTGGCTAAAATAGCTTCTTTCACATCCCCTTTTAACCATGCCGGTAATTGTTTTGCCTTCTTTCCACTTTTCTTAATGTGTGGAATACATCTGGACTGTGCTTCTAGGATGGTATTTTTTAACAATGACCACGCCTCTTGCACACTTTTTACTTTTGTAGCTGCTCCTTTCAGGTTTTTTCTAACAATTTTTCTCATTTTATCAAAGTTTCCCTTTTGAAAGTTTAGCATGAGAGCCGTGGATTTGCTTACTGTCCCCCTTCCAGTTATTAATTCAAATTTGATCATATTATGAACACTATTGCCAAGTGGCCCCACCACCATTACCTCTCTCACCAAATTCTGTGCTCCACCGAGAATTAGATCTAAAATTGCTCCCTCTCTTGTCGGTTCCTGAACCAATTGCTCCATAAAGCTATCATTTATTCCATCCAGGAACTTTATCTCTCTAGCATGTCCCAATGATACATTTACCCAGTCAATTATGGGGTAATTGAAGTCTAATCAAAAAATGTGGCACTTAGAGAAGATAAGGCCATTGCGGAAAGATTAAATGATTTCTTTGCTTCGGTGTTTACTGAAGAGGATGTTGGGGAGGTACCCGTAATGGAGAAGGTTTTCATGGGTAATGATTTAGATGGACTGAATCAAATCACGGTGAACCTAGAAGATGTGGTAGGCCTGATTGACAAACTGAAGAGTAGTAAATCACCTGGACCGGATGGTATACACCCCAGAGTTCTGAAGGAACTAAAAAATGAAATTTCAGACCTATTAGTAAAAATTTGTAACTTATCATTAAAATCATCCATTGTACCTGAAGACTGGAGGATAGCAAATGTAACCCCAATATTTAAAAAGGGCTCCAGGGGCGATCCGGGAAACTACAGACCGGTTAGCCTGACTTCAGTGCCAGGAAAAATAGTGGAAAGTGTTCTAAACATCAAAATCACAGAACATATAGAAAGACATGGTTTAATGGAACAAAGTCAGCATGGCTTTACCCAGGGCAAGTCTTGCCTCACAAATCTGCTTCACTTTTTGAAGGAGTTAATAAACATGTGGATAAAGGTGAACCGGTAGATATAGTATACTTGGATTTTCAGAAGGCGTTTGACAAAGTTCCTCATGAGAGGCTTCTAGGAAAAGTAAAAAGTCATGGGATAGGTGGCGATGTCCTTTCGTGGATTGCAAACTGGCTAAAAGACAGGAAACAGAGAGTAGGATTAAATGGGCAATTTTCTCAGTGGAAGGGAGTGGACAGTGGAGTGCCTCAGGGATCTGTATTGGGACCCTTACTGTTCAATATATTTATAAATGATCTGGAAAGAAATACAACGAGTGAGATAATCAAATTTGCAGATGACACAAAATTGTGCAGAGTAGTTAAATCACAAGCAGATTGTGATAAATTGCAGGAAGACCTTGTGAGACTGGAAAATTGGGCATCCAAATGGCAGATGAAATTTAATGTGGATAAGTGCAAGGTGATGCATATAGGGAAAAATAACCCATGCTATAATTACACGATGTTGGGTTCCATATTAGGTGCTACAACCCAAGAAAGAGATCTAGGTGTCATAGTGGATAACACATTGAAATCGTCGGTTCAGTGTGCTGCGGCAGTCAAAAAAGCAAACAGAATGTTGGGAATTATTAGAAAAGGAATGATGAATAAAACGGAAAATGTCATAATGCCTCTGTATCGCTCCATGGTGAGACCGCACCTTGAATACTGTGTACAATTCTGGTCGCCGCATCTCAAAAAAGATATAATTGCGATGGAGAAGGTACAGAGAAGGGCTACCAAAATGATAAGGGGAATGGAACAACTCCCCTATGAGGAAAGACTAAAGAGGTTAGGACTTTTCAGCTTGGAGAAGAGACGACTGAGGGGGGATATGATAGAGGTGTTTAAAATCATGAGAGGTCTAGAACGGGTAGATGTGAATCGGTTATTTACTCTTTCGGATAGTAGAAAGACTAGGGGACACTCCATGAAGTTAGCATGGGGCACATTTAAAACTAATCGGAGAAAGTTCTTTTTTACTCAACGCACAATTAAACTCTGGAATTTGTTGCCAGATAATGTGGTTCGTGCAGTTAGTATAGCTGTGTTTAAAAAAGGATTGGATAAGTTCTTGGAGGAGAAGTCCATTACCTGCTATTAAGTTCACTTAGAGAATAGCCACTGCCATTAGCAATGGTTACATGGAATAGACTTAGTTTTTGGGTACTTGCCAGGTTCTTATGGCCTGGATTGGCCACTGTTGGAAACAGGATGCTGGGCTTGATGGACCCTTGGTCTGACCCAGTATGGCATTTTCTTATGTTCTTAACCCAAAGTTGTTTGAAATAGTAGCCTAAGAAGGTGTCAGCAAGCCTGACGTTGTGTGACTTTATCAAAAAGACACCAACTGGTCTTCTCAATCATTCACCTTCATCATACTTTTAATACATCAAAAAAAAAAATTTTTATACTTTTTTTCTTATTTTTTTAAAATAGTCCTCCATCCATAACTTTTAAGATGACTTAGACTTGACAGCAAATATGCTCTACTTTTCTCACATGCTCTCAATCACATGTGATTGAGAGCATGTGAGAAAGGTAAGAGCATATGTGTCTGTGTGTGACTGAGAACTGGTTTAGGTGAGGGAGTATGTGATTGAGAGCCAGTGTGTAAATGAGAGAAAGAGAGAGAGCATGTTTGTAAGCATGCGAATGTGTGTGAGAGAAAAAGACAGCATGTATGTGTGTGTGATTGTAAGCTTGAAAAGATAGCATGTGTGTAAATGTGTAATTAAAAGCCTATATAAGTGAGAGAGAGAAAAAGCACGTGTATATGTGAGCGCGTGAGAGCCAGTGCGAGAGAGAGAGAGGAGAAAGTTGCAAGCAAACCATCCCTCCTCCTGCTAATTCAAAACAGTCTCAGGGCACCTGGATATCAAACGTTCCCAGGTATGCAGAGCAAAACATTTTTTGTATCCTTGTTATTTTTCATTATTGGGTCTTTGTCTCTGCTATTTTGAAATATTTTATTGGTATCTAGAAATTTTTGATATGAGTTTTTAATTACTGGATATTCCATTCATTCGCTGTTTTGAAATAATCTGTTCTTTTTGTTAGTATGGTTTTGCTGCTATTGATTTTATATTTCTTGATTTGTTTTATAAGGATGGGTGATGTTTCTTTTTTCCTTTATTACACTGCATACAGAGACTCTGGCTTGTTGCAGTTTCCAATTCAGTTTTTGTCTGCATGCTTCTAGTTATGCGTTCTGGTCTCTTTATTCTTTGTTAGGTGAGGGTCAACACATGTGACTGGGGTGAGGTTTTCTGCCGGCGTGTAGTTTCTGGGTAGGGCTCTATAGCAGCCTGGCTTGGTCCGTTTTCCTAATAGGAGATGTATTGGTGTCTTAAGGCCTGGTGTAATATTTTCAGTGTTGGCTTTTCTTAGGTAAGGTGGTTACTGTTAAGTGCTGGAAATTGGTGCTGTTTTGGTGTGGGATTTTTACTGTTTATGCAATTTCTGTTCAGACAGAATATGTATCTTTTTCTTGTGACATTCTTAACAATAAAAATAATACTGGCCCTTTATTTTTTATTTCCGTCGTAAATTGTAATGAACAGTGTGTCACACATGTGAGCGTGGTCTGTCAGGTGTGTCACGATGGGAAAAAGGTTGAGAACCACTGCTCTAGGTTATACATATTTAGTTCCTCTCAACCTCTCCTCATAAGTCATGTGAGGGAGACCTCCCACCATTTTTATCGCCCTTCTCTGGACCACATCCATCCTGTTTCTGTCCCTTTTGAGATACGGTCTCCAGAACTGAACACAATACGCCAGGTGAGGCCTCACCAAGGACCTGTACAAGAGGATTATCACATCCTTTTTCTTACTGGTTATTCCTTTCTGTGCAACCCAGCATTCTTCTGGCTTTAGCTATGGCCTTGTCACACTGCTTCACCATCTTCAGATCGCTAGACACTTTCACCCCAAGGTCCCTCTCTTGCTCCATGCACAACAGCCCTTCACTACCCCCATCTCATAAAGCTCTTTTGGATTACCACACCCCAGCTGTATGACTCTGCACTTCTTGGCAGTGAATCCCAGCTGCCGTATTTTCGACGACCATTCAAGCTTCCTTAAATCCCATCTCATTCTCTCCACTCCTTCTGGCATGTCCACTCTGTTGCAGATCTTAGTATCATCCGCAAACAGACAAACTTTACCTTCTATCCCTTCTGCAATGTCACTCACAAAGATGTTGAACAGAACCAGTCCCAACACCAAACAGGAATACTGGCAGGCTGATGTCAGTGCAGTGCTAGGTGAAGTCAGTTTGCCTCTGTCTTCATCTGCTGCTTGGCCTGCAGATCCTGCTTGCGTGGCCTGCCTGTCCTGCAGGAAATGAAATTATCAGGTAAGTAGTAATTTCATCTTATTGACAGGTTTCACTTTGGGACTTTTGACAATTTAAAATTACCGCCAGCCAAGGAAAACACTGCACAATTCTACACTAAATATTTTTGTATTTACAAATAGATGCAAAAGGTTTAACGGAATGCCTTTGCTATACAAAAAAAAAAATATAGAAGGGATTCTAAAGCGTCAGCTGTAATTGTTTTCTTACACTATGATGCATCAGTGGGAGATGGGCTGCAGCTACAACCCTGCTATAATTTTCCAAGCAGACTCAAGAAAGAATCCCCTGAAATACAGTTTGTGGGCAGAGCACTGCCAGCAGACAACCTTCCATTAACCCAAGAAGCCAAAAACATCTTTCCATATCAAGATGACTACATTTCTACAGGAGCAGGACCTAAGCACTATTTCAAAATTCAAAGAATAAAGTTGCACAGGACAGCCACACATAAGTGCCATGCTGGGTCGGACCCAAAGGTCCATTGACCTCTACATCCTCTCTCTGACTAATCCAGGTCAGCAGGAACTACCTGGCAGATCCCAAAGCCTAGGTCCAGTTCCTTGTTGCTTACTTCCAGGGCTAAGCACTGGCTTCCCCCCGAGTCCACTTGGCTAATGCTCGTTCATAGACTTTTTTTTCCTCCACAAACTTGTTCAAACCTCCCAGCTATGCTAGCTGCCTGGCCCATAGCCTCCAGTCAAGGCACTCAGCATAGCTCGGGTTTAAAAGAGAAATACGGTTAATTTAGAAATGGTAAGGACCTAAATATTTGTATCCTAGAGCAGATGTGGGCAGTTTTGGTCCTGGAGTGCCACAAACAGGCCAGGTTTTCAGGATACCCATAATGAATAAGCATGAGCCTCATTTGTGTGCACTGCCTCCATTGTATGCAAATATATATCATGCATATTCATTGTGAATGTTCTGGATACCAGACCTAGTTGTGGAACTTCAGCACTGGAGAGACCGATCCCTGTTCTAGAAGAAGAGATCATGAAAGCAATAGGCTGGGAAGGCATGGAAAGTCCCCGAGGGGGGAGTGGAGGTGGTGCTGGGGTAACAGTATTTGAATTTAGGAGAGCCTTCGCTGTGGAGGAAGTGAGGGAAAGGGTATGGATCAAGCAGGCTCCTGTTGCGGCAATGTAACAAAGTAGAGGAAATGGACACAGCGCTCTGTAGTGTTCATTAAATTCCGTGATCCTCCATTTCTCTAAGGCAACAACTCTAGAACTATCAGCATGTGCTCTAAGAGAAAATCTATTTTAATTGATACATTTAAAAATATAATTTTTGACAGAGCCACTGTTTTCAACAAAGCAGGGCAGTGAGACAGCGTTGCACAAGAATACTTGGATGCATGGCCAAGTCTAGGAGAGGTTTGGGCTTATGGCTCAGTTTCTTCCGACTGCAGTCAAGCAAACCCTTGTAGCAATGGCAGGGCAGCAGCCTATCTGAGTCACTGCTTGCTAGATGGGGGGGGGTGGGGGGGGGGTGAGTAGCCAGCTCTCCATTCTCCCCCATCCCATTGCCTCAAGGAAGCTCCAGGCATTTAACTGGTTCCTGCCACGTCTGCCCCTGCTGATGCTTCCTCGCCACATCTCGGGGTTCTCCCACTTACAGGCCAGATTTAGCCCCACACAGACAGGAGAAGGGGAGCTGGGGGGACCAGAGCCTTGGACAGCAGCAGCAGGTCTCCATCTGCAGTATCACATGCCACATGCTTTCTTTCAGTAAAATGCACAAAACTGTATGGTTAGACAAAATCTATAAAAAAAAATTTATTATGCAAACATTGGAAAACAGTTTTATCAGCAAAAATCCATAAATCATTTATTCCAATTACTTGCATTGATTTCCTCAGTGATAAAAATGCTTAACAAAATCTTAGGCATACAAGCACAAAGTGTGAAAGAAAAGGGCATGTTTTTTGTTCTTTCCAGACTATTGACAGGTGCTGCTAATATTGTTTAATGCAGTTAGGCAGGCCCTGTGACATGAGACATTTTATAGGTCACAAATCCGAATGTGACCTCATGCCCAAGCCTCACTGTCCAACTGTAAGATTACTGTTATTTCATGATACTCGCTCTTAACAGAAGGGGCTTGTACTGTGAAAATTACCAAGCAAAGCTGACCAGGTCTACCTCAGATACAAGATAAGAATTATTCACCACCAGAAGAGAGGGAGCACAGAGATAAAGAAAACAGCAAAAGTGTCCAGAAAGAAAAGACAATTGACATTTTCACAACAGTCAGTTACAGTTCCAGAATCTTATCCACGAAACTTCCAGAAATTATACAAGTGTCAGAAACAATGATACAGGAGCATGATTAGTTAATACCTGTATAACCCACTCTAAACTTGGCTTTGTGAATTTAAATGTACAATCACCAAGATGTTTCTGAAACAGCATCACTTGCCATGGTAACTTTACATCTGCCCTAAAGTCCTTATTTATGGCACCTGCCTGCAGACAGGAAGTGTGATCTCGGAATTCCCTGCATCTTTAACAGATTTCAGGTGAGAATGGACTGTGGGCGTTTGAAGGATCCATCTTTTAAGTGGCATAATTCCTGGCAAGTTCTGGGCCTGTACTTCACCAGCCTGAGAACAAGGTACCCAGAGCTCAACAGCATCCCACTGTCAGGTGAGCAAACAAAAATCTACAGCACATCCACTCCCCTTGGGAAGAAATTAGAAACATTATCTCAGAAAGCTTATAAAACACACTCACACGCCTGCCCAGAGTACACAAAAAAATCACAGCCACTGTGCTTATTAGTGAATCAAAGGGACAACACGAGAGCCTTCAGAAAAAGGACTTTCTATGGAAAACTGTCCTATGTATTTTTTTTTCCCCTTAAAAAGAGCACACAGCATACACCAGGCATTACAGCAGAAGTCTGAGGCTTGCTCGCTGGGCTTCAGCTAGCCTCCATTCATCCATTCATTTAGTCACTTCTTACAAGTCATCAGTCTCCACAACCAAAGAAAGGCTGTCAAGAAGATGGAGACTGCAAGCTGCAAATCTGAATTTCATTCAGGGGCCAGCGCATTCTGTGTGTGGCAGAAAGAAGGCTGGGGGATGAGATGGGTAAATACCTTGGAAGAAGGGTTCTAAAAACCACAGTATATAGAAATAATCAAATTGTCAGACATTCATCCAGAATATCATCACTTCCTCACAAATTGTCCAAATAGAATTAAAAATACATTCAGAGGATCGCTAGCACAATCGTGGCTTACGTGTAAAAGAGATACCTCTCCTGTAGTCTGTAAAAGTGTCTCTTAGCATGGGCGGGAAAGCTGTCCCTTTAGCCACAGTCCTGCCTGCGGAAAAGCATGCCCTAGCTTCCAGGATGGCTAACAGAATTCACGTACAGAATCAGATCCCACATGGCACTGACAGCACCATAAAACTCCTTCTGATTAAGGTGCAATGGTAGAACCCAGCCTGTCCATGATTAAGACTCTACAATTCATCCAGACTGGCCATAACCTCTCTCTACTTTCTGCAGCTTAAACAGGATTCAGTTTGGTGCAGTAGACGTGGAATATGATGTCATCACCTACAAAAAGATCCGTTCCATTGGCTAAAATCCTTACCAAACAGGCAACACAAAGAGAAACATCTAGTAGGTCACTTTGACAGATAGGACACTGCACTTTGTTTAGGTCCCAAGGAGAGCAGTGAACTATTTCAGACGAATTCACCATGGCTGTTTGTGATGATGCCATGGCATGGAAGCTGCCATCGGTTGGTAATGGCTATCGAAACTATCACAAGATTTTCTTTGGCCATCTGCCCAAATAGTTTCACCACATGTTAATGTTGCTATTCTTCTAGATATTGTGTGGGCGTCTCTCTGGATGTACCACAGACCACAGGGAGGATGGACAGATTCCTTCTGCCAGAAGGCATTGACAAAAGGATGACCTCTTGTGAATTCTGAAATGGCTGCATTTTGTCAAAGCTTCTCAGTAATGGCCCTTCCCCAAGCACTAGTTCACCGAGCAACCACAAACAGGCAGTCAGCAGGGCTCCTTTAGCTTAGCTCACCTCAGTGATGCAAAGCCCAATGGGTCCCTTAATTTATTCACAATCCTTCTTTTATGCCATTTAAAACAGAAACTCACCCTGCTCACTCTGCATACCATAAGACCACATTTCCATCATCAGATGCATTACGGGGCAGGAGGGAGAGAATAATTTCTGGAGTTTAGCTATCATGCTGTACAGCTGCAAGTCACTAGGCGGTGATGCATGATTAGGTGCGGGTGATTTTATCCGGAGGCATGAACCCTGTGTCCCCCAGCGTGCGTAGTGCTACCCTGCCATTGGGTCGGATAACCAGATACGTGATGCTGCCGTTATTAAGGGACATCCGGAGCCAGCCTTCTGGGGGAAACTGTAAAGCCCTGTAAAAGAAAGAAGAAGAGTCATCTGCCAAGGACCTGACGCATGCAGAGACTCGCAGGGGCAATACCTCTTACAGAAGTAAGTGTCCAGAGAGAATGAGGGCCATGTAAAGCATCATCACCAAAGTCCGCTCCTGGTTCAGTAAAAGGTATTGTGGCCTGCAGAGCAGCCGCTAAAACTCTGCATTAGGAGCCATTTCACTAGCAGATGGAAGCAATGACTAGTAATGGAGAAATTACTTACTGATAATTTCGTTTTCTTTAGTGTAGACAGATGGACTCCGGACCAATGGTTTTTATGCTCCCCTGCCAGCAAATGGAGAAGGAGTCATGTTTCAAAGCTGACGTCACCCTAGATACATCCCCTGCAGTGACCTCAGCCCTTCAGTATTCTCTTCAAAAGCCATTCTGGCCATACCATTGAAAAAACGTGATTAAAAACAGATAACCGTAAAAAGATATTTCCTAGAGGTATTAGAATATACATCTGAAACGGCTCCCACCCTAGATAAAGTTTATTTTCTTCTAACTAGGGCTAGTCCACAAGGGCAAGCAGTGATGGTGGATTTGGGAAATCTAACTGATTTCTTGGAAGCTTTGGCTTTGACATATGAAATAGCAGACAGAGCTACGCTGCTGATTTCATTTTTTTCTGAAAAAGAATTAAGCGATGTAATGCGGTTTTTCTTTAAGAAATTAAATTCTCTCTTTATGGGACAAAAAAATAAGGATCTTTCCAGATCTGACAAGATCCACACAACAGAGAAGAAAGGGCTTCCTGGCGTTATGCCAGGAAGCTTTAGCTTTAGGTATGTTATACCATTTAAGATTTCCCTGTAAATGTGTGATAAAATACAATAGGGATATTTATGTATTTTTTCTGCTGGATCAGTTGAAAAGTTTTATAGAATCCAAGAGAGTTTTGCTACAAGCTAGCAATGTTTAATGTTATGATCATCATACTGGAAAATGTAGTAGGGACTGGGTTATGCCTTTCTATTACTAATTTCTTATAATTTCTCCTAATTTACTATGATACCTCCCCTACTTTATTTATTTATTTATTTTTTAACTTTTCTATATCGACGTTCCTGTAAGCATACAAATCACATCGGTTTACAATATAACTGCAAAATTCGCTCAGAGGCGATACAAAGAACAGGGGAGGCAATTAACAGTGGAACGGGTCAAAACATAACATATCATAACCTAACAAGTCATCTTAAAACAAATGAGAAGATAACTGAGAAACACAACAGGAGCGATACGATGGTCTGTGTAGACCGACTGGAATGTCAGATTAGAAGTGACAGGCTGAAAGAGGGGGAGAATTAAGTGTCTGGGAAGGCTAGGCTGAATAGTCATGTTTTAAGTCTTTTTTTGAATGAGGATGGGCAGGGCTCTTGCCTGAGGTCCGGAGGCAACGCATTCCACTGGTGGGGTCCTGCTGTGGAAATGGCACGCTTTCTAAGAGATGATTTCGCTTGAGGGGCATACAGAGTGTCTTTGTAGGCATTTCTGATTGGTCTAGATGAGGTATGTGGTGTTAGTTGAAGAGTGGTGTGAGAGAGGTGAGGTTGTGTTTAGCTTTATGGATGATCGTGAGGACTTTGAAGAGAATCCTGAATTTGATGGGTAGCCAGTGGAGGTACCGAAGAGTGGGAGTGATATGCTTCCTTTTTTTGGTATTGGTGAGAATCCTGGCTGCTGAGTTTTGAACCATTTGAAGAGGTTTGATGGCATTGGCTGGGAGACCGAGAAGGAGGGAGTTGCAATAGTCCAGTTTTGATAGGATGATGGATTGCAGCACCAGTCTGAAGTCCTGGAAGTGAAGGAGAGGTTTTAGGTTTCTAAGGACTTGCAATTTAAAGAAGCACTCCTTAGTGGTGGTGTTCACAAACTTCTTAAGGTTAAACTGGTTATCAAGGATCACGCCTAGATCTCTGATGAATGTAGAGTGTTTAATAATTGAGTTGGCTGATTGGGAGGGGGACGGTGAAGTCGGAGGTGTGGCGAGGTCTTCTTTAGAGATGATAAGAATCTCAGTCTTGTCGGTATTCAGGACCAGGTTGAGAGTGGAAAGGAGTTGGTTAATTGCTTGAAGGCAGTTGGTCCAGTGGTTAAGAGTTTTTTGTAGAGATTCTTTGATCGGGATGAGTATTTGGACGGCATCTGCATATAGATAGTGAGATAGTTTTAGTTTTGTAAGAAGGTGGCAGAGTGGTAGAAGGTAGATGTTAATGAGTGTGGGTGATAGGGACGATCCTTGTGGGACACCCAGGTTGGAGTGGACAGGAGGAGATTCTTTATTGTTGATCCTGACTTTATAGCACCTGTTGGACAGGAAGGATCTGAACCAACAGAGCGCAGGGCCTTTGACGCCTATGTCTGTTAGTCGTTCTAGGAGGATAGTATGGTTCACTGTGTCAAAGGCGGCTGACAGATCGAGGAGCGCGAGTAGGTAAGTTTGTCCTTTTTCCATGTTTATTAGGATGGTGTCTGCTAGGGATATGAGAAGGGTTTCTGTGCTTAGCGTTTTTCGGAATCCGTATTGAGTGGGGGAGAGAATGTTGTGCTCCTCAAGGTATTCTGATAGCTGTTTGTTGACTATTTTTTCCATGATTTTTGCAATCATGGGAAGGTTAGCTATTGGGCGGAAGCTGGCCGGGTCTGTTGGAGATAAGTTAGGCTTTTTTAGAATAGATTTAAGAACAGCGAGCTTTAGAGGGTCTGGCACTAGGCCTTGGGATAGTGAGAGGTTAATGATTTCAGAGATTGGCTTTGAGATGGTGTTTGGGATGTTGAAAAGAATGTTGGGCGGTATTGGGTCCGAAGGATGCGAAGCTGGTTTCAGTTTTTTTGAGGATATTTTCTATCTCCATTAGAGGTCTAATGGGTGTTTACAATCAACATATTTCTTAATTTTCTTTTTCCTTGTGTTTAAAATTTCTAAGTGACACCATGTTACTGTACAAAGAAGATACTTTGTTAAAATTTGAAAACTCAATAAAGATTAAATTAAAAAAAAAAACAAAAACAGATAACTGTACTCAATCAAACATAAACACCGAACCCCAGTAAGAATATAGATGCCCTGATCTAGAAATTGGATGATGGCTTACCTGTAATCTCTTTGAATCGATATCCACTCCATGGGCAAATCCTTGGCACTATTCTTGGACAGCCATGGCTGAGATGCTGAGTCCATCTGTCTACACTAAGGAAAACAAAATTATCAGGTACGTAATTTCTCCATTTCCTAGCATGTAGACATATGGACTCAGGACCAATGGGATGTATAAAAGCTACTCCCGATCAGGGCGGGAGGCAGACCCGTGGTCCAGTTAACACCATCCTTGCAAAGGCTGTGTCCTCTCGGGCCTGACCGTCCAGGAGTTGTAACCTGGAGAAGGTGTCCAAGGAGACCACGTCGCCACTTGACAGATGTCGACAGGAGTCTAGCTTCCGCCCATGAGATTGTCTGAGCCCTAGTGCAATAAGCTTTAACCTGAAGGGGTAATGGCTTTGCTGCCTCCACATAGGCTCCTGTGACCACCTCCTTAATCCAGCGAGCTATGGTAGCCTGCAAAGCTTGTTTACCCTGCTTCCTTCCACCATGAAGGTCAAACAGGCGATACATCTTTCAGACCGGTTCTGAAACTTCCAGATACTGCATCAAAAGCCTACTGACATTCAAATGGCGGAGGAGGTGGTATTCTTCCACGACCTTGTGCTTATCTAGGGATGGCAACGAAATGGTCTGATTCAAATTAAACTCCGAGATTACCTTGGGCAAGAAAGATGGAACGGTACGAAGCTGTAATGCTCCTGGAGTCATCGGGAGGAACGGTTCCCGACATGACAAATCCTGTAGTTCAGAGATGCGATGGGCCGAGCATATAGCCACCAAGAACACCGTTTTCAGGGTTAATAAGGATAAGTTCAGGGAGGTTAAGAACTCTCCTGATTGTATGGCCATTATCAAAGTGTATGGTTTCCATGCAGAAATGAATCACTTGTAGATGTCAGTTAATGCTCTTGAGGTCCAGGATGGGGGCAAAAGGAACCTTCGTTTTTGGATACGATGGAATAACACCCCATATTTTCCTGGGTACTGGGATTATAGCCCTCATTGTGGGAAGCCTTAACAGGGTAGTCTTCACTACCTGCTGCTTGTGCTGGGAGTGGCAAGAAGATATCATGAATACGTCCCAAGGAGTGCTGCAAAATTCCAGCGCATATCCTTCTCGTATGATCTCCAGTACCCATTTTTCCGAAGTGATTTTGACCCACCATTGCAAGAAGAGGGACAGTCAATTTCCTATCTCCCTCGTTCCAAGGGTGGGTCAGCAAAACTTTATTGGGGGGTTCAGGACGAACCTGAACCCAAGCCTAACCCTTTCTTGGGCTGCTGACTCCGAAAGGACTGAGACCTCCCAACGGACCAAGAGCTCTGAAATGTCAAGTTTCCTTAGGGGCGAAAGCAATGGGAGCCCCTGGAACAACCTCTCATGGGCAAGGGGCACTGTAACAGCTTTCTCTTATCTTCTGGTAGCTGGGGTACTAGAGAATCGCCCCATTTACTGGCCACCTTTTCCAATTCGCTTCTGAAGAGGAATGATCCCTTATAGGGCATCTTTGTGAGATTTGACTTGGAGGTTGTGTCTGCTGACCAATTCCGCAGCCATAGATGTCTTCTGGCTGCCACCACTGAGGCCACTCCTCTAGCCAAGGTACAGACTAGGACCAAGCCTGCATCAGCTAAAAAGGCGGAGTTCCATAACTGCTCTGGAATTCACCCCCAAGTCACCTACCTCTCGAGAGAGGAGCAGGCATGGGTATAACAGGGTATAACAAGATGCAATCTGTAAGGTCATTGCTATTGTGTCAAAGGCCTTTTTAAGGATGGACTCCATCCGCCTATCGTGGCATCCTTTAAAGCCACTCCTCCCTCCACTGGGATAGTTGTTCACTTAGAGACAGCGTAGTGCTTAGAGGCAGCACTTTAGGAAAAAGCAAGCATTCTCTCGCTGCTGGATCCAGTGGGTATAGAGCTTCTAACACTCGTCCACCTTTAAAACTTGCTTCTGGGACATCCCATTCCAGGTCAGTCAACTTCTGGATGGCTTCCACTACTGGGAAGTAGCAAGAGGCTTTCTATAGGGAAATCAGAATGGGATTCTTCTTTGGTTCCATTATAGAGTCCTCCCCCAGGAACTCCCAGCATCTTCAGGGTCTAGGAAACCAGGGCCGGCAATTTGTCTCTATGGAAAAACTGCAACATGGTCAATTACGATTCTAAATCAGGGGGGGATTTCCCCATTTTCCAAGGAATCTGGATCTTCTTCTTTGTCCGTGCCATCAGGGTCCCTGGCAGGGATACCCTTGGTGAGGCAAGGCATGCCTCGAGGTCTGCTGATAGGACTGGGAGAGGGAGGGCTTACCGGCTGAGGTTCCATCCAGACAGGGGCAAGTGAGGTAGCAGACTGCACCTGTACGAAGGCTCGAAGGCCTTGAAAGAATTCCACCCAAGAGGAGGCAGCTGGGTCCATGCCTAGCCCTGGAGGTACTGTGATAGGTGCCACTCAATTTCTCTCTCCCATGGATGACCCAGTCCTGGGGTTACTCAGATATGCGGTACTTCCAGTTAAGGCTGTGGCAGACCCATCCTCTGAATGGGAGGAGCCGGGCTTAGCAAAGTCCGGGAAGGCCAACTCTCTCTGGGCTTCCTCACAGTGCTGACATAAGCAAGAATCCAGGTCAGATTGTGCAGCCCTAATATGACAATCAGCGTAGACAGAAAGGCGCTTATGTTTCTTTGCTGCTGGAGCCATTGGCGATGGTAACGGTGTGTTCAGATGGCTCGTCCTTAAAATTTTATGCACACAGATTTCAGGCACCTACGCAGGCCACAGCAAGGCACATGCACAGCCCATGTGCTTGGCTTTATGCCTCAGGTACAAATCTTAGATTGTAAGCCCTCTGGAGATAGAGAAATACCTACAGTACCTGAATGTAAACCGATGTGATATCTCAGATTGAATGTCAGTATATAAAAATAAATAAATAAACAAATAAAATAAATTCTGCACCTAGTAAGTTATGCGCATATGTGCGTGCGCGTTATGCACACAGGGGCGGATTTTCAGAGCCCTGCTCGCCTAAATCCGCCCAAAACCGGGCGGATTTAGGCGAGCAGGGCCCTGCGCGCCGGTGAGCCTATTTTACATAGGCCTACCGGCGCGCGCAGAGCCCCGGGACTCGCGTAAGTCCCGGGGTTCTCCGAGGGGGGCGTGTCGGGGGCGGGACCGGTCGTCGTGGCGTTTAGGGGGCGTGTCGGCAGCGTTTTGGGGGCGGGTACGGGGGCGTGGCTACGGCCCGGGGCGGTCCGGGGGCATGGCCGCGCCCTCCGTACCCGCCCCCAGGTCGCGTCCCGGCGCGCAACAGGCCCGCTGGCGCGCGGGGATTTACTTCTCCCTCCGGGAGGCGTAAATCCCCGGAGAAAGGTAAGGGGGGGGGGTGTAGACAGGGCCGGGCGGGTGGGTTAGGTAGAGGAAGGGAGGGGAAGGTGAGGGGAGGGCGTTAGAGGATTCCCTCCAAGGCCGCTCCGATTTCGGAGCGGCCTTGGAGGGAACGGGGGTAGGCAGCGCGGCTCCGCGCACGCCGGCTATACAAAATCCATAGCCTTGCGCGCGCGGCTCCGCGCGTATCCACTAAAATCCAGCATACTTTTGCTTGCGCCTGATGCGCCAGCAAAAGTACGCCTATTCGCATTTTTTGAAAATCTACCCCATAGCGCATACCGAAGTTCTATGGTGGGCAATACAGGTACAAAAACATGCACAAGATGGCGCCGCCATGGCCTACCATGCGGTGTGCTGACTAAGCCTAAAGTGAGGCCTAGCCCGCCAGGGGACCACCAAATCTGCTAGGAGGCCCACTTCCCCTTACCCCAATGGGATTGGGAATAATGTCCGTATGGCACGCTAAGCAAGGAGTCCGGAGGAAGTCTTATCAAAACCCTTCCAATGTCTCTGCATCAGGAGGTAAAAAAAAAAAGAGAAGGTTTTTTTTGTTTTTTTACTTTCTGGGCTCAGTGCTTACCGGCTGAGTACAGATACAGTCGCTGGCTGTGGGTGGAGAGAGTTTTAGCCATCACTGCCAAGCTCAGCTTCCTGCACACGCTGCCTTTCAGCTGCTTCAGCAGCAAAGTCCATGCCAGGAACCGGCTACCGGACCAAGGCAAACCTCTGAGGGATCTCAGAAATCACCTCAGGAATTCTCAACTGGGGGAGTGGGGAAGGGACCTTTAGGTATCACCGCAGGAGAGCGGGGCTCAATGTTTCTTCAATTTAAAAGTAGAATTTCTTCTTCTAAAGGGTACAGCGATCCCCATAGGGAAAGCATGTCCACATCTGCTAGGAGACGGAGAGATACTGAAGGGCTGAGGGCACTGCAGAGATGTATCTAGAGTGCGGTCAGATTTGAAACCTGACTCCTTCTCCATCTGCTGACATGGTCCTGAGTCCATCTGGCAACATGCTGGGAAATGGATTACTGCAAACGAGAAAGAGATAAATGCTAGCTATAGCTTCTAAATAAAGGTTTAATGCCACATCCACAACTCATTGTCATTGACAACTGACCTTCATACCATCCATATGTGACAGGTGCAGCCATGCACTAGCTCCACGTACACAAGCACTCTTCCAATAATAAATCTGACCCATGAGAGCTGTTTGTAACTCATCCTCTCCCTACACCGTCCAATCATTCTCAGCCACCCGGAGCACAGAATTCTGCACAAAGCCAGCTTCATGTAATTCCTTGCAGCTGACTTGGCCCCTTTACTATATCATTCTTCTCTGGTTTTTCCTTCGTTGCGCTCACCTGCAGATGATGTAGCGGATAACATTGGCGTGGCAAATGAAAATCTCGTAGCTATCCTCCTCCTGCTTTGCATCTGCTCGATGTATGTAGCGGCGGAAGGCAGCCTCAATGCGTGCGCCATCCTCGTAATACTGCTGGAAGCAAAGGACGGGTCTCAGGGAGAAGCCCAGCAGAGAAGGTTCACACATTGGGAGAACAAAAAGCACAACCTCCACAGTGGCACCATAAGACGTCGCTATGCTAGGAAGTGCTGTGGGAGTCACTTTAGCAGTACTGCAGGTACACTCTCCTGCAGCTACTATAGCTTCCAGTTTTAAAAAGAAAATACACTGCCTATAGTTCCGTTTTAATTACTTTGGTCCTACTTGAAACACAATCACTGCTTATTACTTCTGTTTTGCTTTGATTGCCTATTGTAAAGAAAAGATACAGCTGAAAAGGAGGACATGCAGATGCCACTCACAGACTCTTCTACAAGGGATAAGGCTAGTCCCTAAAGAAAAAAGCTGCAACATAGCAAGCATTCTTTTATGTCCTAATATAAAGGGAGGAGAAGGTTAATTTTATAACAAAGTTGCATGGACTGTACTCCTAACACTATACACTGGTACTTGTTGTCCAGTTGCTACTCACAGTAAATACACAAGAAAAAAGTGTGATCTGGTGTGCTTTAAGTACTGAAGTATAGGTTAGGAGAACACTTGAGGCCTCTTCAAACCTCCCTCACCCTCATTCCTGTGCAGGCTCACACGTCCTCTAATCTCTCTGGGTGACAGTAACAACACTTCTGCTTTAAACTTATCCTTTCTGCAACTTTCATGGAGGAGTAGCCTAGTGGTTAGAACAGCAGGCTGTAAACCAGGGATGCCAGGATTCAAACCCACCAACACTCCCTGTGATCTTGGAAAAGTCACATTACCCTCTGTTGCCTTAGATATGAACGCAGGGCCTGATTTAGCAAGCAATTTTCCCATAGTCATGCAGTGGGGAAAAAACCTTTAGTCCTCTGGGGACAGGGACATAACCTGCAGCAGCTGAATGCAATCCACTTTGAAATGCCTTCCTATAAAATAAATACATACATATAATTTGCACAACCACAACTATGCTGCAGATCATTTACCCTACGAGGCATGTTTCTGAAATAGTACCATGTACAACTGACTGGGATTCTATCATGCTGATAAAAGTCAATTCTTTTTTTTTTTTGCAGTATTTGGTATGTCTTTATTCTATTATTGCAATCTTAGAGCCCTTTCCTCTCCAAAGCCAGCAGCTTCACAGAATGTCTCAAACACTCTTCCAGGAACAGGTAAGACCCTTACCACAGCCTCTGGTTTCCAGTGAGAGACAGGAGGATCGGGCTGGATAGGAGCTCCTTCCCTCAGCAAATCTGTGCCGCTTCTCCTCACCCCTGCACAGAGACACAAGAGCGAGAAGTCAATATATCACAAAACAAATCAATCTGCGCTCAGCAGAGACCCATGGCAAATACCAGCAGGGCTGAATGATATCTAAAACCCCATCTCACTCTGCCCCATAGGTCCAAGTGAAACCTAAATGTCTACCCACAATCAACTATAAGCTGCATAACATGCATCATGTGTGTGAAAAACCATATCGGCGCATCCCATGCTTTCACTATGGAATGTGCTCCTAGGAGGGGTATATTCATTCAAAGAACATTTCCTCATTATATATATATTACATATCCTATATATTGCATTTCATCATTTCATATATTATTTTTAAAAAGTTATGCCTGCACTATCTACAATTTCATACATATACCCCATATATTACATACAGGGGCAGATTTTACCTGTTAATTTTCGTTCCTGTAGTACCACGGATCAGTCCAGACCATGGGTTGAGCCTCCTGTCCAGCAGGTGGAGACAGACCAAAACTGAAAGGGTATCTTATATGAGGCAGAACCTCCCCTGTAGCCCTTCAGTATTCGTCTGTCTCCAGCAGGTGGAACAGCTCACCCTGTGGTTCTCTGTTGTCTCTTTCTTGTCCCTTCTGGGGATTTTTTCCTTCTGTGTGTCTGGGGGCGTGGCCGTTGTGCCGGCCTGGGGGTGTGTCCGAGGTCTCCGGGCAGGCGTAACTTTCTTAACAAAGGTTAGGGAGGGGAAGGAGGGGGGGCCAGAAAAAAAGTTCCCTCCGAGGCCGCTCCGATTTCGGAGCGGCCTCGGAGGGAATGGAGGCAGGCTGCTTGGCTCGGCGCGTGTAGGTTGCACAATTGTGCACCCACCTGCTCGCGCCGACCCTGGATTTTATAACATGCGCACACTGCCGCACCGGGTTGCGCAAACAAATCTATGCCCGTGCATAACTTTAAAAATCTACCCCACAGTATATATATATATTATCCATATCCCACATATTACCTGTACCCCATAGAGTGAAAGACTCAGGACTACTGTAAGGAAATATTTCTTTACAGAAAAAGTGGTGGATACATAGAACAGCCTCCTAGAAGAGGTGGTAGAAACAAGGACAGTATTTGAATTCAGACAAACAGGGGCCAAGCACAGGGGATCTCTGACAGAGTGGTAGGAATTGTAGAATGAGCAGTCGGTGTGGATGGGCAGACTAGACAGGCCATTTGGTCTCTTTCTGCCATCATGTTTCTGTATATTACATTCCATCATTATACATATCACCCACATCCCAGACAAGACCTGGCAGGTATTTGCTGATGATATCTGAGGTTTCAATTGCCCTGGTCATGGAAGAGTGTACAATGGCATCATATTTTAGCCCCAAGCTGGCCAGCCTCTGTCCTGTCATTTCAGCTTGCTGCCGGCCTGAAGCAGGAGACAAAAACCAACAAACATATTACATAACAGTCATTTCATAATGTAACCTTTGTATGCTTCTTAGACCTCATACAGTGTAAGCCAGGGGTGGGGAATCTCTAGTCCACGAGGGCCGCACACTGGTTGAATTTTCAGAATACCCCTATTGAATATGCACAAGATACATTTTCATAAAACTGAGGCAGTGTTCATGCAGATCTCTCTGTTTTCATATTCATTTAGGATAACGTGTGCAGCCCTCGAAGACTGAAGGTTCCCCATGCCTGGTCTAAGCCATTCCTGCTCTTACTAGGAATTTAGATAATCACATCCCGAGTGCCCAATCCAGACAAGGCTGGGATGTTACCTACAGAGCATCACATGGCACCGCTGGAACTCTGCTAGTCAGTTTTACTGGTCTTTACAGTGTGAGGTCCCCACATCAAGTCATAGCACATGGGACTACTGAGGACCACTGTCCACGTCCACTGCCACCTCTTATGTGAATACACACAGCTATCAAATGTGAGAAGGCACGCCCTAAGTACTGATAAAAGATGACCCCACAGAAACTGGGCCTATGAACAGAGAGAGGCCACATTTTGCTGCTGCCGATGCAATATCAGGTGCTGAGGCCAGCGCGCCGCTAACCACGTGCTTGGACGCGCGTTTTGGATGCACTAGGACTTACGCACAATGCAATACTGGGATCAGAGCATCCAAAACGCGCGTCCAAACCAGCGCGTAACTGATAGCGCTCATCAAATGATAATTCCATGTAGATGAGTCAAAAAATTCCCGCCCGGCCAATGCGCCCATTGGAACGCGGCAAATTTAACGCCAGCCCAGGGCTCTACCAAAAAAATTAAAATCCTGGGGTTCCTATTAGTATTGTCGTGGAAAAAAATAGGAGGAACCACAGAAAGAGGTATTGTACAAAAAAAATAAAATCTTGAAAAAAACAAAAAATTCTGGCCACCCAGGAGAAGTGGGGGGGGGGGGGGGCCATTAGGAAGGCGGGTGCTCAATCACGCGTGCTGCCGATACTGCATCGGCCCCAATAAGAGATTCCCTAATAGCTTGGAGTCCTGCATACCCAATGCTGTCAGCATTCGGTCCTCGTCCTTGCGGCCCTCCAGGTTGTACTGGGAGTGCCGGATGAGGAAGATATGCCTTGTTGCTTTTGCTTTGTAGTTTTTCAGCTTCGGTTCCAGTTCCTCTTCACCCGTCTCTCCATTTCTCTTCTTCAGTTTAATAAGTGACAGCGGCTCCCGTCTGAGAACACCAAAAGATTTACCGTTAACAGCCCCTGTGAGTTCATACTTCACATGTAGATTACGTCATGATGCAACTGGAGACCCTCACGCTACAAGAGTAGCCGAGTTACCTCCTGCTTCTTACTCTGTGCCGTGTTATTTTACAAAGGGGAAACATGGCTGTCCTATGGCCCGAGGACAGTGGTCACCAGGAACTTTTTTTATATTCAGAATACACTGAACATGAGGTCCCAGATTTGTCTGGATCTGGCACCAAACAAACACTGTTGTTTAAGGTTCAAGTGTTTACCACTTCCGTGTCTCAAAACAAAAGCTCAGAGAGAGGCCCACATTCAGAGCAAGAGCCACTTCATATCTCGGGGAAAGACACTATCAACCCCCCATAAAACTCGCATCCTCCAAAAGTCAAACACCAACATCTGGAATGCTTTTGCATTTTACTCCTAGCTCTCACAGCTGCCCTCTTATCTCCATGTCCCTCATGGAAGGTGCCAGACTATTGCCTCACTATATATAAACATTGTTTTTTGTTGTTTTTTTTTTTACTTGCTGTACTGGGTCAGACCAAAGGTTCATCAAGCCTAGGATCATGTTTCCAACAGTGGCCAATCCAGGTCTCAAGTACCTGGCAGGATTCCAAGGGGTAGATAGATTCTAAGCTGCATATCCCAGCTTAATATTGGTTTATGGACTTTTCCTCCAGTAACTTGTCTAAAACTTTTGTAAACACAGCTACACTAATAGCTGTCACCACATCCTCTGGCAATGAATTCCAAAGCTTAATTATGCATTGAGTAAAAAAATATTTTCTCCAATTAGTTTTAAGTGTATTACCTAGTAACTTCGTTGTGTGTTCTCTAGTCCATGTACTTTTTGAAAGAGTAAACAACAGGATCCAAGATGGCTGCTGCTGAGCACGCCGCGTGAGCACAGCATGCATTCAGCTTTCTGATTTGTGTCGATATGTGGGGAAGAGTACAGCAATAAAACAATATCTATTCCAGCTCTAAAATGTATGTACTGTATCAGCCAGACAGTGGATCATATTTTATTCATACATCAAAACTGAGCACATACACATTCTAGACAGATCATGATATTATATATTAATTATAAATTATGAAGCTCCTTTTACCCATTTAAGCTTGTGATGAGTCGAGCCCAGCTGAGCTAAAGGAGGGTTTGGGTTGAGGAAAAGCCTGAATACTATGAACTAACCCTTTAAAAGAAAAGGGTAAATGAGATGCCAGCTCATACTCTTCTTGAAGAGGTAGGATACCTATCTGCAATCCTTGGGGCCGATGCAAAACAGTGTGCTCAGCCGAGCGCACTGTTTAACCAGTGGTTGGCTGCGCATCCACAGCCCTTTATGCTATAAGGGGATTAGTTTATCCAAAACGAGCGTCCAACCCCCACTCCCGCCGTGAAACTATTAGCGCTCATCACATGCAAATGCATATTGGTAAGGCTATTATTTTTTCTCCAGATCTAAAATAAAAAAGGGTGCTTTTCTGTACATCCTCCAACTTAATACAGTGATAATATTAAGACAAAGGAACAAAAAAAAAAAAAAAGTGCCAGCAGTCAAGTTAGAGAAACGGATGCTCAATTAACGAGCATCTATTTTCCTAAACTGTGGCTGTGCACCGGTTAGGAAAACAGATGCTCCAGGGTGCCCGCTGCCAAGGAGGTGCTAGGGGCGCACATTTGTCCCTAGCACCTCCTTGGCAGCGCGACCCCTCATTTAAATATTGAATTGCACACCCAGGAGAGGTGCCTGGGCACGCATTAGGAAAGTGGCGCTCAAACTGAGTGCCCATTTTCCACACACATTTATTGCATTTGCCCCCTTATCCCTTAACGCCAGAAGCTTGATTTTGTATAGACTGGTACAGATGCACAACATTGACTTGGGTTTAACACTTCCTAACAACTTGGTTCGTTTCACTAGGGTTGGGTTGGGATGGGTTGGGTGGGAATGGAAGGAGGGATGGGAGTCTTTACTGTTGGGGGGCAAGAAAAGTGGTATTTTAAGAACATCTGAATATTGTCTAATGATTTGCAGAAATAACACACTATTAGGTGAGCCACAAATTGTAAATTGTTGATGTTAAAATGCAAATAAAAAATTAAAATATAAAAGCAATGTCTCAATCCATCAGAATTTTTGGTTTTTATTTTGCAAAGGCCCAAAACAATAAGCAGCATTGGATGAATCAGGCACCAGTACGTCACTGAAGCTGCAGATACTGCAAAAATCCCCATCATTGACCACGGGAAATCCTGCCCACTAGCCAGATATATCAAGACTATACAACTGAAAACGTGGCTAGTTTTGTCATCATTTGCCCAGATGGTTTTCACCACATCTGGATGCAGAACAGATCACCAAAAACCTGCACACCCCCACCCTACCCAACCTACACTACAGTTTGGGACTCAGATTATGAGGAGCCTCCCAATAGAAAAAACTTACTAAACCAAGTTTTACATTTTTGGGGCTTTTAAACGTGGTACAATTTAGAGCTTCAGCTGTGTTAATTCCTTCACCGGAGAACATTTGGAGTGGTGTCCTGGATTTGGATTTAAGATGCTAAATTTCAATCTTTCTGCCCATCTTTACCAAATAAAGACACCCGCGCAGACCGAGCCGGGGAAGCCACCCTGGAACCACCAGACTAGCTGGGGACTGTAAGCCGTATCAGGCCAGGCCTCCCCCCCACGTCACACAGGAGGACTACAAATCCTAAAATGCTTTGGGAGTCGAGGGGGGGGGGGGGGGAAGAGAGCGGAGTACGTCATCAAAACACCCCAGGCCGGCACCCTCAGCCGCAGAAGCAACGAACGTGACGTCACACTTCTGGCACGTGGGCGCGCTTCCTTCCTTCCTTCCTTCCTTACTTGTCCCAGTTGTTGTCCCAGGTCCTGCCGTTGCCGTTGCTCCCGCCGCCGTCGCCTCCGCCACCTCCGTTTCCACCACGGGGCTCCCACCCTTCTGTCCAGGGTTTCCCCACGGCCACTGCCGCCAGCAACGCCGCAGCCGAGCCCCCGGCCAGCAGCTGCAGCGCTCTGCGTAGGGACATGGCTTGCGCTCTGGAACCGGCTTGGGGTACGGAGCGCAGCCAGGGACAATCCTGTGAGCCGTGACGGCAAAGTGCGCGGCAGCGATTTCAATGAAGGGCAGGGCCCAGCCGATCCCCTGTCCCCAGCCACAAGCTAATTATGGCAAGAGAGTCTTCTAGCCGCCTCAAACCAGGACGCTTTGCACCACTGCATGGATGGAATTGTACTTCTGATGTCACCATGTTAGAGGGACCGATGTAATAAGGTTCGCCGCATGTTTATTACATGCCCCTATAGGCAACTTCGGCGCATGTAATAAAGGTTTTGCGGAACGCGCTTACAGACCCGCGGGTTTTCTGCGTGAGTGCATGCAAAGGAGGCGATTATTCAGGGGGCAATGCAGGGAGCCAGGCTAGCAGGGAGATCGGGTTCGTGGGGGATTTTTAATGAGGGTTTTTAGCGCCTGGGTCCGGGAGGAGGTGAGTGAAAGCGCGGGTGCGGAGACCGGTTTCTTGATGCTTTTGCGGATCAGTCAAGCAGCGGATGGAACCGGTAGAGAGAAGGCAGCTTCTCAAGAGATCGAATCGCCAATTTGCATTTCACTATCTCGCTGGCAGGCGGAGTCCATTCCTGAAGGGGGTTAGATATTACTGTACCCACCTTCACATCAACTTCTGGACCACTAAGTCTTTTTTTTTTTTTTTTTTTTAAAAGGAAAGGCCCAGAGAATCAATAGCAAGCTGATGGGCATGTGCGTAGGTTTCTGCGTGGATGTCTGTGTGTTTTACTACATAGGGCCATTAGTGCGTGTTACTATGCGCATTATAATGCTTATGTTTGGTGTGTGGGGATTTTACACATGTATTTGCTTAGCATACATCCCACACTGCATGCCAAAAACAATCAAGGCAGATTTCAGTGCAGGTCTTATTACATTGGCCCCCGAGTGACTTGGGTGAGGTGGCCACCTGCCCACTGTCTTTCACTTGATATAAAAATGAGCAACATCTTCCCACCTTCCATTAAAAAAAAAAAAAAAAAAAATCAAACAAGGTTGGTGGTTGTTCGCCAATATCCATGTGGAAAGATTAAGATACAGGCCAAAGAACTGCTCTCTTGCTATGATCAAGCCTGGTTTCCTTCCTTAGGACTGTCGCTATGTAAAAATGTCAGAGGCCCAGCAGGCTACTTAACATCAGATCCATTCAACCTACTTTCTGCATGAGGGTAAATTGCAAATCTTTCAGTTAGGATAAAATTCTCTAGCACTTTTTCAAGGCCAGAGCACACCATCCTCCATGGGAGAGACAATGCGGACATGGAGAGGACTCGTACAGTCAAAAGAAGAGCTAGACAAGCATTGAAAGCCCCACCACCAGCCTCTCCCTATTTTAAACAAAGGGAGACAGGGAGTAAAGACACTTATTTAATAAATTTATATTCCACTGATCTATAATTCTCAGCAGATTACATCATCACATACACACTTAAAATGCAACAAAGCAAAACAATATCAACCATGAACCCATCACAATGGATCAGTTCCCTCTATATGCAAGTTCAAGAGAAGGAATGAATGACTGATGCTGGTGGCCAGCTAGCTGAGTTGGGGCCAATGCAATAAATGTGAGCGGAAAATGGGCACTCAGTGATGAGCGCCTGCTTTCCTAACACGTGTCAAGGCACCGCTCCTGGGTGCACGATTCAATATTTAAATGAGGGGTTGCGCTGCCAAGGAGGTGCTAGGGACAAATGTGCGCCCCCTAATGCCTCCTTGGCAGTCAAGTGCCATCCAGTGCTTCGTGCATATTCAGTGCTCACCTTTCTTGTCTCACTCAACCTGGAGATAAAAGAGAATCTGGAAACTCAGGAGGAGAAAGATGAGGAGGTGCTGTGTGCTACACAAAGCAGGGCCTAGCTATCCATGCCCTGTATGCTGCTTATTAATTGTGCTCTGGGCCTCATCATGTAGACAGGAAGAAGAGACAGACATGATTACACATCTCCAAAAGATGCTCCTACAGTCTATGTTTGAGGCACCACTGATGACTTGTGTTGCCGTGAAGTGCTGAGAGCAGAGCCCAGGTGCTGGTCTAGATCTGAGCTTCAGGCAGTGGTGACTTTTCCATGGCACACTTGATCAGGTCTGAAGGTACATTCCTGGGGAAACACACACTAGCAGTCCACTTTGATAGGTAGAATTAAAAGTCAAACAAGTTATAGATGAGACCTTTTTAATAGATTAACTTATTTAGAACTAGCTATAATTATTTTCACAGACAATAGCTGTGTAATTCCATTGCAGACAATGGAAGCAAACAGCATGGGGAAAAACGATCCCCCTCAAGAGAAGTGTGATTTGGAAGGTCTGTATTAGAAGCAATGGCTGTGTTGAACAGTAGTTTGAAATAACTTCTAAGAACACACGGCATGGTTGCAGATGTGCAGCTCATCACCCCTCTCAGTCTAACACAGTTTTAACTTTAAAGACCAAAGTGTAGAAGCTGGATGGTGGTTATTTTTTATTAATTTATTTTAGAAGTTATACAATTTGTGTAGCCTCTGTTTTTTTTCCAGGCAAGCACAGCCAGAATACGTTGTGACTAGTTTTAAAGGTGCGGCTCTCTGCTTGTGATTAGAAAGCCTGATTTGGCTGGTCTTCTGCACCATGGAATTTTTCAGTCCTCAGAGAATAAAATGGACTAAGGTGATAGGACAGTTAATATGACTCACTGAGTGAACAAACCTAGGTACTATTGTTCTAGAGGAGTGGAAGGGACTTTTCTTCTAGATTGGGGGAACTTCACACACCCATGGGTTATGCCAGGGCTCTTGAAAGCAAAGAATTTTGAATGTGACTTTGCAATTGTGCAAAGGAAAGTCAAGTCACATTGAATGGGAAAAGGTAAAGTGAATAACAAAATTCAACTAAAGTCACAAAAGGAGTCCAGGAAAAGCAGTGAACTGAACGAGAAAAGCTGAAAAGCTATGAGCACAAATGCCCATAGTTTGGCCAATAAAATCCCAGATCTGCAAGCCCTAATGGTGGAGGCGGACTTGGACATTGTTGCTGTCACCGAGACGTGGTTCACGGAATCTCATGATTGGGATACGGCCATACTGGGCTACAACTTGTTAAGGAAGGACAGAGAGGATAGGAAAGGGGGAGGAGTGGCTCTTTATGTCAGAAACAATATCCAAGCTTCTGAGCTGCAAGGAAGATGGGGCAATGAAGAAGCAATATGGGCCGACCTAAAAAAAGATGATGGGGCATCCATTTATATTGGAAGAGCATGACAGAGATCTGTTTGAAGACATCCAAAAGATGGGAAAGAAGGGAGAAGTGGTGATCGTTGGAAACTTTAATCTGCCAGATGTAGAATGGAGAATCCCTTCTGCTGAATCTAACAATAGTAGAGAAATAGTGGATGCCCTGTAAGGGGCTTTGTTCATACAAATGGTAATGGAACCACAAGAGAGGGAGCTATACGCTATTTAGTACTCACTAATGGAGATAATGTCTCTGATGTCCAAGTGGGCGCCCACCTCAGCACAAGTGATCATCAAACGGTATGGTTTCATATCACACAAAGGATACGGAGAAGAAGCATGAAGACCCGAGTTTTGCAGTTCAAAAACACAGACTTTTGAGGAAATGGGGAAGTACCTGGAGGAAGAACTAAAAGGCTGGGAGAATAAGCGAGATCCCATTTATCAAGGCAACTAATCTATATGTTAGAAAAGTAGCTTGCTGGTTATGGCGGTTACTACTTCTAATGATACTTCACTTTCAATGCCTATCCAGCATAGCTCTCTGCTTCAGTGGTAAGGGAGAAAGTCTGATACTTCATGTATATCCAGCACAGCTCTCTGATTCAACAGCAGGGGAGAAAGTCTGATACTTCACGTTCAATGCAAGTTAGCTCTCTGCTTCAACGACAAGGGAGGAAAACTGATACTTCACGCACATCCAGCATAGCTCTCTGCTTCAATGGAAGCGGGGAATGAAGAAAAGTGGATCTATATACAGACAACAACCAACAAGGACTGAATTACATAGACTGGGTAAACAAGCATGGGTGTAGAGCTTGCTTATTGCGGCGGTTACTATCCCTAACTAAATAAGCTAGATATTCATTTAGATGCAGTTCCAACACTGCTCTCTGCATTATGGCGGGGGTGGTAGGGATATAGAACCAAAAGGTTACTAAGGGCCAAGAGTAACAGATAAGTATGAGAGAGGAGGTAAAAGAAAAAAAAAAAGAGTGTGAAGGCTTGCTGGGCAGACTGGATGGGCTGTTTGGTTTTCTTCTGCCGTCATTTCTATGTTTCTTTGTGAATGATTGTTGGGCACCGTAAATTATTTCCATAGGAGAATAACCTTTACAAATATAGTAACATAGTAAACGACAGCAGATAAAGACCAAAACAGTCTCTTCATTCTGCCCAGCAGATGGTTAGGGCTGTAACAAATGTTTTTCATCTGTTCACTGTCTAATTATAGGTGCAAAATCCTCCTAATTTACATTAATATCATTAAAAAGCAGGCAAGCAGCAATGTAAATAGATAACCTAAGTTCTGTTCGCATGTACCCACCTGTTATGCTTTTTGACCATATTTTGGAGGTGAAATTGTTTCTGCTTAAGGCAGAGAGGATCCTGCTACGTAATGACATTTGGTTTCATGAAAAATAGCTTAGTACTGTATATTTTGGAAAGTTCTTTTCTATCTACAACATGTGCTTCATGGACAAAATGTCACATCTGTCCAGAACAAGAAACTCTTATTTACTGTTCCTTCACCAAAATACTTCAGTATTCCTTAACATCCTGCAGGACCAGTCCAGATGTATGGGTTTACACCACTTACCAGCAGATGGCGACCTAGGAACAGTTCTAGACTGATGCAATAGAATTTCCAGCTCCCAGGCTTTGGCCTCTCCTGGTAGAGCGCTTCTCAGTATAGCTCCTAGGGCAACGTTTTTCACTTTTTCCTGGGGCCAAGCTCTTTGGTTCTGTGCCTCCCATATTGCCTGTGGGGCCTGCTTGAGCTTGGGGGGAGCAGGCTAGCTCAGGGATTTTTTTCCTTGGAGCAAGTGGCTTTCTCCTGAAGAGTTAGTTTTTAATTTCCACCCACTTGAGCTGTCCCCTTCTCTCTTTGTCCTCTACCTGTTTACTCAGGGGCTTGCAGGCCATAGAGGCGCTTCAGACTCAGTCTGCAAGAACTCAGGCTGGAGCCGGAAGGTGGCAACCCTGCCCCACTCACAGGAGCCTTAACACCTGCCTCCAATCTTTTGCCTAGCATTTTCCCCTGGAGAAGTGGGAAATGGGTGAATTGTGTGTGTGTGTGGATATGTGTCACGCACTCTTCTCTGGGCTGGTGCAAGGGCATTAGTTTAGTTTATTAGATTTAATAAATCGTCCTTCTAGACATAAAATCAAAGCAATCTACACTAAAACCTTTTACAGTACATAATTTAACATAAATACAATTACATATCCCCTTTAAAATAAAAGTATGAGAATAAAATTGTGCAAATAAACCTATAACAATCCTAAAACAGAGAATAAGATTATACATATATATAAAGAAATTCAGTCGGTCAGTAAAAGTCAGGTAAATAGGTTTGAAATGTATCAGGAATCCTCAGCTGTCATGAATTCTGGAAAAAAAGAGTCAGGTTTTCAACCCCCCTCCTCAATTTAAGCAGGTGCCTCTGCCTATGCACTTGGAGCTGGGTAGGAAAAGAACATTTCCCAGATGGATTTCTCTGGGAGACGTATTTGCTATGATGCATGCAGAGATCTGATGGGTTGAGAGGGGACCCAGAACTTTGCTAGAGAAGAGCCTTAGAGGTAAGACTGCACACCTTCACTATGATACGGCTACCAGGTGGAAGCTAGTTTTTTTTCTTTCCGCAAATTGCTTTTGTTGCTGTGTTCTGGAGTATCTGGAACCGGTGAAGTAAATGAGAAGAAATGCCATGATAAAGATAATTACAGTTATCTTAATAATGGCTTAATACCAGGGAATACACGAAGGATTTAATATCATTATAAGCAAACTTTACAGCCTTGTGCCGGTGTCCCCTCCTCGCCTGATCCAATTTTACATGAAAAAGGTAAAACTATCACAACTCTGTAAAAAAGCAAAAAACACACGGAGTACATATGGTATTAGACCTATTTTAATGCATGTCGAGTGAGGGTTTTGTCCTCAGAAAGCCCAGATTAAGCTGAATTACAATTATAATATAGTAAACCCTCCCGTACTAAAACAGAACTAACTGCCAGTATTCAAACAGTAACACCTTTTATTATGAAAAGGCAACAGTGCAAATTTTGCACTGGACCCTAACCATCAATACCTCTCCTATTAGAAAAACAGAACAAGCCAGGCTGCTCTAGATCCCTACACAGAAACTACATGCTAGCAAGTATAGCTCTCCTCAGTCACATGCAGAACACAGACAGACCCTCACCCAATACAGAATAAAGAGACCATAAAGTATAAATAGAAACATGGAGAAACAAACTGAACTGGAAACCCACAGTACCTAAATGTAATCCACTTTGAAGAGCCTGTAAAGCTGAATACACATAAATAAAGTAACCACAAGCCAGACTCTGTATGCAATGCAACAACGGAAAAATTGAAATACAATTGTTCCTCAGAACAATAAATACTACATAAGAACATAAGAAATTACCATACTGGGTCAGACCAAGGGTCCATCAAGCCCAGCATCCTGTTTCCAACAATGGCCAGTCCAGGTTACAAGTACCTGGCAAGTACCCAAACACTAAGTATATCCCACGTTACTGATGCTAGTAATAGCAGTGGCTATATTCTACTAATAAAAAGAATAAATATTTCAAAACAGCTGATGAATAAAAAAAAAAGCCAATTAAAAATGTATAAAAATTATAAATAATTTCCCAAACATGAATAAAATATTTCAAAATAGCAGATATATCAAATAACACCCAATAATTAAAACCAATAACAAAAAAATCCAATGAAATCTGCTCCAAATGTACAGCAACTCTTCCAGCTGAATTCAAGAGCAACGTTTTTCCTTGATGTAGAACCTTAATCTTAGCTGGAAACAGAGTAACACGAGTTTGATTTTATATCAGCTGAGTAATCTTGAAAAATATGCGCGTATTTTATAAAATCCGGCGTACTTTTGTTTGCGCCTGGTGCGCGAACAAAAGTACGCGCGGGCGTAGTTTTATAAAATCTACCCTGCAAGCTGAAATACAGGAATAGCAGGGAGGTACCATGTGAGTACCTTAAGGACTTTTTCAAAGAGAAACTAAAACAGGACCTTGCTCCTTGTGAAATTGCCCTGAATTCTCCTGGCCATCATCAGCCAGTATTCTTATGAAATGGGAGACTGGTACTTTCTAATTTTTATTTTTTTAGATGGCATGGCCAGCAAGTTGCAAAGTAAACCCACACTGCAAAAAATCAAAGGTGGCCAAGCCACAACCAAACAGTTGTGCAACAATGTTGTGGCTTCTGTTCATGCACAATGAACTGATTTTAGGAAATGCAGGAAAGAATAAAATGGGAATATTAATTGCCATCACCCACACAGTGATGGAGAAATCGTTCAGAGTAGTTGACAGACAAGACACACACACTGCTCTGAAGAATTGTATCTAGCAACGTGAAACCATGAAATAACTGATGCCTACAACAGTGAAAAGGGCACAAAATGCCCAGTCCTAAAAAGCCATCTGGAGGGTCCTTGCAGTCAGCAGCACACTATGGAATTCCATGCCAGAAGTACTTCAAATATTAACGGATAAAAAGAAATTCAAAAGCGACTTAAAATTTGGCTACTCAATAATGCCTTCTACGTGACAGAGACACCCAGTTCCCCAGGACTCAGATAACCTAACAATGACCCCCTCCCTCGCAAACCCCTTTAATCTGGCTTTGTTCTCATGTTATATTTCTACCATTGTATTACTTCTGTTTATTATGAATGTTTATCCACCTTGTAGCACTCATTATAATTATGAATGTTTTACCTGCAAACCGTTATGAACTAGTGATTCTCACATGGAATGGCGGTATAGCAAACATTCAAATAAATAAATGAAACAAGGATGCACAGGCTTTCATGTCCAGCCCTACAGTTCTAGCAACTCACAAACACTCAGTGACTGGTCACAGGGATAGAGAAATACTTACAGTACCTGCATCTAATCAGTACTATAAATATTTCCCTGTCCCCAGAGGGCCTACACTCCAGAAACAGAGAAACAGGATGGCAGAAAAAGACCATACAGCCCAGCTGTTTACCTCAAGCGTGAACCAGGGCATTGCTTTCCGAGACATTTTCCCTGCCTATGTAATGTAAGATTTGTTTTTCGCTGCTATCCATTATGTATGTTTTAATGTGTAAACTGCCACAATTGATGGAGTAAGCGTGCAATAGTTTTCAATAAATAAATCTAGTCTGCTCCTTCGTTCATTCTATCTAGTTCTTACAATTCCCATCACTCCCTCAGCGATCCCCTGTATTTATCCCAGGCTTTCTTGAATTCAGATGCAGTTTTTGTCTCCATCACATCCACTGGGAGGCTGTTCCATGTATCAATTACCCTCTCTGTTAAGAAATATTTCCTAAGATTACTTTCACCTTCATCCCATGACCCCTTGTTCCAGAACCCCTTTTCCATTGAAAGAGGCTCACCACCTGTGCATGGAAATCTTTGAGATATTTAAATGTCTTCTAGGTTATATATATGTGTCTTATCCCCATACACTCCAGAATGAAGACCACCGACCATTTTAGTAGCCACTTTCTGGACCGACTCCATCCTGTTTATATCTTTTTGAAAGTTCAGTCTCCAGCATTGTACACAGTAATCCAAGTGAGGTCTCACTAGGGACCTATACGGGCCAATATCACCTTCCTTTTTCTGCTGACTATTCCTCTCCCTATACAGCCAAGCATCTTTCTGGTTTTTGCTGTTTTATCCAGTTATTTGGCCACCTTAAGATCATCAGATACAATTACCCCCAGATCCTGCTCTTCGTGTTTAGAAGAATTTCACCTCAAATATTGTATTGCTGTCTTGGGTCTTTGCAGCTTAAATCTTAGCTCCCAGTCTCTGGCTCATTTCTCGAACTTTGCTAGATCCCCCTTCATATTTTCTACATCTTCCTGGCTGCCCACCATTACAGATTTTGGTATCATCAGTAGAAAGACAAACCTCTCCTGACAATCCTTCCGCAATATCACTCATGAAAATGTTGAAAAGAACTGGTCCAAGGACAGATCCCTGAGGCACACCACTAGTAAACACCCCCTTCTTAGGAAAAACTACATTTACCATTACCCTTTGGTGCGTCCCACTCGGGCAGTTTCTAAATCACTACCTCTAGGATCCATAGCAAGGGCGCACAATGTATGTCTTCCTTGCAGAATTGTGTCAGAGGCCTTGCTGAAATCCAAGTACACTATGTCTAGCGCTCTCCCTTGATCCAACTCTCTGGTCACCCAATGAAAAATTGATCAGATTCGTCTGACAAGATTTACCTCTGGTAAAACCCTGCTGCCTTGGATCATGCAATCTATTGGGTTCCAGAAACTGCACTCTCCTCTGTTTTAGCTGCAATTCCATTAGTTTACTTGCCACAGAGGTTATCTAACCTGTCTATAGTTCCCAGCCTTGTCCTTGCTTCCGATTTTATGAATAGGAATCATTTCTACCCCTCTCCAGGCCTCTAGGACTAAGCCCGACTAAAGGAGCATTGAAAAGGTCAGCCAGTGATGCTGCCAGGACTTCTCTACGTTTCAATACCATCGCATGTATCCCATCCGGCCCCATCGCCTTATCTAAGTTAAGTTTAATTAGCTCCTCACGAACACACCGCTGTTCTGAAAATTGATTCGGGTTTTAGCTCACTTCCAATCTTATTTGTGTTCGTTTTATGGGGCCCTGCTCCAGGCCCTTCCACAGCGAACACCGAACAGAAATATTTGTTAAGTACATTTGCTTTTTCCTCATCAGCCTCTACATATTCCTCCCCTTCCCCTTTGAGTCTCACAATCCCACTTTTGGGCTTCCTTCTATCACGAACATAGCTAAAAAAAAAAAAGTCTTGACGCCCATTGTACTGGGTTTGCTATTTTTTCTTCTTTTTGAATTATTTGCATTCCTGACTTACTTTCCATTTCTCTTTGTTTTTCCAGATATTGTCGCCAGTCTTCCCCTTTCTGTGATCTCTTGAGGTTTATGAACGCTAACTTTTCCTCTCTTACCTTTTCAGCTACTTCTTTAGAAGACCAAAACTGGTCTCTTTTTCCTCTTCCCTTTATTTACTTTCCTAACAAAACTGTTAGTTGCCTTTGTGATGTTCCCTTTTGGTTTTGCCCACTGCTCGTCCGCTTCCTCTAGATTTTCCCAACCTGCTAACGATTCCTTGAGGTACTTCCTCATTTAAAAAAAAAAAAAAAAGTTTTCCTGAAGTCTAGGACACTTACCTTTGAATGAAGCTTCATCTCTTATTCTTTAATACTGAACCACCCCATCTACTTGTTTCCAGAGAATCACCCACTACCACATCAGAAATACTGTGCTCGTTGGTAAGCACCAGGTCCAGTATCGCTCCTTCCCATGTGGGGTCCGTTACCAGTTGACAGGACACTTCTTGCAGAGAATGCAAGTCCTCCCTGCTTGTAGAAGCCATTGAAGCTGGGATATCCCAATTAACAACCGGTAGATTGAAATTCCCCCAACAATAGCAGCAGCTCCCCTTTCATAACTTATTTTGTGAATCTCCTCTGTCTGTGAGGGAGGTCTGTAATTACACCAATACAAATAGATGTTCCATTCCCCCTTTCCAAATTAACCCACAATGCTTCCTCCTTATCTCATAAGCCCTGCAATGCTGTTGCTTTAATACTGTTCTTTATATTTATTTATTTAGACATTTTATATACTGTCGTTCCATGTAATGATCACAACAGTTTACAGAAGTAACATTCATAACTATTAATGACAAGTCTTGACAATTTACATAGATAGGTTAATCCACACTTATGAATATTATCTCAAATGAAATGAAATGTTCCAGTACATATTAAATTGCTTACTTAAGATCTAAGACTTAAGGCAAGTTGTACAGGAAAATAATATAACCTATCACATAATTGTCTGTACATACATTGTTTTTAAGATTCTTTGTTCTCTCATTATGTTTTATTCCTCCTGCTTCAATTAATATCTCATCTACGCCTCCTCCCTTCCTTAAAAGATTGTATAACTATATCCCAATCATGGTTTTCAGTGAACCAAGTCTCCAAGACAGCCATTTCCCATTCTGTGTGCATTAGTGTACACAGTTTTACAGATATTGACCTTTTCTTCCCCATTTCTATACAAGTATTTAATCTTTTACTTACCTTAGGGTTTGCTCACCCACCCCTGACAATTCTAGTTTAAAACCTAAATCAAATAAATAGAAACATGAGGCACAGAGGAGGCAACATGTTAAACTGTTAATACTGGCTGTTTAAACACTGCGTTAATGTGTGCATTAATGGCCAGTGTTAATGAGATGCAAATGAGGCACGTGTTAGACAGTAACACAAAAAGTTAACTACACCCATCCAAGATTTAATTAAGCATATTTGTATCAATGTACTCTGTTTTACATTTTGTTTATTTAACATTGTTTTCCACTGCGCTAAGGAGCTATTTATCATACTTTTTCATCTCATTACCTCAGCATAGTTTTGCATCCATGCTAACGCAAATTAGTTTACACATTAACAGCATTGTTAACGCACCTTAAATGCATTGCCATGCACACCATTTAGCATATTGGCCCCAGAAGGACTAATCTTAATGTGTGAAATCACTTGGGACAAACAAGTGTTTTAGAACATTTGAAGGGCCATTTTGGGTCAGACCAATAGTTCATGAAGCCTACCATCCTCTCTCTGTCAGTGGCCAATCCACTTGGAAGAAATGCCCAACAGATCTTAATGTGGAGATCCTGTCCCTCTTATTCACTCCCAACAGCAGGAGCTGGCAATCCCCGACCCTACCTGGCTAATAGTCATTAATGGAGCTGTCCAACCCCATTTCATACCCAGCTATACTGCTGGCCTTGCCCTTATCCTCTAGGTAACTAAATTCCACTGTCTGACTGGGCGTTAATTGAAAAAATAAATTAGTTCTGAATCAGCTATCAGTTAGTGTTGTGGAATGCCCCTAGTTCTGGTGCCGTGTAAAAGGGCAAATAACCAATGCCCATTTACTAGTTCCACATCAAAAACGTTTGCATCTCTCCATTGAGGAACTGAACCCCTTTCCTGCAGAAGAGCACACATTAGTACAGAAACAACTAAGAGCTTCTCAATGGCTGTTTTTCAACTGGCATTAATAAGCTCTTCAAATTGGAGAAAAGACGATAGAGATGTACAAAATCAGGAGTGGGCTGGAATGGGTAAATAGGGAATTAACCCTTTTTTTTGGGGGGGGGGGGGGAAATAAGTATTTTCTTAGTCCCTTTGCAATTCATGTGTTTTCTTGAAATGAATATGGAAAAATTTCATAAATAAAAAAAAAAGTCTATGAACAGTTATTAACCAGGGACTCCAGCAAAATTCACTACTTGTAGCTGTGAGCGAGAACAAGAAAACAGTACTGGCCACTGTCTGAGACAGAATGCTGGGCTCAATGGACTTTTGGTCTGATCCATCATGGCATGTTCTTAACTTTTACACTGAAGTGCAGTAATAAAAGCAGTGTTTTCTGAGTGTTAGTGCAGTGTGCACTCCTTTGATAAAAAAAAAAATATTAATAATGCAAAAAATGCACTAATATGTTAATTTGCACTTCATCTATTTTTAAAAACTTGGATAAATATTACAAGATTTTGAATGCATAGTAAGAGACAGCAAAATAATGCATGTAGATAAAACACAAGAAAATTTATTTTTGGAATTAAATGAAAAAATACCAATAGAGAACATTTTTATAAACTTAAAAAAACAAGGGAAAAATACAGCAAACTAGCATGACATGTTATCTAGGTAGGGTTACAGATTCTGAAAAAAAAAGTAGCCATTCTGTGCTTTAATACAAGTGAAAATAAATATATTTCTTTAGCCTTTAACAGTTAAATAAATTCATGCAAATTATATTTACACTCACAGGCCCTTAATGCAGGATGTGTTTCTTTACTAAAATTTCCCAATTTTGATTTTTAACCCCCTCTTTCCTTCCCCACCCAGGACCCTATACAAATAAAAAAAATTAATTGCTCTGGCTAAACAAACATCTTTAGCAAAGGAAATGTTTTTTTGTGCACCAACATACATTGATTCCTTCTTTGATTTTTGCCATGTGCTGGGAATACAGCATAAGATATATATATATATAAATATATATATATGGGGGGGGGGGTCATTTTGTAACATCACGCATAAATTTAGCTGACAAATATGCACATAAGCTACACCAATCTTCAAAGCGGACTTGTGCCACTTTGAAATCATCCCAGCAAACTCCCCGCCCGCAACTCCACCCGCTATTTGCTGAGAGAATTTACAAGCACGCTTTTTAAAATTAAAAAAAAAAAAAAAAAAAAGCATGCATGCCACTCCCAACCCCGGCCAGACTCTGCCCCCTGGAGTGCCTCTCCCCATGCACGTACAGCGTGTGCTCCCAATTTTATGGGCGGATCAGTGGCATCATTTTCTAGGGGCCCAATTCTGCAGGTAAAGCAGAAGTCCCTTTGAAAATGACCCTCCCTATGTATGTGTGTGTGTGTTTATTTATTTTTATATATATATATATATATATATATATATTATATATACACACACACACACACACACACACACTTATGCATACATAGATAGGGTTCTTTTACAACATTAAATTGACTCAACAAAGACAAGAAATAAGTAAACTGTTTCTTCATGGAAACATAGCAGCTTAATCATTTTTCTCTTTCTTTTTAAGAAAAAGCAGGGGGTTGTTTTCTTGTTCCCTCCCAAGTGGTATACACAATTAAACTGCCTCAAGAGCCCGCCATCTCTCTAGTTATCGTAAGCTAGGTCTGGGCGCTGTGCATCCACAGCTTGGCAAAATGCTGCGGCCACTTTTCCAGGGCCTTTCTAAATCCTGCACACCACTTCGCGGGGAACCAACTGTGTTTTCAGTGCATTGTTCAGAAACCCAGGCCTTGCATTGGCAAACCCCCAACGCAGTCAACCAAACTCCAGGGCCTAACAGGTCTTCTAACTCCCAGCCCAATGGCTTTCAGATAAAGCTGGATGAGAGAGACCAGGGCTGGATCAAAATCTTATAGTGACCTGGAATTGAGTTGGTAACAAACAATTCTCCAGCCTGTAGCAGGCAGTCAGAGGAGCACAGAACTGTTAAGGCAACCATGTGTATGGCCATGCAGGAAAAGGAGGAGAGCACTAAGGGCATATGCTAGGGATTGCAAAAAAAAGGAAATACTGGAAAATATGCAGTGAAGAAATAAAGGGGAAACCTGCTTTGGAAGTGCAAAGATGGACATGCCACATTACGGAGCTCAGAGGCAGGAAGAGTTAGAGATGAAGGGTCTGGCTGAGCTCTAATCCAGAATAATCTGCAAGCGCTTGCAGCAGATGCAATATCAGAAGCTAAAACAGAGGGGGGCGAATGACAGACATCATGACATAGAAGTCAGGAGAGGGGCTAGGGAGCAGCGGCTGTAGAGACCATTGGTTCGCTATGGCCCCTGCTCAATGGGCCAGCTTCCCTTTCAGACCAACTCCCACCACTGGGGTAAACTCCTCTCTTGGTCTTTGGCGGGGCCCTCACGTGGTGCAGTTCACACGGGATCGCCAGTCACAGAAAGCCAATAGGCCAGCTCCAAAACCGGGGAGCAGCGCCCCAGCACAGCTCTCATGTCTACCTCTTTCACCTTTATGCCAGATGTCCCAAACTTTCAGCAGAGGTTGGAGAACTGTGGTTCTCAAATGCCTTGCTTTCTTTTGGTTTTGCAAACATCCACAATGAATTCCAGTGATACATTTGCATACGGTTGTCTAAATCGAGTTCATTTGCATAATAATTTCTGTTCAAAATCACAATCGGTGGCAGGCACTCCAGAACAGCAGTTGACTGCCCTCAGTTTGAAAAGGAAGTCCCTCCTTCATTTTTACTCTTAAAACCCCGTAGACACCCCCCTGGGCACATCTGGACCTTACAACCTTGGCCAGTCAAGCAGTTCCACCCATTCTGTGCCTTCCCTCTCTAAGGGCTACTGGATCAGGTAAACATTTTATAGCTGAGATGCTGGCAGTACACCAGTTTAAAGTCCTCTGAACTAAGGAATTCCTGCCTTAAAAAAAGACCAGACAGGCAGTTCTATAGTAGATGATACTAACCGTAAGGCACACCTCTGATTGTATGGTTCATGTGTAAACGGCCTTTCATTCTTCCTTCCATACTAACCATGTTCCCTTTGGGTCCTAGGAAAAGTGGCTACAGTCTGTGCCTGAATACCCCAGTAAGGTGCTCCAAGCCCTGACACTATCTAAGGAACCAATTATTATTACTATAAATATCAGAGTGTGTAGCATCTGACCTACACTTAGAAATAAAATTAAAAAGCCGATCCATCCAAAAATCATCATAATTTTTTCTTGATGATTGCTCACCCAAATAGCTTGTCTGTAGCTTTCATGCTTCACAGCTAAGTGTAAAGTGGACCAATACCCAGCATTAGCAATGATTTTTAATTAAACAAGACATAGTGTTGTTTTGAATCTCTGACAGTGATCAGGTGGTAGTGGATTAGGGTGAATCTGGTTATAAATCACCCAGTGTGCCGCATTAGAAGTGGTCTTAATGTCCACTCCCAGTTAGTCTTAAAGGAAAGGAGTTCTGACCCTTTTAATGTTTAAGATGGATAAACGTGATTATTATTCATCCTAACGGGAGGCAGGGATCTGAAAATAGCTTAGATGGGCCTCTGGATAGTGTCATCCCCTTCTCTGTGTGCAATGGAAAGTATTGCTGTTAAGTTCTTCATGGGCCTTAGTGAGGCCTAAATATACATATTAACCACATCCACAGCGACTCTGCAAGACAGAGATGTTATGGCTCAGTGTCACATAAGCCAGGGATCTAGCAGCACCCAAGGCAAGGCACCATAAACAAGGCAGAGCCTGCCTGAGAAATTAGTGCACCTCTCCCAAATAAGAGGGAGAAAGCCCTGGTAGATCCTGGTTCTTCACCAACAACTCTAGGACTGCAGTAACTCATAAGGCAGGGACCATGCAGAGCCTCATTACTGTCAGAGAACAGGTCGAAGGTAGCTTCTTACACAATCATTTCTTTAAGTTGATTTTACAGCTGCTCAAAATATTAACATTCTAAAAACACAGTGGCACCTTCACACGCAAACGAGCTAGCCGCTATCCACTTGTGCAGGAGGTCACCACTGGCTATTTCAATTGCTTCACGTGTTTGAAGAGTACTAAACTCATTCCATAACAGACACAGCAAGGAGCTGGATGTGCTGCCAGCAAATGCCCAGGGAACGCCACCTGTCTTGGGTTTGCTTTATATTGTTCAACCTCACGCTTGGCTTCCAAGATGTCATGTGACTCCCTCTTTAACTACTCAACTGTATGGATTACGGACCCTCTCCATAAAGCCACACAATGTCCAAACGGGTGCTGGCGTCTATCGGCAGTAAAGATAATGAACGAAGGAGACACCAGTGATTTCCAAGGAATCGCCTCGAGGAATCTCTTCCCTTGATGCCCAGTTTCAGCTCCTTCTAAGCCTTTACTGTATCTTGTGTCATCTCTGCTGCACGTCCTTTCACCATGGGAAAGATTTGCGTTAGGTGTGAGCACAGAACATCTCATTGCTATCCAGTCCGGCACACTGGTGGACTTGGAAGCTACTTGAGTAACCCTAAAGAGGACTCAGAAAAGGAGCAGAACATCCGTCACCAGGTGGATATGGTCACCCCTCCTCCTATGGGCAGACACACATACACTCTTTAAAACTCAGAGTTAAATCGGGCCATAACAAAACAAATCACGAATGGCAACAGGACTGATCACCCTAAACAACGCTGGCACACCGATACACTATCAACCAACAGGCAAACAGCAGACCAGTCAATACAAGCTCTGCAAGCTGTCTCAACGTCACTTGAGAAACACCAAAATGATGACGGAGATGTGAGCCCAAATAAGCCACATTCTGATTTGGGTTGCAACTTTGATGACTTCAAGGATGCACCAACCAGGGTTGTGAAACCACAGGGGAGACACCAGGGCACCCCCGAACCAGCAGGGCATTGCTGCAGCTTCTCAAAAGTGTTGCAAGAACACAGTGATAACTGATTTACAGAATGTCAAGGGAAGTTTTCTTCTCCGGGGATGGAATCACTCTGCCCAGACTCCCTAATTACCAGCCACAACGAAAAAACAAATCACACTGTAAAGCATAAAAACTTGGAAACTTCCCCTAAAACTGCAAAGAAGCCCCAGATGCAGTCAGTACAGCACCCGCTTCTGGTGACCCCGGTTACAGCTACCACCTTCCAGGAACAGCAGCACAGTCCTTGGTGGTCAGGAGAGTCAGGCTGTGAAGCCAACGCACATCACACCCAAGAGCACGAGATGCAGAGCACGACAGGAAAGCGCCCCAAAAACGTAACGGTCTTTAGGTGGGGGACTTAAGCTGCCACTGACTCCGCACCGGTAAGCCAGGTGCACAATGTCCTTGACCCAACTGCCAGGAGCCGGCTGCGATGCCACGAGCGACATAGGCCACTCCCGTCACCGCTGCGGAGGATGCCATTTGTGAGTCTCTTCCAAACAAGGGCGCCCCCTTCCCTGCCCCAGGATCACAGCTTAATGAGTCTTAAAAATGAAGACGTACTTACATATTCAGTTGAAACGGGGCTGACCATCACCGTTTAGTATGTGAGCTTTTGCAGTATTGCACAATATGTAGCGGGTCTGGGCATTCATTTGGAGTTAGAAATGTAAAAAGTCTGCATGGACCGATTCCACGGCTGAGGCCGTCACTATGCACAATCGGAAGGCCTGGAACGTTCAACCAATCCAGAGACGTTTGACTGGCTGACCAAAGTACCATGCTTTCTCACCGTATTGCACGCCCTTTCCAGAAATTCATTTCCCTCCAGGAAAGCTTGGATTTATGAAAAACAAAAACAAGAACCTGGTAGAGTGGTAAACAGATGAGGATCCTCCAATCCTCAGCTCGGTACCACTTTGGCTTTGCTGATTCATGCGGCACTGCACCTCCACACAGACACATACATGCGCACACGCGTGTGATAAAGAGAGAGCGCTAAGGGACGGCCATCGTACGAGACAGACAGACAGACACACCGCATTTTCACAGGACAGGACGACTCTTCTGGAGGGCCACTTCTCCCCTCCCGAGAAGGAAAAGCCACGGCCTGCAGATTCCCTGGCTACCTTGGCTACGAGGAACACGATCGTGTGCCCTGTGGCAGGTCGCCAGGATGCTGCTGCTACCGCCAAGAAGCCTGGCGGGGATAACGCCTCGCTCCTGGTTAAAACATATTTTGTTTCCTTTTATTATGTTACAGCACAACTTCTATGGGACACCGGTTTGACGGACACAACCACGATGGCTTATTTTGTTTACGTTCTGTCAAAGAAACCACAAATCTGTATGGCTGTGGATGCTAAGTGGCTTCGCGTCTCCCCCTCACCACCCACCTCCCCGAGTTAGTCAGGCTGGGTGGAGTTTCCAAGCCACCGCACCTTTCTGCCCTTTGGAAATCAGGCGGCAGCTGACTGGCCCAGTAAGGTAGATATTAAGGTGTAGGCCGCCTCCTCTGAGCCCCCATGGTACGCCTCCTTTCAGGACTAGAAGTCATGGGCGAAGCTTTCACACTGAGATCTCGTACGTCGTCCCTCCAACCCCAGACACCTTTTTAACACTGGAGTGTCGGGAGGGGCTGACCGTGCTACTCGGGGAACTTGAGGCTGATCCCAGCCGGCAGTCGGCCCGGGAAATCCCTTTCGGCTGTCCATTAATTTTACTGTGAGGCGTCTTCACCTGGAGATCTTCCCTGTGTCCAAGAAAAAAAAAAAAGAAACAAAGGAAAAGAGAGTGTGCGTTAGCGACAGAATCCAAGACTTGAGGGACTTGAGGGACTTGAGCATTAGAATAATTATGGAGGGTGCCTCCCTCTGCTGAAAACCAGGCCCAAAGCCCCAGTGACAGGACGTTGGCAGATCTCAGCTCAGTTACCTGCTTCAATTTTGTTACCCCCTGGGAGAGAGACCAGTGGGTGAGAAATGGCCACAAAAACAAAACACCACATTATACTAACGTGAGCAGGAGAAAGCCTAATTAGTGACTAGCAGAGGGAGGTGCAGGCTAGGAATAAGGAGCACTGGCAATGAATTCTGCATAGCATTTACATCTCCTGATGATCTTATACACTGTAAAACCCAAAGCTATAAACAATGAAGGAGATCCAAACATCAGCGGCTCCAGTTCTATTCCCAGCATTTGGCCAGTACCAGAGGTCCGACTCCCCTGCACAGTATAGGCGAAAGCTTCACTTTGAAGCTCCACGCCCTCTTCCATGCATCCCTTGTTTCCATCTGTCTGTCTGCAAATCCCTGGATCTCTCTCGGCAGCACCTCAGCTGCATTCTGTGTGTGGGCTCAGTGGTTTCCTTCTGCTCCTCTGGGCTTCTAATTCAGCTGGGACTATGGCCCTAATGAGCAACTAACACACGGGCCGGTACAGAAAAAAGTGCGGGAGAGCCGCGCACACAGGCCACTCTCCTGTGCGCGCGATTTAGTATCGGCCCGCATGCAAATGAGGGCCCGCGGTAAAAAGAGGCGCTAGGGACACTAGCTCATCCCTAGCGCCTCCTTTTTGACAGGAGCAGTGGCTGTCAACGGGTTTGACAGCCGACGCTCAATTTTACCAGCGTCTGTTCTCGAACCCGCTGAAGCCACGGGTTCAGAAAACGGATGCCAACATAATTGAGTGTCCATCTTCCAACCCGTGGGCCGCGGGAAGATTTTTTAATTTTTTTTTTTAAATTTTAAATTTTTTTTTATTTTTGGGGCCTCCGACTTAATATCGCTATGATATTAAGTCGGAGGGTTACAGAACAGCAGATTTTTCTGCTTCTCTGTATACTTCCCCGGTGCCGGAAGAAATTAACGCCAGCCTTTGGGTAGGTGTTAATTTCTGAAAGTAAAATGTGCGGCTTGGCTGCACATTTTACTTTCTGAATCGCGCAGGAATAACTAATAGGCCCATCAACATGCATTTGAATGTTGCAGGCGTATTAGTTTCGGGGGGGTTGGCCGCGCGTTTTTTGACGCGCTATTACCCCTTACTGTATAAGGGGTAAAATAGTGCGTCAAAAACGCGCGGCCAAACGCGGGATAACAGTGCGCCCTGTACTGTATCGGCCTGACAGCTCTTACCACCCCCAGCAATTTTTAAGCCTTTCTTCCCTTCGTTGATCTAACCCTGACTTGGGAAGGAAGCTCTGATCTCATGCAGGGCAGCACACAGCATGGCCAGGGAGCCATTGGGCCACTATTACAGCAAGAACAAGAGCAAACCAGCACATGTCCTTAACCTCCTAAGTCATGTGCTTCATCAGTGCTGGAAGCCAACAAACTTTATTAGCAAGTGGTTTACCAAGGCAAACTTTGATTCCTCCTGACAAATACTGTACAGCCTTTACTACCCACCACATGGTCTAGGCCCAGCCGTTCAGTTTATGACGACTCCGTTTTATTACAAAGCTAGACTACTGTATTTTCTTTTAAAGTGAGGACAAGAATCCATACCTTTGAGTCCCTATCGACTGTGGATCCACCATCTCCATACTACTGAGAAATGTGACTGCCTTTTGTCCCCCATAAGATGGTGACCTTGGAATCCCCGTGGGGGATGGGGGGACCTGGTGGCCAGGTGACTTGTACGATCCATTGCTCACCCTGCCCTGCAGGGCTTGATGGGACTGGATATTGTTATTGGCTAAATCCGCCTGGAGGGAACTCGTAGAAGTCCTTGGTGCCCTGGTCATGGCACTGGAGAGCGGGGACACAGAGGACTGCACTACAGGGTTCCTTGTGCTAAAGCCGGTGGCGGTCAGCAAACTGTCCCTCGATCCGTATCTCATGGCCATGCCACGTGGGTCTTCAGAGAGAGCGCCCACCTGCTGCAGACCGTAACTGCCGGGGGTGTCGTATGCCCCCGAGTCCACGAGCACGGGCTCCACACGAGCGTGCAGCAGCCTCTCCCTCTCCTCCACCTCCTTCCTCTCCTGAATGGAGGCCATGATGCTTTTGGAAAGGTTGTCGTAGCGCACTGGCGACGGGTCTCGCTGAGGCGGGGCGGGTTTCCCCAGCACCGGGCTGAAACTCTGCACGGGCGGCTGACACTGCAGCTCACTGCCTCTCAAGTGGCACATCTTAGCGGACAGGTACGGAGAGTGGTAGCCTACGGAGCTCGCACCGCTGTGGGCGATGCACCTCCCTCCAGCGGGGGACAGAGGATTTAGCAAGCTGTCGTACGACAAGCTGCCGTTCCTGTTTGACAAGGCACTGGGGGAAAAAATGCTCTTGTAAGGCATGGAGGCCACCCCTTCCGACTTCAAGACGTGCAGAGGGACCTTCTCTGTTCCTCGCCTGCTCGCTGACTTCAGGCTCAGCGAGCGGGAATTGACAACCAGCGAATCCAGTTGGAGAGGCGAGGATTTGTAGATCTTGTGAAGGGAGCTCTTTCGGTAATCAGGGACGTCCAAACTGGGTTCGGACTGGTAGTCGTTAGCCCTGCAGGCCTCCTCCATCGCAGCTCCTTCTCTGTGTCCTTCTGACAACGAAATCTGAGAAAAGAAATCCACATCAGATAGTGAGGTGAGCACAGCCAGATGTATCTATGGCTCATGCACAGAAAGCAATTCCAAAAATGGAGTAAAACTGTCAGAAAAACTTATCCTCAAACTCGGTTACTATTGCGACCATACTACTGCGATCATTTTGCATTACAGTAAAATCTTTCATCCCTACTGACTCTTGCAGTCTTAAAACTGTGCTGAGTTACAGTGGGTATACAGGAGGTACAAGACAAGTAAAGGGAGTGCAAGGGGGAGCACAGGCAGTATACAGGGAGTAAAGAGACTGCAGAGACAGTACAGGGCAGGTATAGGAATGTTATAATCCTATCTTGAAATTCTGATATCCTTTCCTATATCCCAGTTCTGTTTATTGTTATGTTACCAACTGTTCCGTGTAAACGTTCTTTTCTTATTTAATCACCCTGTTCCATGTAAACCGATGTGATGTGCAAACGAACCTCGGTATATAAAAGCTTTAAATAAATAATAAATAAAGAGAGTGCAGAGGGAGAGTACAGGGCGGGTATATGAGGTAAAGAGACTGCAGAGGGAGAGTACAGGGCGGGTATATGAGGTAAAGAGACTGCAGAGGGAGTACAGGGCGGGAATATGAGGTAAAGAGACTGCAGAGGGAGAGTACAGGGCGGGTATAGGAAGTAAAGAGACTGCAGAGGGAGAGTACAGGGCGGGTATAGGAAGTAAGGAGACTGCAGAGATAGTACAGGGCGAGTATAGGAAGTAAGGAGACTGCAGGGGGAGTATAGTGCGGGTATAGGAAGTAAAGAGACTGCAGGGGGAGTATAGTGTGGGTATAGGAAGTAAAGAGAGAGTACAGGGTGGGTATAGGAAGTAAAGAGACTGCAGAAGGAAGTTCACAGACTGCAGGGGGAGTTTAGACAGCACAGTTGGCTTATAGGGAGCATAGGCATATACAGGGAGTGGTTAGAGAGGGTTCAGGGGCTGGTTAGAGAGGTCAGGGCATACACTCACCTGTTCACTTGTAGCATGATACTGCACTTTGGGGTTTGCACTGAATGCTGGTCGGTATTTATACATTGCAGGAGTTGGAGGACTAATCAGTTTTGGTGAGAGGCTACTTTCTGAAAAACAGCAATATAGAAAGTAAGTTTTTAGTGTAAAAGATTTTTCTAAATATTCCATAATAAACAGTTCTGCTTTACTAGGAAGGGACTCCAAAGATCAGCCTCCACCTCTGCCAGTGCCAAGTGCACAAGACAAGGTCAGAATGTAAAGAGAAGTGACTGGAACGCCCCCACAGCGCTATCTCAGTTTATCCGACTACATGCCAAGCAGCTCACGAGTTACCTGCATAAACGTTACCCAGATGAACTCTCTGAATATCGACTGCTTTATGTCTCAGAATTATACAATATAATCACCATTTATGAAGGATCAATTAAAATGCAATCAGGAAAACTTCTTACTTCAAAGATACAGAAGTTTTCTGTTTGTGCAGAATTCCCCGGGAGTCATGGAAAAGAACATCACAAAGCCAGGACCCTACCCCCAGCCTCCCCCCCAGAGCTGGACACAGCCCATTCCCCAGGATCACCCCCTCACCACCAGTTCACTCTTTTTCCTCCCACCCCTCTCTTCCTCTCCCTTAGCCCTCCCCCCCACAACCTTGCTCTCTTCCTCCCCCTCATCAGTCTTCCAGCTCACTTTCTTCCTCTCTTCCCAACCGAGGCTCGACCCCCTCCCTGCTTACTGTCTTCCTCCCCCTCTCAGGTATGAACCCCCAGCTCACTCCCTCCCCCATGCCCCAGGTTTGAAGCTTGCTCTCTTCCCTCCCCAGGCTTCACCCCTCCCAACTGTCCCCCAGGTCTCTTGTTCTCTCTCCCAGGCTCAAACCCCACCCCCAGCTCTCCCTTTCCAGCCTCTGCTCTCACTGCTCCCTCCCTCCATCCTGGCTTATACAGAACAATGCCATAGCAGTAGCCACGCGGGCGAGCGGCTCCTTCTGGACCACACTGGCCGATGCTGCTGAGTCCTGTGCTCCTCTTGTGGTTTGTGTGGGCTGACGCTCCTCTATTGGCCCATACTGACCGACGCCGATACTGCTGCTGCCTGGTCCATGCACCAAATTCTGCTCAATAAATATAAAAATTCTGGGCATGAGGAGAATTCAGCACAAATTCTGTGTTGCATGGTTGGTTCAGAATTCCCTCAGGAGCATGAGATCCAGGAAAGCAGATGGAAGTGTAACGTCAGTTTCAGAATTTCCGTAGTAATTGCTCAGACTGTTCCATTCTTTGAGCAGACACCGGAGGCCTGGCAGTGTTTGGGGGTTTTTTTGAGGGGGGGGGATGGGGCGTTTTCGCTTGGCAGTCTCCTCTTGCTCCTTCTAGCTTCAAGCTCAATTGCAACGACGCCATGAACCTTCATTTGCAACTATGCAAGATCTTTCTCCTGCTATAAACCCCACATACCCCCTTGTCCTCTTCCAATAAACTCCAGCTACTGCGGCAACAGCCTTGGGCTCCCACCTGAATCCGGGGCACGTGCCCCCCCCCACCTCCGTGTCAGGATACTCGGGAGGCTCCGATGCCAGATGCTACTTTTCTCCCTCTTTCGCTAGGGGCTGTGAACTGCACCTCTGCAGAGCCAGGGAGCAGAGGCCAGGCATCCAACCCCCGGTCCTCCACAAGGCAACGCACAGCCACCCTATTCTCTGTTTCTTCTGAAATCCTGAGGGGGGGGTTTCTTGCTGCAGTATTCCTAGCGCTAACCGAAATCTGTTTTAAATTTGGACTTGGAGACCTGAGGTTTAGTAATGGGCCCCATGGTACTGTCAGAGCTTTTTAATAAGCTTCACACAGGTCAGAGAAAGCTGCACTAAAAAGGAATGCTAGTCAGGCAGTAGGGATTGCATCTCAGTGTGTCAGCCGGCACATATAATGCGTGAAACCATCACCTGCTCTGCAAACACGGACAGATGTGCTCACCTTCACTGGCACCCAAGCTCTTCAGGTCGCTGTGCTTGTTCGAGTCTCCCTTCGGTGGCAGAGGGGGCTGCATGTCCAGGCTCTTATCCTCCAGATGTTCCAGGCTACCTTTAGACTGGGAAGAGAGAGCCAATTAATCACCTCCCTCAGGAAACAACGTTCTGTAATGCTGTCCAGGCACTGAACAGAAAAAGATACTGCTGTATGGTCAGCAGGACTCCCGTTCCCATTTACAACAAAACTACAAGTACCACAGTGCACTGGGACAGAAGGTAAAAGGCCTGGACCAACATGAAGCTCCCCCCATATTGATGGTTAGGTTGTGAGCTGTCTTTGCTGAGGATGGGCCGAGTGAGACAAACCACATCCACTCAGCAAAAGCTATTTTGTTTTTATTTTTGATGGGAGGGGATCGAGCTGCTTCACTCTGCCACAGATGGGAGGGGATCGAGTTGGTTCACCCCGCTGCAACTCTACCTTAGTCCTCTGCAGATTGGCTGGGATCCCGTTGTCGCTGATCTTCACAGTGATCTGTTTCTCTGACAAATCAGGTCGAAGAAAAGGAGGCTTCACGCTCACAGCCTGTTTCTTCTTTGGCTCGACAATATATCTACACAATTTTAAAATAAAAGGAACAAAAAAGAGAAACAATATTTGCTAGTGAGACTGAGAAGTGGGAAGCACTAACAGCAGCCTTCCAGTTAAAGGAGCCCCCCCCTTTAGCAGCAGTGGCACCAGCAGTAACAGTACCCGAAGCAGCCCCAGGCATTCAATCACAGGAGAGGGGGGACTGTTGCAGCCCACGGGAGGTGCAGGGCGAGGGCTGGGCTGTGGTCTGTTAAGCTGCACTGACAGGGGGAGTGGCACAGGGTGTGAGGGGGGAGCTAGCAAGACTGAAAGCCACAGCTGTCCTGAGATCTCATCATCATTTTCATCAGGGGGAAGGTCTGCTTTTAAGATCATTTTTTTCCCAGCAGGGAGTATTTTTTGAGGTGTAAAGGGTCAGAAAAGAGATCTATATTTCTCAATTTTAGACACCCTGCCATCGGCGCATCCCTGCCTTGGTTACACAGGGAGCCTCGTGCTACAAGCAGGTCGTAATCAGTGCATTAGGTCGGCATCTGTAGGATGCAGAGATGCCCCTAACGTGCTCGCTATGCTAATGACATCACAACTTACACAGAAACATATCCTCTTAGTGCAAGTCGCTCTGATATTATTCTGAAAATGTAAGAGAGAATTTGTAACCCGTCTAAACAGGCAGGAAGCTAGAAATACATTCTGAAAGTAAACACCTGTGAAATTTCCTTTAAAGCCTTTTATTCTACTTATAAAAGAACATTCCTGTTCTACCTGGGAGCCAAAGGGCTGCAGAGGACATGCTCCAGATTGCCACAGCACCCTCGAGTGAAAGGATTGACTCCTCCTCGGAACTTCCCAGTCACCTGCAAAACATACACAGTGCCAGGATGAGTAGCTCGCCCTATCCCGAGAGCACCCAGCCCATAGCGCAACACCTCTCAGTACTCTGCAGGCACCCAGCCCATAGCACGACACCTCTCAGCACTCTGCAGGCACCCAGCCCATAGCGCAACACCTCTCAGCACTCTGCAGGCACCCAGCCCATAGCACGACACCTCTCAGCACTCTGCAGGCACCCAGCCCATAGCGCGACACCTCTCAGCACTCTGCAGGCACCCAGCCCATAGCGCGACACCTCTCAGCACTCTGCAGGCACCCAGCCCATAGCGTGACACCTGTCAGCACTCTGCAGGCACCCAGCCCATAGCGCGACACCTGTCAGCACTCTGCAGGCACCAATCTCAATGTTCTGAGAGCGCTAGGAGCTCACCCAGACCACATGCCAATATCTCGCAGTATCCCGAGAGCACCATGAAATTCAAAATATCTCCTTAGCATTGTACAATCTATGGGAGACGAGCATGCACGCTGCACTCCCATCAGAGTTTTATGTTTTCCAATTGTGGGAGCTATTTATCCAATATCTAAATCCATCCAAACTGATTGAGCTGCGGCAAAAAAAGGCCAATAGAAGAGAAAGAACAAGTTTGGATTCGGGCATGGGCCGAACTTCATGGGGTGTTGAGGGGCCCAGGATCTCTTAAAATCTCTACCTGCATAAACTGGGTCCCTCCCTTTCCCCAAAGCAGCTCCCTCCCCCTTAATTTATTTGCACTACAGAACTGATACCATGGTTTACTTTTACAGTCACCAGCTGCCAGCGTTTTCTAGGATTCATTTTATGGTCGTTTGTCTCGCTTTCAAGGTTATTCATGGTTTGGCTCCAGACTGTTTGTCAGCAAAGGTTGCTAAATATTCCGAGGCCGTCTCTTAAGGTCAGGGAATACTTTTCATTCTGTCTTTTTGAAAGTTTAAGCTGATTTTCCTCTCTTTTTATTAACTGTTATTCTGTTTTATATTATATTGTTGGGCTTTAATTATTTAAACAAATGCTATTTATCTTATGATTAAATATACTTAATGCTGTGTTGTACTTCACCGGGATCTTATTTTGCTTGGTGGATTAAATGGATGTAAAATTCAATAAACAAATCTCACAGTGACATGCGGCCAGCTGGTGGCTTTGCTGTTCTGACACAGAAAATCTGAACATTTTCCTTCAGAACCTGGGAGTGGATGTTTATAACTCTGCCAGGGAACTTGGCAGACCGTGCAGGCACAGTTCAGTCTCTCGGATCAGCGCACGGTGACAGAATTTGAGCTTACCTGCTCATTCGTGGTGCGTCCTCGGGCCACCAAGACAATGTGGAAACCCGTCAGGCCAATGACGGGGATGAAGAAGAGCCCAGTCACGCACATCACTGCCACGCTGGGCATCGCCGCTAAGGAGGCCAACGCCAACGCTCAAAGAGAGACGGCAGATAGGGAGGTTTCACAATAAGCATCACTGGCTGGCACTTCTCCCCCAGCAAAGAGGACACTGTCCCTTCTCAGATTCCTCCCCTCCCTTACAGGAATATTTAGCTGTCGTGGCAATACAATTATTTTTTCTTATTTGTCCAACAACCCAAATTAAGCCAGCTATTGGAAGGACCTGCTCCTTCTGGGTAATGACTCAAATGTTCTAGACACTGAGGCTTTGATCGTGCACAGACCCACACGGTGTCTGTTTTGTGGTTTCCAGCTGGCCCTCTCTTCTCATTTGACAGGATCATCCAGTTCTGCTTTACCCTCTTGGCATGCTGGGACTTGTTGTTCCCATTTCCTTAAGAAGAGTAGACAGGCAGCAGGATAGCGGCAGGCCTGGATGAACCTGTCTGGGGAGCCAGTGGGAAACCCCTCTCTCGGTTTCCATCATATTTCCCCCCCCCCCCACCTGCTCCCCCCTCCTCCACCATTCCTTCCAAAAACAGGATACGTGACAGTGGTGTGAACTGCCCCCAGTCTGTCCATGTGGTTTAAAATGTAGATCAAGCCAAAGACGAACACGCTGACCATGTGTGTGCTTAAGGACAGAAGGAAGAGGAAAAAATAGCGGTAGTTTCTCCGTCCAATGCAGTTGTTCACCCAGGGGCAGTGATGGTCAAAATCCTGTAGCAAAAAAAAAAAGAGCCAGAGAAACAGAATAGTCTGACAGAGCTCTCAGCAAACAAACAGCCCGATACAGAAAGGATCGCGGGAGAACAGGCGCTCCGTGTTGAACGCTCAACTCTCCCGACGCGCGCCCAGCCACCTCTCCTGGGTGCGCAATCCTATATTTAAATGAGGGGGTTGTGCTAAAAAGAGGCACTAGAGACGATTACGCGTCCCTTGCACCTCTCCTTGGCCCAGGAGAGGTGGCTCTGTCGGGGGGTTCAGCAAACAGACGCTCAATTTTACCAGCGTCGGTTAGGAAAATAGACGCCGATAAAATTGAGCGTCCGTTCTCTTAACCAGACGGCACTTTTTTTTTTTTCTTTTTCATTTTTGGTTCCTCCGACTCAATGTTGCTAGGATATTAAGTCAGAAGGTGTACAGAAAAGCAGTATTTTCTGCTTTTCTGTACACTTTTCTGGGCTCTTCATAAATTAACTCCTGCCCTTGGGAAGGTGCTAATTTATGAGCATAAAATGTGCGGATTGGCCGCACATTTTACTTTCTGAATCCTGGGTGACTGACTAATGGTTTCATCAATGTGCATTTGCATGTGATAAGCGCTATTAGTTTTCAGGGGGTTTGGCCGCACACTTTCGAGGCGCTAAACCCCTTACAGTATAAGGGATAATAGACACCCCTCGAAAACACACAGCCAAACCCGTGTTAAACAGTGCGATCGGCCAAGTGCACTTTACAGAATCGACCCGAACGTAAACCTCATTCTGGGAGCAGCAGCATATTGGGAACTCTTGCCTTTGTAAATCCACCCCCAGCTGACATGAATGGGAACAGCAATCCATTGAGTTGAACGGACAATTAACCTTTTCATTGGATTAGCCAAAGCTGATGGTGTCCATGACCCTACAAAGTTTCCTTCTTCAAATGGACAGTCAACATTCCTCTATGCACGTTAATCCCTGCTTTAATCACCAAAACGGACTGTAGGGCCCTCCATGTACTGCTTGTTTTCCTCAAAACCTTTACTAAAATTCCAGAGGGAACTTAGGTCAGGAAGCTTAGTCAGGTACCAGTTTTATTCTGAGGAAACTAAAAATGTATTTATTGGAGATAAGGCAAGACTTACTTTCTTCCATTTTTTCACCATTTGTTGAAATGATTTAATAACAGAACAGAAGCTGATGTACAGATTTATTGTTGCAACCAGCTAGAGCAGATGGTTAAACTTAATGAATATCCGCTGGAAGTACAGGCTTGGTTAAATAGCAGAGTCCTCTGGCTGAGCCTCGTCTCCCTCTCCAGATGACTATGAAGAGCAGAGAAGTCTATCCAAGTGAGATGCAATATTAGATTTGCATTTTACATTTCAAAATCACATCAGTAGTGTTTCAAAAAGTCATTTTTCCATTTGAAAATACATGTAATCTTTGTGCATTTGTAGGAATAGATGATCCACGCATTATTTACAAGGTGGCTTCACTATTTCAATGACTATTTATCATTCTGAAAGATGAAGAAAACTGTGCTTTCTAAGCAAGCTTTGGATGATACGTAGCTGTTGTACTTTGGAAGTTATTGCTGTGGAGAGAAGTGGCACGATTTTATTGGTACTTCCGATTTATTGCATGTGCAGTGTATGTATTGTGCGTCTTAAAACTTCATAAGTGTATTGGGTTCCGCACTGAATATATAAGTATTAAATATATAAAAAAAAAATATAATGTACTAGGGAGATGATTTTCAAAAAAGAGTTGCAGATGTAAAAATTAGGATAGTCGTGCACAAGCAGCCAGTTCTCACGCAATCCACATTTTATAAAAATTGAAAACGTGCGCACATATAGGCGTGTAAAAAAGCAGCGGTCCAGAGGTGTTCCGGGGCAAGTCCAGCAGGGGTACTCTGCTATTTTTAAAGACACGTTCGTATCTTTGGCAGCTTCCTTGCGCAATTTTACACCTACTAATTATCCGGTGCAACTGATATCAGACTTGTTTTTTGTGCAGTGCTGACTGGCTGGGAGGTCTCGATGACCTGGAGAAGGACTGGGTGAAATAGTAGGGTCATTGGTAAACTGGTTCATTTCAATCATGCACGATTATTTTTAAAATATGCCTTGTGCACTTAAAGCTGGACATATCCTTGACCTAATATTTGCTAATTACATTAATTGTAAAATAAACAATTTTGCCCTGGTCTGCTCATCAGTTAACTAAAGCAAAAATAACCCTCCACAACACAACACAAACAAATTCAAAGAATAGTCAATCTTTCTCCTTCAGAAAAAGAGATTAAACCTGAAGTACTTGAAAAATCAATTAAAATTAAACTGATTTTAATCAAGACAATGCCTCCTCAGCTTTTGACTCTTGGGATAAGATTGTCAATGAGATAGCAGACACCCTTAGCCCAGTTCAGATAAAAACATAAAAAGAATGGAATAACTCAAAACATAAGAAATCATGGTACAGAGAAGAGCTTAGACGCACGAAACAGACACTGAGAAAAACAGAGAAGCTATGGCGGAAATGCCCATCTGCAGAATCTTTAGGAAAATACAGATCACTCCTGACAAAATACCGTGCACAAATCAATAAAGCAAAAGCAGACTACTATGCTAAACAGATCCATGGTGTGATATTTAACTCTTCAAAACCCTCAACAATTTAATCATCTTCCTCCATCTCGAGTAATTACTACTTTTCAAAGAATTTCTGCAACAAATTTGCCTCTTCTTTGTTAGATAAAATCAATAGATTAAAAACACAATTCCCAACTTGCTCGCCAACAAATAAAACTGAAGAAAAATTCGAGCTGGTAAAATGGAACACATTCGACACAGAATCAAAACTCGAAATTATCCAAATCATTACAAAACTTAAGCCTGCTACACACCCGCTGGACCCTATCCTAGCAAGTTCCCTGAAAATAGTGCACAACGTAATTACCCCGACAATCACAACCATAACCAACCACTCGCTATCAGAAGGATCGGTCCATGCTAGGGCTAAAAAGCAGCGATTAAACCAATCCTAAAAAATAAATCTGGCAGAATTGTCGATTGGAACAACTACCAACCAATATACAACTTGCCTTATAATCGCAAAGGTCCTAGAAAAAGCAGCGTTATCTCAATTAACCACCTTGAAGACAATAATATTCTATATCCAAATCAATTTGGCTTCCAAAAAAAATTGTTCAACAGAAATTTTACTCATTTCTTTAATGGACCCTGTACTACAAGGGTTTGACAATGACGAATCTTATATATTGGTACTAATTGATTTAACAGCAGCCTTTGACACAGTGGACCATACCCTGCTATGTTTTCAACTGAGAAAAACTGGAATAGACGGAAATGTCCTCAAATGGTTCTCTTCCTTCCTAGCGGATAGGACATTCCAAGTCAAATTAGACAATCTAATTGATACTGGTGTCCCCCAGGGTTCAACACTATTCAACATCTGTGTTGTTAATCTACACAGCTGCCTCTGTGTAGATTACTAGTGGAACTAGGAATCAGCTTCTTATACGCAGATGATTTACAGTTCTACATTCCTTTCGCCAAATCAGTGTAAAACTTGCATCGACATGGTCAACATACATGAAGGCTATAAAACAAAAAGTCTCTCAACTGACACTTAACTCTAAACACAAAAAAAAAATGAAATTGTGTGGTTAAGGAGAAACTCCTCTGTAGTCAAACCGCCACTTCTAGACCTAGGTACTTTTAAACATGACACCCTCAGATCAAGTACAGGACTTAGAAATACAGATCGATAAGAACTTGATAATGAAAAAGCACATAAGCAAATTAATTAAATCAGGATACTCTAAGCTGAGAATACTGCATTGGTTGAAACCTTTACTAACCTTACAAGCCTTCCGCACTGTTTTATAAACACTAATACTTTCAAACATAGATTACTGCTAAGCCTACCTTCAAGACTATTACAACCTCTACAGTTATTAAAAAATGCCCCAATAAGAATTTTATTTGGGGTAAGGAAATTTGAACACATCACCCCCTCGCTGATGGCACTGCACTGTCTGCCAGTACAATTGAGAATTCATTATAAAAGTATTAACAATTTTTAATATCATCGACACAAACCCCTACTTAATAGCAGTGACACACCAATCATACACACTGCAGTGAACATTAAGATTGCAAAACAAAGGACTATTAACTGTGCCTACAACGCAGAGCACACACCTAACACAAATAAGAGAACGAATGTTTTCCATAGCGGGTCCCAAGTTGTGGAAATCACTACCAGAGACATACGCCTGATAACAGACAGAAAGTTTCAAACATGAACTAAAGACCTGGCTCTTCAAAAAGGCATATGATTTAACTTAAATTATCAATATGCAGACAACTTCACTATAAAAGAATATTACAGATATTATCAGCAGAACGAGCAAAAGTAATGAGCCATGTAAAGTGTATTATGACAGCTTACTATTACGTGACGGTTACTGAAGTGGAGCTTATGTATAACAAACTATTGTCCTAGCCTCTAATTAACTTGTATCTGATGTTGTGTACACCTAGAACATGTATTTGCTGTTGTGTAGACCAAGATGATGAATAGTGACCTAGAATATGAATATTGCCTTTGTAAACCATTGTGATCTTCTCTTGGAACAACGGTATATATAATGCTCAAATAAATAAAATCAGGTTTTACGCGGGTAAGTCCTACTTTATTTTCACGCATAAAATATACGCGCATATATTTTTAAAATAGGTAGGAGAAGTATGTGCTTTCAATGCATTGATATACGTTGTTTCAATGAACTGCATATATCCATGTATGTTGTGGGGTAGAGATAAATGTATTTTATAATATGCGTGGGTTATAAAATATTATTGTAGAACAATGTGCGGCCATGTACGTGCGTATATGCTGCCGTGTGCACTTGTTTGAAAAATTATTCTCCCTATGTATGTTTGCCCCAGAAACTGCTAGGCAGATAGTGCAAACTAGCGCAGCCCACTTATTGCTGGGTTTAAGAAGATATAACCATATTGTGCCAGCATTAAGATCATTGCGCTGGTTTCCACTCCCTTTTAGCAACCAATTTCAAATCCTTCTTTCAGTCTACAGGGTTTTAAATAATCTTGCACACAAGTATCTGGAAACTTGCTTGATACTGTGTCAGGTTATACAAGGTCATTGGGATCCTTAGGACACTTACTGCTAGAGATGCTTGTTAAAAGTAAAGTTGTGGATACGAATATTTCAGTCCAGTGTTACAGAATTCTCTCCCTCAGAGCCTCAAGGCATTGAAAAACCCAGAACAGTTCTGGAAGCTTTGCAAAGTTTGGTCATTCAACTGTCAGGCACACATAGCACGTGAACTCTTCAGATGCATCTTATATATGATCTTGCATAGGGGTTTTTCCATTTACAAACTATCTGAGGAAAATACTTCTACAGTCCCTCAGGCTGACCAGAGAGATTTGAAGGTTTAGTGAGTGAAGAGAAGTTAATTTAGGATAGTTACAACTGGGGAAAATTGAGAAGATGTTGCAAAATATGAGGACAACAATGTCTATCAGAGCCACTTCCCTCACTTATAAAAAAAAAAAAAAAAAAAAAAAGCCAGGAGTTAGCAGCCTGCTTAGTTAATGAAAGCTTCAACCAAGGTTCTGTCTCATTATCTTTGAAGGAAGCCATGTTATGCTCTTTGCCGGAAAATCCTAATTTAGCGGCAATTATCCTCTGGCATTTCATTTCCCATTTTTAGGTAAGATCTTGGAGAAGGTGGTTTACCGGCAGCTATCAGAGCATATACCGGAAAAAGGAGGATTCCATAAGTGTCGGTCAGGATTTTGTAAAAGTCATAGTGTTGAATCGATGTCGTTGGCACTGGTTGACTGTGTTTGAATGCAGGTGGATTTGGGAGGGGGGGGGGGGGGGTTCTGCAGCCTGGCGCTGTTCGGCCAGGCTGCAGAACTCCATATTGCCGACGACGGCTTGTTGGCATGGCAGCTGAAAAAGACAGGTTTATAAAGGGATGGTGTTGAAGTGGCCAGCTTAGTTTCTGCTTCAGCAGTATCAGAGGGCTCTGTGGAACCAGCAGCAATTGGAAGACAGATTGATGACGTGAGGGATCCACAGGGTTCGGTGCTCTTCCGGTTTATTTTTAATCTGCATTTGTCACCTTTAGTCTCCTTGAGATAAAGTTTTAGGTGGCTTGTGCCTTCTGTGCGGATGATATCCCGGTGGCGTCTATCGATTCTGATTGGAAGGCAGGGTAAGCAATTTGAATTGCTGTTTAGCTACAGGAACGGACCGGCCAGGAAAAGCCAAAAACAAATTTAACCCGATTAAATCAGAAGCTTTGCAGCTGAGCACACAGAGGAATGCATTGGCGACTTTTCCTATAGTAGCGGAGCCCATGGATTCAGTTAAGAGCTTGGGTGGTGTTCTCGATTCTAAGTAGGTATCAGGAGGGAAAAGGAGTGTGTGCTGTCAGTTACAGCAGATCCAACAGATTTGCCCCTTTCTCAATTAAACAAAATAATTTGGCCACAGTGATACATGCATTAGCGACCAGTCATCTTGATTTTTGCAATGCTTTGTATCAGGGTCTGCCAGTTCAGTTTACAGCATTTGCAGTATTTACAAAACACGGTGACTAAATTACTAACAGAATCCAGGATCAATGATCATATTACTCCAATCTTGAAGGTGCTGCATTGCTTTCACTTGAATTTTAGGTCCGATTCAAGATTCCTTCTATTATTTTCCATTGTTTGCATTCAGCAGTTCCCTCATATATGTGGCCAGGGAGACCTTGGAGGTCTTCCGAGCAAGCTTTCTTGACTTTGCCATTTGGGGTGTTCTCCAGCTTGTAGAGACCCCACACTGATCCTTTGGATAGTATGTACACTGCAACTTTGGATAATCTGCCAAAGGAACTCAGAGTGCAAAACTAACTACCTGACCTTTTGGAAGGAAGCTGAGGCACGATTATTCTTGGTTGCTTTTGAGATCAAATAGGGCGCAGAGGGAGGCTGACAGGGTAGGAGCAGTCAGATTTTATTGTTGGTTTGTTAGGTCAGCCTGGTTACTATGTACCAGTACTTGGTATTTCAGAGAGATTTACATGTAACATGTTTTGATGCCAATGATTAAAGAATGGAGTTTTTAAATTTATATTCTAAGAGGATTCAGGTACTGTTAAGTATTTATCAATAAGAATTAAATAATCAATGTTTACATTTGTTTCTAGACTATGTCATTTTGTCTGGTGTTTTTTGGATGCATGGATTTATTTGTAGATAGATATATAATTTGTGTTACTTGTATATTACGATTATATTGTACCTCACCTTCAGCTTTTTTAGATTGGCAGTTTATAAAATATAAGCAATAACTAAATCAATAAATCCGTTTTTTTGGGGGGTTTTTTGCAATCAGTTCAGCTTGTGGTATTCTTCCTGTCCCTGGGTTTGCAGATGAGGGGAATGCATTATGCACTGCAGATTCTTGGATGTGCGCGGGAGCAGGAATATCTATGTACTACTCTCCCGACAATAAGATGCCACCTAGTCTCATCATGGATGTTCTCCCGCTTGTTTTATTATATGTCATTTATAAACTTGTCTGGATTCCCAGGAAATGTTTCTCCCCATGTGCCTCTCTCTCTCTCTGCAGTGCTGCATGCTATTTTGACAGGGCGTGCAGAGCACTGGTGCAGTATAAATAGAACAGCAGGATGGCAGCTGCATCACAGGCTGTCATTCCAGGAAAACGATCGAATGGCACAATTCCCCGGCCCCCAGGAGACCAAAGCTGGAGAGCAGGCCTTAGAAATAACTGTACGTTAAGGGTAGACTGAGAAAAAAAACAAACAATAGGAACTGGCGAGAGCGGTCGTGTGACCAGAATGGTATGAAGACAGAATCTGAGAGAGAACTGATCCTTTCCCAGCACCTGAAGATTTGCTGTTACCAGACACCACAGTCTTAGCCCAGAGAGATGAAGAAATGCCACCCACGGGAATCATTGCAACCTAAGTGCATCTCTTTATTTTTAATGACACTATGATGGGGGGAGCTCGCTATATTATACATAGCGGAATAAGAACGTAAGAAGATAAGGAGCGCCATGCTGGGTCAGACCAGAGGTCCTGAGTCCGACAGTGGCATTTATGGGTCATTAGGAAGTACCTGGCAGATCCCAAATTATAGATCCAGTTTCTTGCTGCTTATTCCCTGGCTAATAACTGTTCTGTTTCTCCAGGAACTTGCCCTAATCCCCTTTTAAATGCAGTTCTGCTAGAGGCCTTGGCCGTATCCGTCGGCAACAAATTCCACAGCTTGGCTGTGGAATTTGTTGCAGACTGATGAAAACCATTTTACTTTCTCCAATTTGCTTTAATTTGCTAATTTCAGGGCGTGTCCCCTCGTCCTAGTGTTATCCGAAAAGGTAAATGTACCTGTTCCATTCCACTCATTACTTTATAAACCTCCGTCAGATCCCCTCCTCAGTCATCTCTTTTTTTCAAGTTGAACCCTAATCTTTCTTCATAAGGAGCTGTTCCATTCCCTTTATCATTTTTGTCCCCCACTCTGCACCTTTTCCAGTTCTTCTACATTTTTTCTTGAGATGGGCACTCAAGGTGCAGCTGCTAAGGATGACCGGGCTGGTGATGAGAGCAAAGAGAGGGCATCACACTCATTCCTATCACCACCCTCTTACTGCCCGTGCTTGCACCTGTAAGCTCTCCGGGGCAGTGCCCTTACAAGTCATGGGATTCACGCTGTAGGATGCAGCGTGCGCAGAACACATCCAACACACAAGAGCCTCTTACCTCAACGCAGTTGTCACACACACTGCAGTGGGAGCAGCGAGGAGGCCGGTAGAAGTGGCAGGTCGCACACCACTTCATCCGCACTTGGATTCCTTTAATCTCCACGTTCTTGTACAGCGGAGCTCGGAAATCGTCATCTTTGTCCTCGTCCTCGTCAGCTGTGGGATCCAAGAAGAAAGAAACGGGGGTGACGCACGAATCCATGCAGCTCCCGGGGCCAGCAGGCCTCTACTGTTTCATGCCTGCAGCCACCCTCCCTATCCACCCGCTCCCATTCTCCAAGGGAGCACTTTCTACCTACAACAACATTTTCTTATTCATCAAAGCAGCAATTTGACTTCGCTAAATACAAGTCAGATTTAATACCCTCACCTAGGACTACACACCCTTTTCAAAGAGAAAAAAATATATACTTTTTTGTTTTCTTCTGGATTCTGGTCTCCTGATGAGTTCAGCAGTGGCCCTCATAGGAAAGCAGCATACAGATGGGGTCCTCGAGAAGGTTGGAGGGTCACCAAGGAGGAAATAAAAGGCTGACACCCCAATTTCAGAGAAAACCAGCGTTCTTGAAACGTCATTTCTAGAGCTTGATGCATGCACAGATGGGGCAGAGGGACTGAGGACTGGGTATCGCTGGGGTAGGCCACACTTTCTGGTTGATGTCTATATTGTACAACATTTACAGCAAAATATCATCCTAGTCCCTTTAAAATGCCAGAATACAAACTCAATGAACTTATTTTCATTACCCACACCTAGAGTGAGTAAAAGATGTAATCTGTCCGGTGAAACGGAGCGAGGCGTCACAGGGTGGCTGCACACATGCACCTGCATGGCGCCCCTCTGCCCCAGTAATGGCACCAGCTCATGTGAAAACTGATTTAAAGAGAACCCAACCGGCCCTAGGAATGGTGACGGAGTCAACGAGCGACTGCTGTTCCAGGGTGGGCACATCTGTAATTCCCAGAGCAGGCTGCTGCTTTTCTGGGAGTCTCAACAGTCACTTCTGATGCAGCCAAGCGTGCTGGACCTGAGAGATTGTCACATGAAAGGTGAGCGTGTGTAAGGGAGGCCAAAAAAAGCAAGAAAGGAGAAAAGAGAAAATCCTTATTGTGATAAAGAACTATCACATGATCTCTCTTTACCTCTCGGTTCTAGCTTTTCACATTTTCAGTCCACGGGTTTCTTGTTGTGACATGAAATGATTCAGTGCACGGCCCCTGTACATGGCACGCACCAGATATGCTGGCGGCCCCTTGCTGCTGCCGCTGCACTCGTTCGCCTCTCGCTGCCTGCAGAAACTACGGCAAAGAAAGCTATAGGGCGAGGTGAGAACTATCGCAAAGGCGATGCAAGCTGTCCTCTAACACACCAACCGCGATACGTCACAATCCTATAGCCCTCCTAGACTTACCTAGCACTGCACAGTGCCTGCTCCATGGAGCTTATAATAGTTGAGACACACAGACAAGACAAATGATTTCCAGTAATCACTTGAGCATTAAAAGTAAAAAGATGAAAAGAAGTGTTGTGGTTTCTGGATTTGAAAATCATCTCAGAGAAGGGGTGGGCGTGTCCGTCCCTTTGTCCATTAGCTCAGCTCACGCGCTCATAGCGCCACAGTGCTAGAGGAGATCTCAGGCCTGCCAGGAGCCAGAGGTGGCGCGAGAGATGCTTGTAAGCCCGCTGCGTTCAAGCTTAGGACTGCCAGGTTAATCCTGGTGGGAGAGGCTTGTTGGGTATCGCAGACTCGTGTCCTGCAGCGCGATGGCTTCCCAGTGCATTCCAAATTGGGGTTCTCAGGATTTGAACCAAGCAAGGACTCTACTGCTGAGCTATAGGGAGCAGCTCCTCTAGCTGAACTAGTGGGAGATCCCTATCTGCTTTAGCCTGACTGCTCATATCCCTTCCCCTATTATTATTATTATGAAGAAAAATCCAAGGGGCCCAGTACCAGCAGAGCAGCTCTCTCACAGCTGGGTTTCAGGCAGAGAGGGTTATAAAGCTGAAACCTCTGAGGTTTTAATGATGATGTTCCCACTAGTGCCGACCGTATCATCAGCAAGCAGCCCTCGGTCTGTCCTGCATCTCAGCCTCGCCAAGCTACATCCCCTATAAGTGAGGCTCCCACCTGAGGAGAGCTCCTCCTTCCACATTTATAACTTCATTTCATTGACTGCTTATATACTGCAAAACCAGGTCCTAAGACCTGACCCAGTGCAGGGTACATCAGTATAAAAATAATTACAGAAACAAAACAAAATACAACACAATAAATACAACATAAAATGTAGCCCGCCTCAGACAAGTACTCCATAAACACTCACTCCAAAATGCAAGCCCCAACTTGATAGACATAAACCCTGTAAGGCTCACTGAAGGGCCTAAATTGCCCATGCCCTGGAAATAACAGTCTTTTCAATCTTTTTCTGAAAGACAGGTAGTTAGTTAAACTCCAGTCTAACATCAACTAGAGAAGGGCCTGTTGCGGTTCTTTACCCTCCTGACACCCCCCCCCCCCCGGACCCTCCCCCCGTACCAATGGCACCAGCATCAGGGCATCACAAGGGTCTCCTCAGTGCTCAAGTTGCCAGCTTCAAGTGCCGTTACCTGCAGCACCAGACATCTGTCAGCCACCTCAGGGAACGGGCCCCATAAGAACTGCAGTCACGGTCAGACTGCTAGCACATAACCTTCTTCTTTCCAAAACTGAATTAACAAAACAACTGAGAAAACCCTGGCATCTGGAAGAGCAGATCCAAGAGGGAGCACAGCGTCCCCTCTGAATCTCGGAACCTCAGCCTTTGAGCACAGACACACAGGGGCCCACATTCAAAAGGCATTTAGCTGCATTGCTTGCGAGTTCTTTGGCTAAATGGCAATGTTTGAATATTTTGGATACTCAGCCAGCTAAAATGTAGGCAGATAACATAGAGGCATTGCAGGTAGGAGTTAGGTTAGCCGGATAAGTTATCCCATTAATTCCAATATTCAGAGAGTTAGGCAGATAAGTTATCTGGCTAACTCTGGCCAGGAGAAGTTTATCTGGGCATGATAAGGTTATCTGGCTTTCTTTAAGACAGTTGGGTACATTCAATGGTGCAGCTGCGTCCTGAATATCCAAGCCTGAAAATTAGCCAGCTAGTAGCTGAATATTATCCCCATAGAGCCTGATCTTCAAAAGAGAGAGGTCGGAGCCTTGACTTAGATTAAAAAGTCAGTGGGCTCAGTGTTAAAATTAAGGAGTGGGGCCAGGGTGGGGAAACGTCGATATTCAGTGCTCAGCCCCTCGATAAAGGCGCTTTAATGTAGGTTGTTCCACTAGCTGGACTATCTTTAGGGGTCTGAAGTTACATTTAACAGCCTTAAAGAGGCGACAAATGAAGGCGGCGAGCCCTCTTTTGTAAGTCAGGCTCATAGGCCGCAGTCTCCACAGAACTCTATAAGCGAGCAGTTCAAGCAAAAGGAGGGCATCCCC